>NW_004567119.1:545785-547190 GCF_000260355.1 Condylura cristata | reverse complement strand
AAAAAAAAAAGTTCCATTTTATTTATATTTTAATTATATGGACCAAGTAATCCACATACTTGATTTCTAAATATACTATGCTTTCTCTTACTTTTTTGTGGTTCTATCTTTTCATTACTAGTATCTTTGTTTTTTTTCATTTTCTGCTGAGAGGGCATTGACCCACAACAGTGCATGGCATTCAGAGCATTAGCTGCACACACCTTCAGCTATATTTTCTATTCCATGTCCACCACCAAAGTAGCCACAGCCCTCCGCCGTGTTTACATGGAACAGCAACACACAAGGCGGATAAAAACAATTTCCTTGACTGGCATTTGTTTAGACACACAACGGTGTGTTGCTTCTCTGCGTGGGTCTTTCCTGCCTGCGGCTCTGTCTGCAAATCCCAGCCCGCGGCGCCGCCTTGATACTGGACAGCTGCTTCACCCCAACCCGGCAGTTAGGGCCCAGCGGGGCGCGGCTGAAGGAAGCGAGCGGCATCTCCTGGCTCGCTCCTAAGGGCCTCTTCTCTCCTGGACTACAGGCTAGTGCGCTTGTTTGTATCTGAAATCACTTTTTTTTTTTCGTTTAATTTCATAGTTGTTTATGATGGGAAGACAATTTTTTTATGTATGCATAAGAGAGCTGGATGCAGGCAGAGGTGGGGGGTGAAAGGACTCCCCGAGAAGAGTGGGGAGCGGGACAGGGGCGTCCACTGAGACCCACAGGGGAACCGCAGGGGGCGGCGCAGGCGGCTGCGCCTTGCGGTCACTGGTCACCAGCTGCTGGGGAGCTGCCTCCTGCTGCAGCGGCCATGCTGAGACTTAACCCCTGCGCCGCCAGAGACCCGCCCTGTCGGTTCTGAAGATGCTGGGGCGGAGGATGGTTGCGAGCCAGGGGGAAGAAGGAGCTCCGCTTTGCCACGGCACGGCCTTTCGTGCCGAATGCAGGTGTGCGCTGCGCGTAGTGAGCACTTGGACACGTCTGAACGAGGACGCTCCCCAGACGGCCACCAGACGGCCAGCGACGCGCGTGGGAAGGAGGCAAAGCTGCGTGTCCGGGCGCGCGGAGGCGTGAGCGGCGCCGGTCACCGCCTTGCTCCTGTGCGCGAGGAGCCCAGACCCGCGGCTGGGTGGTCTGGGCGTCGGTGGAGTCCGGCTCTCGCCTGAGGCAAAGCGGGACGAGCAGAAGCTGGCACAGCCGGCTGAGGGCTCCAGGACTCCCAGGCTTGCCGTCGACCCCGCCCTGGCCTCTGACCCTGGCCTCTGACCCTGGCCTCTCACCCTGGCCTCTCACCCTGGCCTCTCACCCTGGCCTCTGACCCTGGCCTCTGACCCTGGCCTCTCACCCTGGCCTCTGACCCTGGCCTCTGACCCTGGCCTCTCACCCTGGCCTCTCACCCTGGCCTCTCACCCTGGCCTCT
>NW_004567119.1:499295-545304 GCF_000260355.1 Condylura cristata | reverse complement strand
GAGAGACAGAGCGCTGGGCGGACGGGCCGCTTACCCCACCCAGCCCTGCCTCCGGCTTCGATCCCAGGGCCGAGGTTGCCTCCCGAGCGCCCGGGGTGAAGACGCCGCGGAGTGTGTTCTGGGCAGGCTGGTCCTAACAGCAGCCTCTCTTTACAAAACGCGTATCATTTCCCTACCAGAACTGAGGCTTTCGCTCTGCAAGTGCACCTGCCCCTTGCTTTGAGGCGAGAAGTACTAGATCATTTTGCTTTCTGCTGCGCATTTGCCTCAGTCCTTAAAGGCTTCGCACCAAGCAGAATAAATCATCCAGACAAGTGATATTCACACGTGTGACAGTTTACGTAAAGTGAAGACCGTTTCTTTTAATGCAAACTCCTGTTAGTTTTTGTTCTTTTTTTTTTTTTTAAGTTAAGTGCCCGGGAGCAGAGTGATGGTTCATCAGTATATCTATTGAGATAAATTGGACTGGCTGGCTCTTGGAAACGTTTTTTGAAGGATTAACTATATCCAGGAGAGTTAAGCCTTAATGTCCAGCTGCCTTTTCTACCTCAGAAGAAAAATGTATCAAAAACTGCCTTTTATTTGTCTATATTTCATGAAGCAGAGAGTAAAAATAAATGAAACCCTAGGGAGCCACTGAAAGGAAGGAGATGGTGTGGGCCTCTGCGTCAGAAGATGCAGAGAAAGGAAACAGCATCTCCAAGGACTGACAGACTTTCCAGAGTGAAAATAGGCCAGCTAATTTCAGGGAAGGAAGACGCGTATCTAGAAAAGATCAGATGCAGAGCGGCAAGTGCTATCAGAATCACATCGGCCATGTAGACGACATTGTGAGCCTGGTAAAGCTTCCTCCTATCAAGCAAGTTGAAAAATACTTATAGGACCCAAAATATTGCCATATCCAAGACTTGTTCCCAAAGGCTGTGATAAGCTGATAGACAAAAAAAATGTTGCTTGACACCCGTCTGCTTTATCTTAGATATGCTGTGACTATCCGTAGTCAGCTTATATTTGAACTGCACAGTTACAACAAATTCAAAACATTTCACAGAGGCCACTCCTCTCTGACCAGAGAGACTGAGCCTCCGAAATGCTCTAACTTCAGCTTCTCTCTCGCTAAACTCAGCTTTCTATGTGGGAATCTAAGGAAGCTCTAGTGTACGCTTCTTTGGAGAATGGCAGCACCTGAATGCGACAGCTGCTGGAGATGGCCGCTTCAGGGACTCGCGCGTCCTGTGTCCTCGGGACAGGACTATGCTGTGCGCAATTGGCTGTGACTCAGGCCCGCTGTTCTCTGTCAGGCCTCGACTCAGAACGGCAGAGGGCAGTGACCTTTCGTGAGCTCATCCTATCTGGGTTTCATGTTATTTAGTATCCAATAAATACGAAATGTAAACAAACATTCTTGCTGGTCAATGCACATTTATCTTACCTTCATCTCCTCTTTAACTTTCTTTTGATACCGGGGTCAGTGTGAAGGTCCCGTTTGTTTCTGCAGCGGGAACGAAGAGGGGTGGACACGGAGACAGCTTATGATTCAGCTAAGTCATACTGCTGGGAGCGAGTGTGGGAAGAGAGCGAGGGAGAGAGGCGGAGAGGAGGAAGGGCCGGGAGCAGGATATGCTTTCCTCATAAGCATGTTCACTTTCGCTGCTGACTAACTCGGAGGGCTCCTTCTTTGACGGAAAATAGCAATTACTAGAATGTGAGGCCTGTAATAATTTTCTAAGTGCCACAAATCAGGGTTTGCATTGCTGTTGTGTTGATTCCTTATGAGTAACGACTTTTCCACTGCTGGTGCAGATAAAAATAAAGGAGAGGGCATGAGAGATGTTGCACAATGTTAGAAAATGAAGCCCCCTCTCCCTCTCTCTCTCTTTGCCTCTCTCTCTCTGTCTGTCTACGATGCATGGAGACATGTGGCTACGCTGTGTACTTGCGAGCACTCTAATGCGGTTATGGAGAGCCCAGGTCGGATGGAAATCCATTTGCATTAAATACATAAAAGAGGTAAATCTATAGGGCAAAACAGCTTCTGACTTTTTAGATTGGGCATGAGGCGTGACTGCTAAAGGTAATGCGGGCTATTTTGGGGTGACAGGGCATTCCAAAATTAAGCTGAAATGATAGTTATGTAATGATGCGCGTAGGCTGGAAACCATTTAAGCTTATACCGTATGGCATTAAACTACAAACTCAACAAAACATTGGGAAATGTAAAAAGGAAGAGGGAGAACACTGCAGGGCTCAGGTTGACGTCAGGGCGAGTACTCCCCAAGCAGTAGTGAGGGACGTTCTTTCCAGGAAGGAGCCTGATAAATGGAGATGTTGGCTCTCGCCATCAAAACAAATAAGTAAAAAAGTAAAAGAATAGCATTAGAAGTGGGGAAAATGAGGGTACAATGAAAACGTTTTATTTTTGTCTCAACCACTACAGAACACTGTACAGTAGATGCGAAAGTGGATGAAGAGCAGCAACAAAAGGCGGCGAGAAGGCTGCCCAGATAGCGGACCTCACGGCGCAGGTGAAGTTAAGGTGCCCTGGAGACAGGTAACGTCCCTAAAAACACCGTGTGAGCCCTCAGGAAGCCACTTGCATACGCAGGAGGGGAGTGCAGCCATACACACGCACAATGAAGCCAGAGAAGAAGTGAAATAAAGAAAATGGACGCCGATGTGTGACCCGAAGGAGGGTATCCTGTGACTGACTGACTCTCGGCCGGAGGAAGCTTTCAGCCCCTGCTCCGGGAAAGTCAACACCAACATGGCGTGTGGGACCTGCCGCTTGCAGAAGCCTCGAGGTACCTGACAGGTGACTGGGTCATGCGCTATTCCGAACACCTGGGCTCCTGTTCCAGCCGCTGAGCGAGCAATGGGAACACAGATATTTATGTGTGGATTTGATTTAAGAGCGGCCCTCACTCCCGAGAAATATAGCGTGTTATTAAAACAAAATCGACAAACGGGAACTAATATATAAAAGACTAGTATTTCCAATTGCTTAGAACGAAAGCCATTTGGACGGCGACACAAGATGTATAGCAAACCATGAGGAATGGAGTCAAATGACCTCATATAAAGTGAAGGCAATCAGGGGTTTTTGTAATGATATCACTAATCGTATTTATTATACACCTAGGGAAATCAATCTTAAAACACACTTCTAATTTAAGAATCTGCACTACACTGACTTTATGATGCTATCAAAATCTTTGGTTTATAAGCCTGTTTCCACACTCTAAACCCAAATTGCTTTGACAAGGTTAAAAGATCAATAACTTCTAGGAAGAGCTGATATTTAACCAAGGAACTTTTATCCATATTAAATGTTGAAATTTTGGCTCACCACAATCATAATGTTTTATCTACATATGGTGCAGTTTAACTGGAGGGAAACTAAATAATCAAAATTTGGGGGGGAAATGTTTTTCTCCTCCATCCATAAAAAAAATAACTCAAAGTAATACTTAAGAGTAAAACACCTATAAAATTAAAGGCCTAATAACAGTTAAATCTCTTAAAAGTTTCAGTAAAATCACAATAAACTATTACCTTCTTTAGTGCTGTGATTAACAAATCTATCTGCCTTCACCTGAACATGTAAACACAGACTTTATTTCTAGATCATTTCTGGCCATTTCTAGAACATGAGCTCATCTTCCCCTCTTACTTAGTTAATCACAAATTAAAATGCAGGTAACTGTGCTGGTTACAAGTAATAATTTGGAAAGAGGAAGCTGTAACATTCCTGATGAATAAGTGGAGCTATCACTAAAAATATGCAGCTAGTGGAGAGACGTGCATGGCTCTCATGTTCAGAAATTAAGCTGGAAGGCTGGAAAGCTTTCCAGAAACAAGGTGCTGCAGAACTCACTCTTATTATTATCTACATAAAATTCAATTTTACTATCTTCCATCATGTTAATTGTGCAGTAAAGAGAAAGTCAATATTCCTTTACCACTTGGTCTAGCTTTATGTTAGCTTTGAGTTTATTGAGATATATCCATCTGTAGCATTTTTAATATTCCAATCAATCGCTCTTTCTATACATATGGAAAGGTTATAAAGAGAAAGAAGACTATGGGATATTTGCACTTTTTGGTTGGGTCAAAGTTATCACTTTCAAATGCACAACACATGGCAGATAAAGCATTGACCCAAGCAATGCAGAGCTCCATTGATCAAACAAATTCGCTTTTGAAAGGAAGCCATGCCCAGAGAGGCACTGGGGTAGATCATAGCACACATCTATCCACATGCATTTAATTTATCTATGAATTTGAAGAGGACAGTCATAGAATTAAAATTTTATTGGTACTATGTTGACCCCATTCATATAAATTTAGCTCATAAATTGGAAAAAGTAAATAAAGAGATGTATTCTGTATTATATGCACTAAAGTCTTCAGGCAAATACACCCTCAGATTTTTAAAATAGATACTGAATAAAGAAGATGGATTAATTCCATGGCATTCAGCGTGAACTGTTCCAAAGATTTGTTCACTACTTTATTTGAGATCCTCATGAAAGCAACACTATTTTAACTTAATGAAATGTAATATCACACGCATAGATTTAAAGTAATTAGTAAGATAATAAAATTTAATAACAATATAAAATATTATTGCTTCTATGAGGATTTTAAATAAAGTCAAATTTATGCCCTTTATAGAATAATGACTATCATAAAATATATGCACAGAACACAGCCACAGATATTGCATTAAAAATAATTATGATAACACTTTTAGTGAATATGACACTGTTGCCTACCAGAACTCTACTCAGCAGTATTTTTTTTCTATCTTTTTGAGTGACTTATGGAAAAACATGCATCACTTTATTATTATCATTATTTATTTAAAAAATATTAATGTATCATCATTCCTTTTTGTGTCTTGGTCATTAATTGGTAGACCTGCCTACAACCATGCCTACTGAGCAGACAGAAACACCCCCTGAAATGGTGGGTACTGTGGGCTTCCCTTCTTTGAATTCCACGTCTCTGCCATATTCTAGACCTTTCTAGGGTGATTTTAGCTGCGCGCACTCTCCTGAAGCCTCAGATACTACTCAGGGCCACCACCTCAACCCGCTGCATTCCTTCAGCCTATACAAATTTGAATCATGCTTTGAGGTTTGGGTTTTGCATTGAAAAGCTGTAGACAGACACAGAGTATGCCTCCCTTCAGGGTATTTGCAAACAGAGGCTGGAGGAGGATCCAGTAGGACTCCAGGCCATGATGGCATTAAACTACAGCCAGAGAACCAGGCGTAGAAATGAATCAGATTACAGCACCATAACAGTGAGGCACCATAACTGTGAATCCTCAGTGGGGATTGTGCGCATGCTGAAGTGGCTTTAGGCTCTTAGTGCTGTGCTTTAACCTGTTGCACCACCAGGGAGGGCTCAATTTATTCACTTTTAAAGTGTAGAAAACTCAAGCACATGGAGTCAAAGACATTTGATATTTTTGTTCTATTGTGGAAGAGTCACTTTGGGTTTGACACTAAGGAAATAGCTTGGCAGAGGAGCTGTGACTCTAATGTGAACCTCATAACTGAGGTTTACCTTGGAGATTTGTTCTTTTTATTGCAGTAAAAAAGACAAAAATATATATATATATAAAGGGAAGGAAATTAAATAAATGCATTCTTATATGTAGCTGTTCTACTGAGTCATCACTTTCATACCCGCCATGCACCGACAAGGCGAGAGATAAAGCATTAAGGAAAGCCAGGCCAACAGACCAGGCCAAACTGGGACAATTCTTTAGCGATAGGATTGCAGATGAATGTGGACTAAGACCACTAGAGGGTGGATATAAAGCTTAAAAATAGAAAACTATCCAGCAAATGCATCATTTTAGAGTTGAAACGCATGGGAAAATTCTACCCACAGAGAATAATTGCACTTCCAGGAGATCCTCACAGGGACACTGTGACGTGTGGTGGAAGAGTTCCAGGTAGTCAACGTGGGTTCGGAAGACCGTAGCTCCTACTTGAAACGATCAGTACTCTGGACCAGCCATGGTAGAAGAGGATTGTTATGTACAGAGAATGTTTCTTGATTCTTTTCTGGTAGCCAACGGGAGGGGAGCCTCCCAGCCACACAGCAGAACTGTGACAGAGAGCACTTACCCACTGTGAGAGTGCCCGTCGGCAGGATCAGGAAAGTATCCACGTGGGCACACAAGAGGCCAAAAATACAATGGAAAGGCTTGAAACAAATATTATAATATAAAAAGGCAGAAGTCAAATATTCCAACAGAAAGTGAAAATGTGCTAGAGGATGAGGACATGGAACATGGAAACAATAGCATGATGTTTCGGATAATCTCACTGGCGGCCACTTACCATGGACAGTGCACACAGCCCGCAGGGCTGGCACCACCAGGTGCGCAGCATTGAGTACGTCAGAGGGTCAGAGACACTTCATTAGAAAATACATTTGAAGGCCAAAAATAGGCATGGGATATACTTTTCTTCCGAGATCTATGAGACGGGTAGATAATTCAGTTACATATGAAATCACAGATAGTGCTTCAATATGTCCACAAAAAATCGCAAAACTTCACAATGAAATAGGGACATATTTTCTCATGTGAAAATAAAAAGAGCCAAAAGTGGGTGGAGGTGCATGGGCATCTGACGAACAAGGCCTTGGAGGGAGGAGATAACACAGCCAGTAAGAGACAGAAAACGCCCATGAAACAGAATCTAAGCAAGTTAACACAGAAAAAGACAACTCAGTACAAATAGTGGCCAAAATGGTATCGCCTGTGGCAAATAAGCATTTAAGGTGGGTTCACTGTCTCAGGGAGTCAAGAAACTAAAGTAAATAAAACCCTCATTTCCTGGCATTGTGCATAGCGGTGTGAAGAATATAAAGTCTGCCATTCCATTGCTGGTGAGAGAGGGTGTGCGTTTTACCTCTCGAAAGAGTTGTTAGAAGTGGGCTGTTAAATTAATTAATTCCTGTAGTTTATGCTCACTATTTATTCTCTACTTTTTGGTAGTAAAGGAGGCCATAGGGAAATATAAGCAGATGAATTTATTGAAACTATATTTTAGTGCAAAAACAAATTGATTTTATCCATAAAATAAAAGAATAATTAGCTATTTAGAAGAGTTAGATCCATAGCTAGAAACAGATGTTAATTATTTATTAAGTTAGAAAGTGACACCATACTTGTAAGACAAGTAATAGTGGTGATAGTAATAACTGAACTGTTGTAATTACATAGTGAATGTTTATTCATCACAGTTATTGTGGGTCATCTAAAACTGTGAAACGCGGGAGAGGAGGAAACAAGAAAGAGCTAAGTGGAGTATGGTTCTATGATCGAACACGTTCATGTCAAAATTGTACCTATTATTACTAATTTTATTTTAAAAAGACAAGGTTGTCACGAGGCATAAAAATGTCCAGTGGAAAGTGGAATACAATAAGAAGCCGTGATCTTAGCACCACTGAGCTCTCTGACCAAGTTTGCATCTAAAGCTTTACAGCAGCAATGTTGCAGTGACACCCTTGGCGTTGATTTTCTCTGTGGTTTTCCCTGCACTTCAAATTTAAAGCCAATATAAACATGTAGGTAGACGACTTTCAGAGGTAGTGGTTTATAGACAATAAAAACATTTCATCACAGGGTGTTTCAATCAGAGACATTATTTTCCTTTACGTAACGTTGTATCATAGGTCTTTCAGTAAACATGAGCCCTGGCTGGTCAATGGACAAGAATGGAAACATATGTTCTAGAAATAGAAAAACTCATTATCCCTCATTATCGGTCAGTATTTATCACTAAAAATTATGAACATTATTTTCGATACTATGGGCTCCTAATCCCCATCTCAGATGAAAAAACAAATCCCAAAGAAGAGAGCAAATCACATTCCACACACGTTTGTATGATTTGTCCCAAACAAGTAATCAGAATGTTTTTATGCCAGCTTAGGGTAGGATACAGTTCTGAAGCCAACACCATTAAGGAGTTTTAAATAAAGAGAGGAGTGGCATGTTTAAGTTAGTTTATATAGGATGATGGATCACTTTACCATTCTAACTTACATTTTTCTACATTACTATATATAGATAGAGTTAGTAAAAATAAATATGTTGGGCCCTCCCAACATATTTAAAGCGCAGCACTAAGAAGCTAAAGCCGCTTCCGCAGGAGTTCGATCCCCGCCCCCGGAGGTGACCACAGGGCGCGGCAGACCTCTCCTGACCCGCCCTCTGCTCCCCTCAGCGGTGTGCTTTGTCAGTCTACCTGTTCTGCTCCCCGCTCTGTCCCTGGTGAATCCTCTCACCACCCCGCACCTCTGGCCTGTCCCCCACCCAGTTCAATATGTATAAATAAATAAATCTTCAAATAAATAAATATGTTGTTGACTGTGCTATAAAATATGAGGAAAACTTTCCAGTTACTTAGAAAATCTACTCTTTCAAAGAAATAATACAGAAATATAATTGTTCTTGATTAATCAAATGTACTCATATCCATGATTCTTAAAAAAATTTTTATTTAATTTTGGTTTTTTTTTTATTTTTTTTTGGTTTTATTGCTTTGCAAAAGTTTTTTTTCTTTTTTTTTTTTTTTCAACTTTGATTAGCTAACTATTAAATCAAGACACCTTAGTATTAAATTTACTTTCTTATAATTTCGTGTTTACCTTTTGCTAAGATCTGAAAACTTACTTTTCAGAGCCTTGTAAATAGTACAGGGGCATTATTGCAGCAAAGTCAGAGAGGGGTCTGCTGAGTGGATCGTGGTGCCTCGCAAACAGCTCTGCAAAAATGGGACACTTACGTTAAACACCGCCATTTTAATCTTAAACATAATCAAGTAACTTTAAAGGAAAAGAAAAGTGTGTGATTAAATTTTCTAGGTGATTTATGGACATAAACATGCGTGTCAATAACTGTAAAGATCGCAAATATTTCATTTTTTTTACCATGTGAAAATAGTTCCTTGGGGGCTTTGAAAAGACCATTTAAATAGAGCATAAGTGATGTTGAATTGTAGACATGTTTTCAAAAGTCAGAGTTAATAGAATCATTGCAGTTCTTTGGGTTCAAATATCTAATAGAGTAGAATGAACATAAAAAAACAAAAAGAGGAAACATTTCTATACAGAATACATTAAATATGATTGCAAAAGTTGTAAGTTTTTAACTCAATTCAAAATTCTGAGATGTCCCTATAAAATATGTAATAAAAGTAATAAATTCAATCTTAGCATACCGCCTTCCCATGGTTTGAAGCCTAAATTATTTATGAGAAACGCAGAATGATGTAGGAAATCCCGTTTATGTCTCCTACTAATGCCCAACACCATTAAGCTTTTCATTATAATTTTTTGTTTGTTTTCCTATTTGCAGAGGTATCGAAGCCTGAATTTATACTTTAATTTCTACTGTATAGAAAACAATTATATAACTCTTATTAGTAAAGCTGCTCTACTTTATACTTGTTAGACTGGTCCAGGCATAATAACATCATTAAATGGAATAATCAATTATATTGCTATTTATGTTTTTATAATGGCAGAGCATTAAAAAGTCCACGGGGTGTTTATTCAGTTTTATTTCCTTCCTGGGATTCCCGAAGAGGGAAGCGTTCAGGTGGTTATGGGCCACTCTGCATGGTTCCGTCTTGTGAGTCCACCCCCAGGAAGGACAGAGCTGCCTCTGCCCTGGTCATGCTGGAGGCCTCCCCCGGAGCAGCACAAAAGGGCCCTGGTGGGGATGGCCTGGCCCTGACACACTGTCTTTTCTCCAGGCAGCCCAGCTGGAAGCAGCCTGGCTCTCCCAGAATGTGGGCTTGCATACCACATGCCCACATAGTTGGATGGTACCAGTCCAGAATGTCCATCCAGACCACCTGCTCCCCACCAGACAGCTGTATCAGTACTATGCTGTCCAGCCATGGCTACGAGCTAGAAATGGAAGCACAAGGAGCTTCTCTGTAGCTTTCTCCATTCAGCAGCCTCCTCCCTCTTCACACCACTGCCAACCATGTCTTTCCAGCAGACACTTCCGGACGACCCAGCCTCCTCTTGGCTTCAGCCCCACAGGGCAGACAGATCCTTGTCTTCACTGGTAGGTTCTCCTTGTTCTGACACACATATTAAACCACTCCAATCCCCACTAAGTCACATAGGCACTTGCCTCACACACTTGGGCTGAGGTTCCCTAGTGTGCAGTAAGCTCTACAACATAGCCAAGTTAAATAGCCAAAAGAAGATATCTGCTCCCTTCACAAGAAAAACACGTCCATGATATTTTGTATATTTCGTCCGCGCATCTGTTACATCAAAGTTACCAATCAGATAACTTGATAGGAGATCAGATCTTTATAGGAGATCTCCATGGAAATCAAACCTAAATAGAGTTATGAGCTAGTCTTAGAAATGTTACTTCTTAAAGCAGAATGTAGAGTTGTCAGTTAACTCATGGTTAAATGAATTGTTTATACACATCAAGAAAAATAGCATCAAAAGAAAATTAGACTTTATCACAGACCTTATACTGATTGGCCAACCTTCTAGGTTTGCTTGAGTAATTTGAGTGAAGAGCTACTCAGTCATAGAAATGTCCTATGGATTTTCGGTCTTCGTTGTCTCACCTACGGAAGGGGGGAGTCAGTTAAATGATCTTAAATGTGCCTTCCACCTCCATCACTTCATGATCTCATCACTGGTACAACAAAGATGTAGATAAGTGTGCAAGGTTGTTCAGCAATATTCTGCACAGGCCGGATGTAGAGCTGACCTACGGAGACTGGCTTCCAGGTCACAGCTGTCGTAAGTACATTCTGTCAGCATATATATGCCTCATGTGCTATTTCATGGCAGTAATGTAATGGATAGTCTATGGCCCACGTTTCAGATGTGCACCGATGAAAGTCTAGATGTGACAGACCACAGTGAGCTCACGGCTGCTCTGTCCTGGGACACTTTGTTTCATCTTTTCATTTATCCAAGCACAAATATGACCTTATACTCGACGGAGACAAAACAGTAAAGTGTGTTAGTGATCAGCATCATAATACCCTCCCAAGTTCATTCATCTCCCAAGTAGAAGTATTTCTGAATGCTGCCACTAAATTTTGTAGCAGCCTTAATGACAAGAGTCTCAGGTGTGTCTTTCCTTCCAAACTCCACCTCGCTTCACCCCTAGAACTTGTGGGCCGATGCCCTAGGGTCACACACTGGTCATACATGGAAACAGGCACAAAGCAGCATATATGTCTACGCGGGAGTGCATAAATGCAGACAGGATGTGTGGTGACGTGGGCTATTGTTTTATTTCCTATGTCAAACTTTGTGGATTGGATGATGCTCATCACAGAAATGACAACTTGCTTTACATGAAAGTGACTAAGAAGTCCAGAAGATTGCCATGCTCAATCGTATGGTTTCACCTGCCCCAACTGGCATGGCTTAGTGTTAAGCACAGTCCTTTTCTCCTAAAATTGTACCCTTGAGTTTATGTTGCTCTTCAGGGAAAATTCAGTCCACTGGTTGGACTTGAAGGGGAACAGATAGGGTTTTAAATGCAATTTTTTTGTGTGGATATATAAAGACCAAAGGCTGAGCCATGCTTCAAATCAATTTGGGTGAGCAAGAGTCAAATTTCAAAAATCTCTGCAGTTACCTGTGGGGAGAAAATCTTACTTAGCATCTTTTTAAAATGGGCATCATAAGCGGTTTTAAACAATAAATGTGATAAAAGTTAGCCAAATATACTCCAACATGTCACTGTTCAGTAACATAGACTTTATATCAGGCTTCCCTATATTAACTATATTTTACAGTGACTTATATGGTTATATATGCTACAAGATGGATATGACTAACCCTCCAGCAGCTTGTCTAAAATAGTTAAACTGACACAATATATGTAAACTACGCAATAAATATGAGGGGTGAATAAAACATTAAGTCTCAAAAGTTACCTTTAATCCTTGGATTAATTTGTTGAACATGCAATAAGAAGGAAGTTCCTAAATATTAATACGGAAAGCTCTTGGAAGGTATGTGTGGTTATCATTAGCCTTAACTATAGTACTCCCACGTTATCTTGGCCCAAACATTTGGATTTTCTGTAGACATTCCTCAAGAAGACTGCTGGGCATTTTAGTTTGGAGTTAGGATATCAGGAGAATTCCCTGGCTTCATGGTTTTCAATAATAAAGGATCCTCAGTCGTGGTCTTTTCCATCATCTCATTCATCAAGACGAAGGTGAATGTGGCGTGAGAGGTGTGAACGTGGGCTGGCGCCGTGTGGGCAGAAGGTGTGCCCCGGGAGGCCTCGTGTACACCACAAAGATGCACATGGGTCTGAGGGAGTCAAGGGATGTTTGCGGCTGACCTGCCAGAGCTGTCTCAGGAGAAAAAAAGGACCTGGACTCCTCGGCCTGCAAGGAAGCCCCGCCCCGGCCTCTGCCGCCTTCCCTGTTCTCTGGACGCCCTGACGGCAGTTTGCTGTCTTTGGAGCTGCACGATGAAGTCGGCAGCGTGCCTGTGGGCATCCGACATTTGGAAAGCAGCGTCATTGTGAGGGTTCCTTTGTGATCTGTAATAGACTTTGTATAATATGAAATAGAGCTGATGTATAAATCTTGTAAATGACATCTGAAAAGAACCCAGATAGACTGGTGAAAACCAAAGGCATCTAATGCATTTTTCACATTGGTCGTGACACTGATTTATTATGTTGTCTAAGACGCTAAATATACATCATAAATCCCCCACCAGAAGTCGGATTGTATTCATTCATCTCTCTTCCGCGAGCCAACATTTCCTCTTTTCATAAACTTTATTGTATGAAAAGAATCCTTATTTTATAAATGGTTTTGGAATCCTGTGTTTTTACATTGCAAGGGGAGACCCGGTGAGGGATTCTGTTTTTTTAGCTTCAGCAGAGAAGTCACCCAACTGGAAATAAATGTTTCCATTCAAGATTCCCTCTCTGTGAGGAAGAAAGAACAAAGTGAAATGTAAGGCACCATTGTCTCAGTGTCACTTGCCCCGGGGTGACACACCTCGCAGGAGAAGAAAAGGGAGCACAAAGTCGGTGGTCTTCCTGGCCCAGACGCAGGCCGGCGGCGGCCATCTTGAATGTGATGACTGCAGGGTCAGTCTTACTGAGACAGCGGGCGCAGAACTGATTGTCCGTACTTCATAGATGGTTTTAGTGTCTCCAACAGAGATACCATTAAATCACAAGAAAAATGAAAATGTTACGGGACATGAGGCAGAGATGGGGCCACCATTTCCCGCTAGGTGCTCACGGCTGGTAATGAACAGCAACGGCTGTTTTCATCGGGAACAGAATAACTACCACATGTTTTTAGACGGTAGGGCTCGTGCAACGCAGGGAAAAGATCACGCAGCCGACCCTTTCTGGGATAATTTTCTACGAGACCAGAGGACCAGTCACCAATCCCTGGATGTGGATTCTGGCTGCCCACCCGAGGCTTGTTGGTGTTTAAACCTATCAAAGACTGTGCTGTGAAGTTTGCATCTTTGGTGCATCGTGGAGAATTCTGCCAAAGAAGTGTGTGCAGCTATGGTGTGTCTTTTCATATGATTTGTGCTTTTTTGCACAGTAATAGGGTTTATGCTCTAAAAAGCACCATTTGGCTTAGATCTCATTTCAGATTTTAAATCTGGGAGTGGTCTTGACAAGATGATATCTGGTAGGGATAAGGGTGAGGAGCAAGTGGGGGAAAATTGCTGTTAAATAAGGAAAATTAAAATAGGAGGGCATGAGCAAAGATAAGGCAAAGGGTGTCACTGGAAAAATATCTGGCAAAGGTAACATTTGAGTCTGAATCCTGAATTCTGAATGTGTTTGACATTACAGATTTTGGTATTCTTAATTGGTAATGCATATGTACCATCTATTTATAATCTAAAACGGACATCAAAATTAGACTACTGTTTGGGGATCTGTCTTTGACAGGGGCAGAAATTAAATTTTCAAGAGCTGAAATGGAGGAGTCAGCTTCTCCATGAAATTTGGCAACAGGAGATTCAGCAAAGAAATTGATGGTGAGTAAAAGTATAGTTTATAGAAATATTTAAAATGTCAAGATACAAGTGTTTATACCACTTCAAACTTAGTTGTCATGGAATAGTTGTTGTTTATGTGTTTGTTTTTCCTAACTGTAGCAAATCTCCAGAAACGTGTTAGTGGATTTTTTTTTTTTAGTGGATATTTTTTTAAAGATACATTTATTTATGTATACAACTGGGTACAGGCCAGAGATGCAGGGGCGGTGAGCGGACTCACCAGAGACAGAGCGGGGAGCAGAACAGGCAGATCGACGAGGTACACTGCTGAGGGGAGCAGCAGGTGGGTCAGGAGAGGTCTGCCGCGCCCTGTGGTCACCTCCTGGGCAGGGATCGAACTCATGTTGATGTGGTTTTAGCTTCTTAGTGCCGTGCTGTGACCCGCTGCGCCCCCAGGGAGGGCCTGTTAGTGGAATTTACAATTTACATTGCTTCTCTGTATTGTGTGAGAATAATGTACCAGCATGGGCTCTGATGTCAAGATGCTAAAAATCACAAAAGGAGAACCTTTTAAAGAGCATTTTAAAGCAAAAAAATAAAACTTGAAGACAAGTGAGTAGGAGGCTGGATATCAAGACCATTAAATGATTAAAAGCATCTATCTGGGTAAAGTCCCGTCGTGCGTGGAAATAAATGCTTACGTCATTAAAATGTTTCAGGCAACTACAATTAGTGCAAATGGGAGAATAGTTCTCAAACTTCAGTAGCTGTAGGATTCATCTTCTGTCTCGCTAACATGCAGACAGAGTGAGTAGGTGGGGCGTGGGTCTTAACTTCTAGGTTCTGATGAGAATTTTATCTAAAATACAGATTCCGGGTCTTCGCCCCAGGATGCTTGTTTGCACTGTTGTTTGCATTAAGCATGCCAGGAAATCCTCAAAGCCTCAGCAAGTTTGGATATTGCCTACAACACACTTAGTCCTTGCTAAGTGCCTCGACTACTGAGCAGACACAATGGCGTAAAGATGCTCTTAGAAACATAGACACCAGGCAGTGACTGATCAAATCGTGTGTGTTTTAGGTAGTTGACTGAGCCTATAGTTTTGTGTGCTTTCTTTGGCTCTAAGGAGAAACCGGAATTAAAGTTAGTAGAAGCGTGTGCACATGTGGGTTAAAGCTAAAGGACAGTGCAACTGAAGCAAGTCCAGGTCTCCGAGGCCATTGCAGGGGTTGATGCAGTGGAGATGCTCAGCGTGATGGGACTTTCAGAGACTGCACAAGTGCACACCTCCTCGACACAGGTGTGGACACATCCTTGGTTCCAGGGTCACTCTGGTTCCGGGGCCACAAACCCGAGAGCCGCTACCTGTTCTTTGTCCATTGCATGCTTACACCATATGTCCTCATGCTCTCTGTTCCCCCGACAGAAGAATAAGAAGACATTTTAACCAATCACAGAAGCCCACATGCTCCTTCCTCGGTGGAGCCCAGGGACCCCAGGCCCCGTTTTCAGTGCCCTCCTGCGTTCATCCCTGGAATGCACCCCCGGGCTGGCCACGTGCGGGGCCCGGCACCAGCGCTGTAGCCCGCAAGTGCCCCATGTGGTGGGTCGTTTCCTCGTGACCCTCCTTAGTACTGAGAGGAAGTTTATTCTGGCTTCACGAACAAGCTGAAAACCGTCCCTTATTTTAGGGTCCGCTAAATAATTTAGGGCACGTTTATTTCCCCTGCATTTATGTCAAGTGTGAGAACATTCAACATTGATGGCCTCTGGGTCTTTTACTTACTTGGTAAGAAGATTCTGTACACTGCCCCCATTTTTACTTTACATGCCTTCATGCAACGTTTCCTGTCTCTTTATCTGCCGTTCTTTGTTTCAATGGTCTCCCACGTTTCCACGGACGCCTGTCTCTATTACTGCTGCCGTTTTAGCTTACCGGTGCAGTGCTGTCTATAATATTCTACACCAGTCTCCACTCTTAGACCTATGGTAATGCCAGCTTTCATTGCATTCTTTTGTAATTAGATTTCTTTGTTTATCTAGATTGATCTTCCTGTGAATATACAGGTTTTATGATTTTTTAAAAAAGAATTGGACTTGTTTTCCTTTATTATGCTTTTCCTTATTTTTTTCTTCTTCTGTCTTTATTGTGTTCCTAGTTCTCATTTCTTTGGACATGATTTGTTATTTCCCCTGCTTCTCAGATGAAGAACAGATACTTTATCGTAGATTTTCTTTTTCCTCTAATATACCACATATTTCTTGTATAGCTTTGCTATAGAGAGGTATTGATATTTTAAATCTGTATGCCCCAGGTAATGTTAATTTTCCTGTATTTTACCCAGAGTGTTGTGAACACTCTCACACAGCTCTTTGAGGCCCATGCTTATTTTTTCTGTAATGGGAACACCAGCTTTTGTTCAGAGACTACTTTGTTTTGTGTTTTACCGACTTTGATCTATCTCCCTGTATTTAAGATGTGTCTGGTATAAACATTTAGTTGCTTCTGTATTTGTTCTATGTTGTTTCTATTTAAAAGGCTTTGCCATATAGTTGCTATGCTTGATTTGCTCATATTTGAATGTCATATGCATATATGGTAGCCTACATATACTCCCTCTTACTATTTCCTCTTCCCTACTAAGTATTTTTTTTCTTTACCATATGTTCTGTGTTTACTTCAAACTTCTGTGGATTCCAAAGAATTTACTAAATCCTTGAATGAATAGTTAGTACATTAGGAAAAAAATTTTAGCCATCATTCTTTTATTACTTTTGCAATATTCTGCCATTAATTATCTACTTGTATCTAATATTCTTTTATTGCTTTTTTTATTATGTCTCCATGTTTTTTCTAATTTAGTTATTTTCTGGATTATACCTTCCCATTTAATGATTCTACCTTGTGCAGTACAATCATATATTTCCTTTACAACTCATTCCAGCACATTTTACAAGACAAACTCATTTCAGAAAAAAAAATTGAAACAAAGACCAAGTGTTTAAATGTGGAAAATTCCTTGAATTTTGCAAAATCAGAAGTCTCCATAATTTAATTTCATTGTTCACAAAAAAAAAAAATCAGAATCACCAGCGAGATTCAGCACTGTCCTGTCTCAAAGCTTGATCTCCACCCAGAAGCCAGGTCCTCTTGAGAATGAAACATGAGGGCAGAAAGCTCCTCTCTGTCTCTTGGTGCCTGGCCACTTAGGTCTCTGCTGCTCTGAATATGCAAACGGCTTGTTCTGAAGATGGGTTTAGTCAAGCCATTGCCCTGCTTTATCAACATGAGGAGCAGAGGAGAGCAAGGCTAGAGGTCCTGCTCTCCTCAGACAGCATCGCCACTGACAGTCCAGTCACCATTTCCAGAAGTTTCCATTTGTGATAGAAAGGTCCCCCGTTTCCCCCGTAGTCAGCTACCTGAAGCTCTCCAGTGTTAGTTAAACTCAGTTTAATGGATCATGAAATAAAATACTATCATTCCTGGGGACATATTTTCCCCTTTTTCGTTAAAGCAGAGCTCCGTGAGTAATTCTTCCTAGCTATCAAGAGCAATAACAGTCAAGGAAGAAGTGTTTTGTCCCAAAGAGCAAAACTTAACTCAATATTTACAACAAAAAGGTACAAAGGCCCCAGAAAAGCTATAACCCTGTGATATTGATGGTGGGAAGCACATAATTGGCTCCCTTGAAAGCCTTATCAAACCACAAATATTAGTTCCCATAAAGCTGTCCAATTAGGTCAAAATCTAGGGAAGGAGAAATTTTCTCAAAGGCATTTTTGTTGTTAAAATAAAGTCAGTACAATAATAATCTTTACTGTGATTAACATTATAATTTATAACCCTTAGAATAAGAAAATGTTTCCCCTTAAAAGTAAGGTAAAATTATATATATATATATTTCTTCTGAATTTGATTATTGTAAGAAATAACAGGCTTGTTTCATTATAATTTATTTATCTGCTAATCAGCTACATAGTTTGTTGGCCATTTTTCTTTTGGCATGAATATGAGTAAAACCCAAGGTACAGAGTGTTCAAGACAGGCCCGAATGTGACCCCCAGAGAGCCCATTTATTAAAGAACAGCAGAGAGGCTTTTCCAGGGAGCCATGCAGAAGTAAGCAAGCCCTTCTTGGCAACCAGTGGTGCCACACAGAACAATTCCGAAATACTGATCAGTGCTAATTGTGTGGTTTTCTTTTGTTCTTCACTGGGTGGATTTCAGATTCTGTAGCTGCTGTTTAGTTCATGACGGCTGCACAGACCGGCCCGGGGAACTGGGGAAGGTGAGCAGAGCCGCTTAGCTTGTCGGGGCATCCTAGACCGGAAACATGTAAGGCAGTATCGTCTTAAGGGAGCAAGGGCCAAGGTTTCAGGCTGTGTGTGTGTGTGTGTGTGTGTGTGTGTGTGATTGCTTTCAGGTCCTAAGTACTTACAGGTGCGCCTCATAAGGCGGCGTCAAAAGAACGTACCGTTTCCGTAAGTAGCCTATCTCTGAATACCATTAAATACTTAAGTTTGTAAATAATGTGGGTTTCTCAAAAGCCTAGTGGCAGGAGTTTTGCAAGAGGACTTTTAAACCTGAGCCTCCTTAATTCCATTGTACAACATATATTGAATTCATGCACAACGCTCTTTACATGAAATCGAGCTCACTGTTGTAGGGTATTCTCCTTCCTCAGAGTTCTTAAAGTGATAGTGCAAAGCGCGACGATTTCTTTGAAAGATAACATAACATGGAGTGGGATGAAAGTGAGAAAATTAGTATACGTGGTAAATATTTCTTATGTGAAAATAATGTTAAAATGTCACTTTTTCAATTCTTAGTATATGGTATTGTCAGTATTGCGCATTAGCAGAAAGCCACAGGAAAGCAAATATATGGAAATATTGTGAGCTACCTTTATTCCTGAGAAATGCCGTTCTTTTACACTAAGTTTATCTTTTAAGTGAATACTATCCTCTTAAGACAGATTGTGCATTTTGAAAACAACTTTATATATAATACAATTTGCCAGTTGAATGTTTTTTGGACTTTAGGAAAATCATCTGCTTTTTAAGTATCAGCTGATTGATCTCAGCAGCTTAAGAGACATAGTAAGCAAGAGGCAGCGATGCCGCTGGGGCAGGCTGGTGGGCTGCTGAGTGACGACAAGGGGAGAAAGTCGGAAAGAGAAAGGTTGTGCGCGGTTGTGAAGTATCAGCAGCTCAGGACAGCAGCGCAAACTGGCAAGACACAGCAAAAGTGTTCCGTAGGCCGTGTGAGAGACATACAGTGCACACACACGCACTGGTGAGCAGGGAGGGAAAGAGGGTGCAGGGGAGCGACTGAGCCCAGGAGGGCTGCGCGCCCCAGTGTGGAGTCCCGGAGACTGTTGCCAACGGCGTAAACACCGACAGCACACTTTCATACCCCACAATGTGAGCCAGTAAAAGCTGTCAGCAAACGTGCACAGCAGAGAGTGTGAGCTTAGCGTGCACATGCGCACGTGTATATATTGGTAACATTCTCCCGAGAGGCACACTGTGCGGTCAGTCTGGAAACCCTCTAAGGAGACGGCGCCTCTTTGTTCACCTATCATCTGCCGTTCTCCTATTTAAAATATTTAAGCTGAAATGCCGCTCCGTCAAAGACACAGCACCTTAAGAGTGTTACAGCGACTCACTGTTCTGGGGACAGTCCAGTTTGCACCGCCCGTTTAAATAAATAAATAATGTTTCCCTGTGTCTTCAGAGTTTGGTGACATGAGGAGATTACAAGTCCGGGCCTGGCCTTTGCGCTCCCCACCCCTGTGCCCCTCTCCCCCGCCACCCGCGGGTGGCGTCTCTGCCTGAGCTCAGAGCTGCACCGAGAATGGACCAGTCTGAGGCCGGGACCGTGTATTTGAAACAGAGCTTGAGGGCCGTAAGCCTCCCCTGCGCGAGACCCCGTGGGAGGATGCCTTGCTCGCAGGATGCCTTGTCGCCGTCCCAAACAGGATGGCTCCTACTGTCTTATTTTGAAAATGCTTTTCTTACTTTAGCTTTTGGTTAGAAAAATGTTCTTAATTTCAGAAAACATCACTAAATGGAAAAAAGAAACAAAACATTTCTTTAATGAAACATTACGTTGGAATGACACGTGTTAAGAGTTCAAATGATATCTTTCATGGAGATGTTAGCCCGTGTGGGGGCAGACATAGGCCATTGGCATCATTTCCTGAATACGCGGCTCTGTAGACTCCCCAAGCTAAACAGCACTGATCAGATGAGTCACCGTGTGGCCGCCGCATGCAGGCTTCTCGCGTAGAGGGTGAGACCAGAAAACACCCGACGCCGGATGCCCGTGACCGTGAGGCTCAGCTCCAGAGCCAAGGTGCATCCGCTCAGGTACCCTTCCGAGTGGGACAGCCCTGGGGGCGGGTGGCGCCCCAGATGCCTGGTCTCTCTCTGGCCCGCGACCCTCGGCGTCCTCCCGGGGTGCCAGGCAGCAAGCCCCGGTGCAGCCACCGTGAAGGACGTGGGCCGAGGGGCGCAGGCGCCACCCTCAGGTCCCGCCGCCCGTGCAGGTTACACCGGGAAGGTGCAGGCGCGAGCTGGCGCGCGTCCGTCCTCCACCCGCGAGGCGCCGCGGACCCTGCTCCTGGGCGCGGCCGTGTTCTGCCAGCAGCCCGCTTCTCCAGGGCTTGCGACTCGCTCATGATGTGGTTGTGACTGACGAGCTGGAGCTCAGACAGAAGCGCCCGCGGGGAGATCGGCCTGCACATTCTAAGGCACGGTAGCCGCAGTCATGACATCACCCCAAAATCCCGGTTGTATCTCCAAGATTAATGATGATGGCGTTAGGCTTACAAAATCTAACACCTAGCTATCTAGTAAACAAGGATTGAAACTGAGACCGTTTTGAACCGGCAAGATGCGCTTTTCAGTAGTAGCCGCTGGCGAAGGGACCCAGGCCCAGCAGCAGCCTGAGGAGGATCAGCTGGCAGATGATGGAAGGTCTAACTGAGCTGCTGTAAGCAAATCCGCACCTGCCTCTGACCAATAATGCTCTTGACGATAATTATAAATGGCTGCTTTGTTTTCCCCAATTCTATGAGACTCATTCGGGAAAGAGGGATTTTCTCGGTTCCCGGGAGAAAGCAAGGTCCAGCGCCAGGGGTCTGCAGGATCTGGACGCAGCCGAGTCCGGCACTTACCTTGAGTCTGTAAGTGTCGGAATCTGACCGAGGAAGGTGATGTCCCGCGCAGAGGTGTCCCCAGCCCGCGCCTTCCCCAGACGCTCACCAATCTGGACTCCTCTTCAGCACTTATGGAATGGGTTTCCATCCTTGTATTTTAAATATTCATTTAATTACATTGACATCCATGTCTCTGGATTCGTATTATGAAACAAAGGAAGACCTTACTAATTTGGGAAGAGATAAAATAGAGATTTCAGGAAGACGCCTTACCTCGGCAATGCAGACTCACACACTGACAGCACTTCGGCATTGCATGTTCTTCTTAGCTAATCGGCAGGTATCATGGGCCATCCATTTACTTATCTCACATAGGACAACACTTACTGCCATAGTGCTACTGAGATAGCACCGACTTTTTTTTCTTAATGATGATTGATAGAAACATGTAATTTTTATTTCTAAACCCTGTAGATTTTTAAAACTTGTTTTTATGTATGCGTGCAAAAACTGGGATGTAGGCTGGAGGTAGGGGGTGAGAGGATTCACCGGAGCAGAGTGGGAGCAGAACAGGTGCACCCACTGGAACCCACTGCTGAGGGGGCAGCGGGGAGACAGGAGGGGTCTGCTGTGCCCCGGGAGGGGTGTGGGGGGTACACCCTGGTGGGAGATCGGACTCAGGCCGCGGTGTCTGTGATAGCCTCATAGTACTGAGACAGCCCCTGCGCCATCAGGGAGGCCCTGACGAATCTTTTGGAATGAAGGAACTTTTAGAAATTAGTTCAACATTTAATTCAAATGTAAGTTAACGTCGTCCGGAAAACACAGAGAAACGAGGGAGGCAAAGAAAACTCTCCCTAGACACCTTTCATTATGGTCAAGGAAACGCCGGGGCTGGGCTCAGGCCTTGGGTTGTGCCTTATTCTCTCCAATCTGCCCAGGGACTGGCAGCCGCGAATGTATGCAGCTCAACGCGCCAAGGTGTTTGGCATTTTTTCGTTTTGTTTGTGCCATTTCGTTTTACTTCTTTGAACAAGAATCCCTTCCTGTGTCTCCTCATCTTCTTACTGGTGTGAAGAATTGTTGAAGGAAATGATTCTTACTCTCATTACGAACAAAATAAACGGGCCAGTTTGCTGGCGTAATATAAAATCAATTATTATTTATATTAACTGTGTTAGCTTGGGACTGCATTGCTGTGTCAGAGATTTACAAACTTGTCCATGGAAGGGAACGTTTCAGTATATCTCAATGATCGTGATTAGATTCATCAAATCCTTTTATTTTAATGGCTGGTTTGAGAAAATTTTCTCATTAAAACAATCTTTGCTGTCCTCAATTATATGGCACCAGAATGTTGGCATTCTAAAGCTCTATTTGCATAAACCTAACCATGGTTGTCTATCAAATATTTTCCAAAAAGCTTCTCCATAATATTGCTCTCTGCTTCCCGTTTGTGGGGATGCCCGAGGCAGGACCGGCCAGTAGGAAGCGCTTTGCCAGCCAAGCTGCGCCAGCCCCATCCTGCCCACCTGGGTGTCGGGCACTTGCTGGGGGAGCGCTGTCCTCCCCCGTCTGAGGTGACGGTGCTCTGGGGTGACTGGGGAAGGGGTTTTTGTTGGCTGCTAAGTTTTATTAGATGCAATAGGAAAAATAGCATGAAGGATCTCAAGGGTCATACAGAAGGTTAAAATAGGGTAAATCCTGTATGTGTAAGTTCACATGCGTACGTTGCACGTGTAAATGCTCTGGAGACAGCTGACAGCGAGAGCGCTCCCCCGGGAGAGGGGCGGCTTGCTTCAGACGCGTTTGCCTGACGGGCAGAAGTCCAGGATCGCCAGCCGCACGCTGGATGTCAGCTCTACTTCTTGCCCGGGACGTTATTTCACCTGAAAGCCGTTCAAAGACACATGGACATCTGCGCTGTCCCCGACTGGGGTCCGAGCGTTCTGGCAGACACTCCAGATGACAAGCAACGGGGAGCCTCGTTTGGGAAGGAGAAACGTTCACAGAGACCGGCGCTCAGTGGCTTTGCTTCGCGCTCTGCTGCAGGGGAGCGGGCTTCGTGTTTAAGCAGACAAAGGACACATTTTGAGAGTAAATATTGATGGTTCTGCAGCATCTGTGAGGGAAAACAGCTTCTGCCTGGGAGACGTTAGATGGCTCTTAGATGTCCCGGTGCAAGCGTCCATTAACAGCAACAGCAAGTGGGCGCCCTCCCCCCCTCCCCTCCGTTCTAGCATTTACTTGCTACTTTCTTCATATTTCAGAGCCTAGCCTGTTTTTGAACGTTCTTAGCATTTTATTGCTGCTTGCATTTTCTCTCACAGAACTGGCCGTTTAATTTCTGTTTGGTGTGTAAATTGCCACCTCTCCCTGAACACTGAAAATGCATCTACCGAACCATCCAGACTCCCCTCCCAGGTTTCTGCCGGCGTGCAGAAGCCCTGACCTGGAGGGTGCTCCCCTCTGCTGTCTAAGGTGGCCAAGCGTTGGGTCCCGAGAGGATGCAGGCTCGCGTTTGCCACACGGGAGAACTGGGAGAGGGCAGCGCCTCAAGTCGGGGGAAAAGGCGAACAGGCGGCTTCTGTTGGCTGGGGGTATGGGAAACAAGGCACCGGCGGCTCTGGGCCTGAGGTCCGGCGTTACAGAAAGCAGTGCGAGGCCACACAGGTCACGTGTCCCAGGGGAATGGGGTCTCGCGTGCAGCCTCATAATCATGTGGTTTTGTTGTTGTTGTTTGTTTGTTTTAAGATTTATTTATTTGTGCATACAGAGCTGGGGTACAGGCCAGAGGCTCAGGGGCGGCGAGCTGCTTCACCAGAGACAGAGTGGGGAGCAGAACAGGCAGATCGACAAGTCCACTGCTGAGGGGAGCAGCGGGCGGGTCAGGAGGGGTCTGCCGCGCCCTGTGGTCACCTCCGGGGCAGGCGGGGATCAAACTCATGCGGAAGTGGCTTTAAGCTTCTTAGTGCTGTGCTTTAACCCGCTGCGCCACCAGGGAGGGCCTCAAAATCATGTATTTTAATAAGTTACCTACACTTGCTGTTAAGATTCAGGGGAAGACTCTGCCCCAGCCGGGAGCCAGCCGTGCGGGTGAGTGATGGCGCCAGGCGGCCCTCTCCCTCCTGGGCACAGGCCTGCTTCACGCAGCCCCGGAGCGGGCACCGAGGTACTGGCCACAGGCACCGGCCACCTCTGACACTGTGTGCGAAGTGGCATCGCTGTTACTTCCATCCGCGATGCTCCCAGCCGCGGCCCCCAACAGCTGAACGACGACTTCTCAGTCCGCCTGTCCCGCGCGGCCCCTTCCTCAACGCCTCGCTGAAGGCGCCTGGCCGGCCCGCGCCGGGCTGCTCTCTCCCCGCTTTCCCGCGCGGGTGTCAGATTTTCTTGCTGAGGATGTTGCCACGTTTCCCAAGTAGGCCCGCCTCGTAGAGGTTAAAGCATCCAGTCATGTCCACTGTTCACATGTAGAAGGGATTTCAGTTGGCCATTGTCTCAGGAGTAAGCCTCTTGCAGTAACTCGGTTGCTTTCCTGTTTAAAAAAAAAGGCGGGGGGGGGGGCTTGTTTTGTTTCCTTCTTCTTTATAGACATTGTTCAGATGAATTTAAGCTCAAGATAGCCAGGAATGTTTCTAATACCCCAGCCTTATCCCAAGAGAGAAGAGAGCCTGCGGGTGCGTGTTGAGAGAGCGTGTTCTTGTTTAACAACGAGCACACCCTGGGTTTGAACAGCACACCCTTCCGCGCTGATGGGAGGATTACACAGGTGACCGCCAGCACCTGTCTGGCTCTCTTCCCCATTAACCACCTGTTGACCATTGTAGTTTCCGCTGCCCTCAGATGCCTCTCATTCATCTTCTCCCCAGAGGGCAGAAGTGATTCTGTTTGGTGAGTCTGTGGATAAGTCGGTACTTGATGTCATGGTCTGGCCGTGTGTTACCACAAATGACCATGCTGAAATTTTCATCTGAAATATTTTACTATTTTCTAAAACTGTCACCTGAATCACTACTTCGGAAGAGTCACTGTTTAACTCTACAACCTGTTGCTATATTATATATATTTGAGAAATTTAAAAGAAAATGATGTCTGTGATTTATTCCACAGAGTAGTGATGACATCATTGGGGTTTAAGGATTTAAACTGTGCAGGTTCCTGATGAAAACACACATAGATCTTAGGTAGAACATGAAAACTAATGGCCTGTTCTTTAGATAGGACAGATGGGACGACAAGGCTAACCCAGGGCAGTGTAGGGTAAGATTCGACCCTTATTTTCTGATTGGGATTTTAAAAACTGGGAGCAGGCATTGGCAAACACTGTAGTGAATATGGACTTTCAGAACTTCATGGACATTTTCAAAATATCTATGTGAATTAGACAAAGTCATTTGTATTTCAATGTGTTGGCATCCCATGCAAAGTAAAATCTTTGATTTCTCCAAGTCAGGCTAGCCTTTGTTTTCTCTATGACTTGAAGATTGTGTGACTAAACAGTGCTAAAGGTTCTTTTACCTAGCAGTTCTTCTCTTCACTTTTCTTTCAGTTGATAAGTATTACTTATCTGATTTTTAGATATTGCTATAGAGACGGTGTTTCTGAGCACAGAGTAAATTTAATTGGGCTCAAGTTAGTTCCAGCCCAAACATGTCAGCAGGTGTATCTCACTTTCACAATGTTTGAATTAAAGGTGCAGTATCTGTTCTTGCTTCCTAATAATTTATAATTTAAGCATGCGTCTGTATTTCAGAAACAGGCTTTTCTGTTAGAATGCTGTAAACATGAATTAAATTTAAACATAACACTTTGCAACATTTCACAGAAGAAAGGAAGGAGTCATCGATAAAACAAATGCCCTAAGAGCACACACAAAATGAAACACACACAGTGCAACACAACACACAACATTCTTCAATCAACACAGAAGGACCAGCAAAGTGGTAGAAATTGTCTACAGGTATCCATGCAAGCTCCTAAATCCATCAAAACATATTCTGATTGGCTTCCTAATGTAGTGTCATTAAACACATTTTATGCAAAGATATAAGTGGGGAAAAAGCATGACCCAAGGGGAAAAAAGTGGGACTAGATCTACTCTGAATTAAATAGAATGAGAGAACGTGGGATATAAACTAAGGGGTATAAAACAAGGGAGTGTATTGTGTGCTCCTTTAATCGCAAGAGAAACTGCAATGCAGATAGGCAATTAATCTTTAATTCCTTGAACAGATGTTTACTGATTATGCCCTTCTTGGTAACCAGCAGTTATCACACCAACAACCTAGATACATAAAGGGATAAAGGCCAATCATTGAAATAGAAAGGAACTCGTCATAAAATTGGTCCTTAAAAAAATACTATAATATTTTGGAGGCAGAAAATATGTCTTCCAACTAAACTGGTCAGAAAACTAAGAAGAGAAAGTTGTCATTATGATGCCTTTTTATTCAAATAAAGCTAGAACAAAAACAGTTGATGAGTGGTGTCCAGGCAGAGTAAACTCCAAGCACAGATGCACAAATCTGGGGGCGGGAGCAGGATTCCTGTTCAAGGACTGTTCCATTAAATGAATTCAGCCCAACAAGGGTGATCACAGGAAAATAAATATAGGTTGGGGTAGGTGAACAGAAGAGAGCAACCTGCAAAGATACCAAAGCCAATCTACCGAGGTCGTTTAAAGAGAGACCTGCTAATTTGAACTTTCTTCTATAGAGAAGGTATGTTCAGTCCTTTGACTATAGAAGTAATTCAGTCAAATATTTCATAAGGATCTGTCTGTAGCCTACAAGATAAATTAACGGGGATTCTCTAGGTGAGGAAGGTGTGCGTTGAGTCTTAAGGGCAGAGTTGGGTATGGAAAACTGTACACAGCAAACAGAGAGGAATGTCAGGACATAGTTGTCGTCTTTCCAGAATAATGACAGGTGGACGTTAGCAGTATCACTAAATAGCACCAATGTCATTACGGTGAGGTCCAAACAGATGAGATACAGAGACACACCACGTCACTGTGCCTCATTGGTTTCTCGTTTTAGGTAAGCTGATTGCCATTTATGACACCCACCTGGCCACTTAACATCTTAAGAAGAAGTTAAAGAACAATAGCAGCAGCCCACAGTATTCTCCAGCACCGACAGCCTGAAGTATATATATTTGCTATCACAAATAACGTGCACAGAAGAACCCCTCACGAAGACGTTCATCCAGAACTCGACTTGGTTTCCTCTCAGGGGCGATGCCGTGGGTGATCAGGAAACACAGCCGCACTCACAAACTCCATTAGCCTGGATAGATGTTTTCACAAGCATCTTATAATCTTCAGAACTTGATGAGTAATGATGTTTCCTGACACGATTCCATTTTCCTATCCAACTGGCTGACAAAAGACCATTTGTCTAATTGCTGGATGCACTGCGGACCACATGTACTTTGGCTGTAATTGCAGCTGAAAACTATGAAACTTAGACCTCATCTGTGAAGAATGTGATCCCTGCATTTGTTATGAGCCAATATACCAACTCTGTAAACATCCTCATCCCGCAGAAACAGTGGATAAAGCATCACTGCAGAGCTCTGAGGAGGAAGAGCGATGTTTTGCTTTTAGAAAAGAGAACAAGTCTCATATGTAGAATTTGCACAGATGGCAAACGACTAGGAAGTCCTCATTATGAAAGTGTGGTGGGAGGCAGGGGCCCTGGATAAACCCAGCAGCTCTCAGAGAGGGTGAGAAAATGCTGTGGTTACTCTCATGGACTTCAGAATCTTGCTCTGGGTGTGACTGGCTGTGGCGGAGATTTCTCCGAAGTTCCACACCAGGAAGAAGATACGGTGGCACTTATCACCAAGCGCTGAACCGAAGCCCCGAAAACACTCCTGGGCAGTTATTCCTATAGGAACAAGCATTCAGATTGTGTATATTAATTTCACCTAAATTTAAAATTGCTCATCAAATATATTTACATGGTGTGATGTGACTTACCTGAAGTAGCTGCTATGTGTGGAATTACTGAAAACTTATTTCAGAAAGATCTCAGCAAAACGCCATCGTCAAAACACGGAACCCTCCTGACCCCCCTCGCTGTCAGCATTCCTGTGGGCCTCACAGTCCTAGAGTTTCAGACTTGTCTCTATGATCAGTGAGAAATCGTCTCTGTTCTTCCATTCACCATGCCTTCCTTATCTATGAAATGCTTTTATGCTAATTGTTTGGACTTTTCTCTTTTGGGATTTATCTTATTAGTATTTGGCTCTTTGTCTTTTTTTCTGATCAAAATGACTCCTTAAGTTTTATAAATATTTAATTGTCGGACCCGAGGCTGTTAAGCTCCTAGAAACAAACAGGAGAAATTCCATAACACTGTTGTTGACCGTTACATGGGAAGGATAACTAAACTATAGGAACACTAGCAAAAAGAAAGTTGCTAAGAAATTCCTACAGTTCTATAGAGAAAAAAACATCTAAAACCTGAATGTCTTGAATAGATATTTCTCCAACAAAAATATACAAATAACTAACCAGTGCGTGAAAAATTGCATGACACCACTCATCATCAGAGGAATAAAGTCAAAGCCATTCCTCAGGAGGTTTACTATTAAAAAAAAAAAAAAGGCCACACATATTCGTGAGGGCTGGGGAAAGTGGACCCCTTGTATACTCTGTGGGGATGCAAACTGGGCAGCTGCTGGAACACAACATGGAGCCCCTCAAAAAACCAAAGATGGAATCATGTGCCACAAGATTCAGCAGCCCCACCTCTGGGTGTTCAGCCCAAATAATTGAAATTAGTTTCTCAGTGTGTGTCTCACAGTGTTACTCACAAAAGTCAAGATTTGGAAACAAATGGATAAGGAAGATGTGAACAAAGGAATGCCACTCAGTCTCAAAGAAACAATGTATGTTCTACTCAACAATGGGGATGCATCTGAAGGACAGTATACAAGGTGGGTGAAGCCAGACATATGACAAATAGCAGTCCCACGTGTATGTGACACCGAAGGTAGTCAAACCTCTCCAAGCAAACACTAAAATGATAGTTGTCCTGGGCTAGAAAGGAGGAGAAGGGGAGTCCATCGTCCACATGAACAAAATTCTAGGAGTTTAGCAAGACCATTAGGCTCTAGAGGGTTTCTGTGCAACAGTGGATACTCGACAGTGGGGTATGTACACTTGCAAACTCGTTGAGTGTTCTTACCACACTAAAATAAAGCTTACAAAAGCTCTCCAAATGCTCTTGCTTTAGGGTTCTTGTGGAAGTTTCATGAGACGCATGTTGATGGAACCATTGGCATTTGGTGACCCAACTCCATTGCCAGACCCTGGCCCTTCCTAGAGGTCAGGAAGTGACTCTGAACTCCAGCTCTAGTCATGAGCTGAGCTTCACGGGCTTCCAGCCTCACCCTGCAGGGTTCCCAAACAGCCACCTGATTGAGGCAGTGAAAGGTAGTTTATCACTGTCAGCTTTTAGGAAATTCCAAGGGTTCCAGAAGCTCCGAGCCAGGAAGCTTGAATAACCATATAGGTACATAGTTTCCTACAAATCTCACTGTTATGTGTGTCTGGTTGATAGCGAACAGGGATGCTGCTAGAAAGATCACTGAAAACACAGGACAAGCCCCATAACAAAAAATCTTCTGCCGCAAGTTCTAAAATTAAGAAACTCTGGATTAAGAATCACCACGAAAATGTACAGAGGAGGTTAAAGGCAATGAATTTTGCAGACTGGAAAGTTGGAATTATCTTGTGAATATCTAAGGAGTCTTGGGATTTTCTATCAAGCAAATGTGAAAGAACAGTGGGGAGTTGATCATTTATGCAGGGAATGATCACGGGGAGTGGAAGCGAATTTCAGCTGCATGAAAAGGGAAGTCAAAACAAAACAAAACAAAACAAAAGTAAAAAAAAAAAAACTAAGTATATTAGTTCCAGGTAGAATTGAATTAATTTTGGAATTTGTCTCGGATATTTTTGTTCCCATGAAATTTTCTTTTTATTTACTCCTATAGCAACATTTTATTGACCAACCAGCATGGTTTTTCAAATCACTCAGAACTGATGAGTCAAATTCCATCCTTGCTTAATTTTATTTAAGAAAGTTTGTTCTTTTATATGAAGCTTAATTATTATACTTAATCATAATCTAAATCATACAGAGACACATGATATTTTAGGAGAGTTTTATTCAGAAGATCATAATAAACATATTTTCATTTTAATTTATCATGCCAATATTCTTAGGTGTATTGTTATATCATTACATTTAAATTATTTTATAAATTTCAGTCACTTTTAATTTCACCAAACAGTATTAAACTTTATTAAAACATTTTATCGTTTCTGTTGCTATTATTAATACATTGATTTAGCAATGTGCATTCCTAAGCACTTGCTAATAAAGGAAGAAAAAAGAATACAGTATTTTTTGTGTGTCTGGATGTCTTAAAATTAATTCAGCTACAACTAAGATGGAAAAAGGCACAAATGATGTAAGCATAAACTATTATATTATTTTAAAGAATTCAATTAATATTGGATTTGTTGCATTTCTGAGGTCTACAATTTCTCATTCATGGGAATGTGTTATTTTATTGTTTTCAAGTGTTGATAGACCTTTCAAAACTATGTCAAGTAATAATGGTAGATGATATTATCACTTTCAATTTCTGGTGTTCATCAAATTTACTTTTATATTTCTCAAATCAAGAAAATACTTATTCTTGAGATTTAAAAATGGGAAGCATTAGATACATTTTTTTTTAAGATTTATTTATTTGTGCATACAGAGCTGGGGTACAGGCCAGAGGCTCAGGGGCGGCGAGAGGCTTCACCAGAGACAGAGTGGGGAGCAGATCTATGAAGAACAGGCAGATCTATGAAGTACACTGCTGAGGGGAGCAGCGGGCGGGCCAGGAGAGGTCTGCTGCGCCATGTGGTCACCTCCGGGGCAGGCGGGAATTGAACTCATGCGGAAGTGGCTTTAGCTTCTCAGTGCTGGGCTTTAACCCACTGTGCCACCAGGGAGGGCCCAGATACATGGTTTTATAGCCTCATTTTTTTTTTAGTAGAATTTAGAGGGAAATAGCTACTGATTTCTACAAAATTTAGTCTGGTATCTACTGACAGTATATTTTTCCTCTTTAACTTGTTGATGTTAATATATTTCTCATACAGATTAATTCTGGTATATGGGAGGAAAATAGTGTTGCATTTTCCTCTGGCTTCATTGCTGTTTTCTTAGCTTGTATTTAAAATAACTTATACAATAATAATACAAATAACCACAGTGAAGTTTTTGTAGCTTTATTACTTGTCGTTTTTTATATTAAATTCATGCTAACTTCATACATTGAATTGAAAGTGATGTCATTTATTTGTGAGAATTTGAGTAACATTGGATAATGTAGGAGGTGGTGTTAGAGCTGATCTTTGTGAACAGCTGCTTAAGCTAAATGAACCGAATGGTTTTGTAGCTGAAACTTATCCTGCCGAACCAGTTTCCTGTGTAGACCCAAGTGCCAGCAGCAGAAGCTTGTTCTCTCCCCAGCAAATCATCTCTGCGAATATTACTAAGATAATTGCTGTTTCTTCCTCCCTGGTAAGCAAGGCCCTCTGACTACAAGCCGATGCGTACAAGAAGTGCAATCTGTAGCAAACTTGTTCTTGTGTGCAGGACACAATTTGGGGTGTGCAGGACACAATTTGAGCCATTTGCAATCCAGAATTGTTCAGTCCCGCAGTAAGTGTTACTGGTTAATTTTAGCTTCCTTGTTTTTATTCTCCATTCACACCTTAATGGCATTGTCAGTCACAGATCTTTAATTTCCTTTCTAATTGGCTCTGAGACAACTTTTCTATAAAATTTTCTATTTCTTCTGGATCATCATTAGTATATTGCATCTTTGTTTTGAGTCACCCGTGTCCTCCAGCTTTAAAAATACTTTTTTGATTTACTGTGTATTTTATTCTTACACTCAGACCAATTAGCAAATGACAGTCATATGAATGTTCGTTACTGTGTGATTCCTGGAGTTAAATGAATCATTGGAGAATGAGCCATAAAAGAACAGACACGCTCAGCTTGGGTGTCTTTGATATACTACAAAGCCCTGGTTTCCATTTTTGCTGTCTTTGATTTTGTTTTTCTCTGAGAGCCTGTTGCAAAGTCAGGGGGAAATGAATGTTCAAAGGAAGGCTCTCAGTTTGCAAGTCATACTGCATTCTTGTTCAGAGGATCAGGTATCTTTTTTCTGAAAATAACTTGATATTTTACTTGTCTTCCATAAATGTACAGACAGGAACCTTCAAATGCATAGCCTTAAGATCTTTGAGAAGAAATTAGGAAAAACTAAAGACGCTACTATCACTCAGTACTGTTATTTTACCATTGTCATCAATACACTCATCCTTCAGTTATGAATGACTGTACATAAAAAATTCTTGAAACCTAATTTGTTATTTGTACTGATCTGTCTCTTACAGAATATAGCTGATAATTATCACTCTGAAGTAAAATGTCTTTTCTTCACACATTATCTCTGGAAACCTTTTGGTGTAACAAATGCAGTAAAATCCTGTTACAGTGCTAATATTAAAACTAGGAGATGCCTGAAATATATTGAAAAAAATGCAAAGTTTTACTTTGCTACCTGCAAAAGTATTCTCATTTGCTGTGATTTGTTAGTAAATGACTTACTCGAATAAGTCTGTGCCGAAGCAGTTTTTCTAAAAGTTTACATTTTCAACTTCTTTGACTTTTCACTTATCTGCAGTAATAATGTTTAAAATGTTATTTATTCATGCATACAAGAGCTGAGGTGCAGGCCAGAGGTGCGAGGGGTGAAATGACTGAGCAGAGGCCAAAGGGGCATCGGAGCAGGCAGATCCGAAGCCCGTTGCTGGAGGGAGAAGCTGAGCGGTCTGCTGCGCCCTGGGTTCGCTCCCTGGCCAGGGATGGACTCGGGCTGCGGTGGCCGCGACTTCACCCCTGGCTCCAGCAGGGAGGGCCCTCTTTTCAGCAATATTATGATGCTAATTTAAATACTAGAATCCATTTAATAGCATCGATTTATCTTCCTTGACTAAAGTAGGATTGTATCCACATAACTATGACACATTGACGGAAATTTTGCAAGTCAGATGATGAGGGGCAAATGCAGTAAGTCCTTTAGGTTCTCAGGGACTAAAAGAAGCAATGACATTTAGATGGACTGGCCCAAGTTTGGAAGAAAATGGCAGCCAAACTCTGGCAGATCAAACAAAGACAGTATCTGTTCTAGAAGGCAATTTAGGATCATCAGAGTGATCCCTGTGTGTGTCTGTGTGTGTCTCTGTGTGTGTGTGTATGTGTGTGTGCTAATTGGAGTTGTAGGATTATAAGACTTAAAAAGGGGGGAACTTTCTGAACTGAAATTAAAATATAATAATCCAAATGAAAACAACTGCATTGAACATTTCTTATAACTCTGACACTGTAAGTGTTTAATATGGATTATTTAAACTAACCTTCAAGACACTCTCTCAAGGCAGACGGCATAGCCACACTCACCAGGGTAGAGCCATCCGATATTAGAGTCGTGAAGGAAGGTTCATGAATATGACCATCCTCTGCCCCCCGATAGGAGACGTGTTTAATTAATCAAACCCTGCCTGCTTCCATCATAATCTCAGTATCTAACTCCATGGGTGGTTTGGAATGTACCAAATTTTTGGTGCATTTTTCATTATGTCCTCAAATCTAAATTTACGTTATATTTGTTAACCCCAATATACAGACATGGGAAGTGAGTTTAGGAGAGATCACTATTGCTCAGTTCCATCCACTTAATCCACTCAGTAGATCCACAATCAAGCTTAACATCACAGCTTCTTATTCTTACCAGAAATTATTTTCAATATAAAGAATTTAAGTAGCAGGGCTTAGCAGAGAGACTACAGAAATAAGTGCATACGGGAGCTTTGCAGTTCACTCTCTACTTGTGACAGCTGTTCACTACTCCACAGCAGCACTGACATCACTAATTCAGAAATATACTTTTAAATATTTAAGCAATGTGGGTAGAGAGTAAATATAAACAGTGATTTCTAATAGTTTTACAAATAACTAGAAGACACAAGTACCAAGTAGCATTAAAGGAAAAATGGCAAAAGGCGGGAAAAAACATGCACAGAGATGGCAGTGGCCTGTGCATGTAGAACAAAACACGCGAGCCAGGTCCAGCAGTGTGCTCTGGCGAGCGGTGGACGGCTGAGTAATGCTGCATGGCACCGGGCAAAGGAATCAATCGCCCAGGGGAATGGCTTTCTCGGGACAAAGCACCACTAACTGTCTGCCCCGACCAGAACCCCAGAGCTGAGCCTCTCCGCTGGCATGCTCTGTGTTACCTGGCCGTGTTTCCTCAGCTTAGATGACCCTTCGCGCCAGCCAGATGCATGTGGCCGCTGGTCAATAGGTGTAAGGCGGGTGGGAACGGACGGGACGGGGAATTATACATGGGTACATGCATGTACGCATGCACATGCTTGCACCATGTGTGCATGGAAGTAGGAAGCTGAGAGAGAAAGGTGTGTGTGTGCACGGAGACACACTTCCAGTTTCCAGCACTCTAGCAGGCAACTGTGACTCTTCACAAATGTTCATTTTATTCAAAGACACACCTAGCAGACAAGCAGCGTGCGTTCCTTGAGTAGTACATGTTCAGTCCACAAGAACAAAAGGAAACTGGAGTGAAGAACATTCTTAGAATAAACGTGGCTGCGAAAACTAAGGTGTAAGCAGACCATCCACAATTACAAGAAACAAGAAGTCCGTCTCAGTCTTGCAGAGAAGCACTTAGCTGGAAGTAAAAACAAAGGAGCTACTTCCGTGGGGGGGGGGGGCACACCTCAGCCTGTCTTCCTTTAGGGAAGCAAGTAATTATTTCCCAGCCTCTCAGAATAGATTATCACCGGTGCGTTTGTATCAAATTGCTCTATTGTATTTGTTATTAGATTCGTGATTGTGGCACTATCCAGGGACTCTGTTGTGATTTAAATGCCTTTCACAAAGTCGTTCTTTGCAACTCAAGCAAACTCCCCTGAAGTCCCTGCCCAGAGCCCTGCACATGTCCTGCGCCCTGCAGACTCGCGCTGGTGGGGAACGCGAAGGCTCAATGTGCCCCTTTTGGCATTACAGGTGTCAACATAGTGTTTTCAGGGGAACAAATGTAGAGATAACTTAATGTAAATATAAACTGAGAAAATAGTTTACATTTTTATGTTAGTGCGTCCTATTCCATGCGCGTCTTTTTGCATCACAGGAACTGGCTCTGGGTCAGGGTCACGGCGGCACTACAGGGTTTATCGAACTTTCAGTTTCCCGCGTTCTGTTTCTCCGGAACTTGGGGACCCTCATGATGAAAGTGCGCGCTGCGCTTCCTTTCTGTCCTGTGGGAAACGTCCTTCCACAGCGCAGCTCGGCGTCTCCGTGCACCGCGGAGGGGCTGGCTCGGCACGACGCCTCCCTCTGCGGGTTGAGATGGGGGCGACGCACAGAGCCTCCGTGTCACCCCAGAACAGTCATTCCGTACTTCCCTGACATCTCCGGGTTCTGAGAGTCCATCGCCTGTGATGGCTGAATTTTTAGTGAGTTCTCAGTTTGGAGCCTTTGAAATCCAAACGCTTTTCATAACATCACCGTCAACCTCCGCTGCTCTCTTTTATTGCGACTCACGCAGCGTCACCCCGAAATCGCAGTGCGGGGCCAGTGGGTAACCCGAGCTCTCTGAGCCGGGAGCCTGACTGCTAACAACGAGCTTGTCTAGGTAGGATGTTCTCACTGTTGTTTCTTAAGATTTATCATTTCAACATTTAAAAGTTGTTAAGGGCAGTTTGCTGAGCCAAAATACTGAAGCAGGGAATATATCACACTGATGCAGAATAAAAAATAACAAATGCCAAGGCCCTTTAAAACTTTTGTTTAGTCAGGGAAATTTCACTTTTGTCTTTGACTCTTGTTTTTTGTTTTGTTTTGTTTTGTTTTGTTGGCTACAAAATAGATTTATCTTACACTGAAAAACACATTTCAATCATATCCAATATAAATTATCTTCCAATTGGTAAGACCTAAACCAGCTCAAACAGCTCCTCCATCATCCTAGGTCTGAGATTTTCTCATTTGTTCCTAGACACATGAAATAGTAAAACTGTCCCAGTTCACTCTGCGAAGAGAAATACTAAAGCATGCTATTTCTCTGACTGTTCGCTTGACAACAATTTTATAGTATATTGGTAGTTTTTTCACAAATACTTCATTTATGAAAAAAAAACAAAACAAAACTTATGCATGCTTATAACTACACTAAATCCTGTATGGATCTTTGGCATATCAAGACTTCTTAGCACATCAAATCTTGGGAATATATGCATGTGGAAGGTCCTTACTTACTTGAGCAAATTTTCACTAATTTTCATGGAGTAACTTTCTAGAAATAAGTCCTGTTATATAGACAGAGGGTAGAAGCGAGTGAGAAAAGATAATCTGGAGTGAAAGCTTCTGAAAATAAAGCAATTTGCTTTAAGTTCCATTTATAGATATTTCTGTAAATTATCACTTTTCATATATTTTATCATTCTAGGGACATGATTATAAAGGCAAAACCAAGTTATTGTTTTAATGGTGATGCGATGTTTTTCTTTTAAAGGGAAACTAAGTGTTTAAGTAGCATCTGTATACAAAACTGCGGGTGGTTCAGAAGCGGTGCACAGCTCCATGCGTTACCTGACTCGCCACCCGCACCCGTGACCCGCCACCAGGGCCCAGGCCCACCAGCCCCTGTCATTGAACCTCCATTCAGTTGTGTCTGTTCCTCTGCTTGTTTTCCTTTGTAGTCTGCCTGTGGTGGAAATCATAGAGTGTTTGTCTTTCTCCTGAGCCATTTCACTTAGCGCAACTCCCGCAGCTCCCCCCAAGTTGCCAAGAGCCATCATCTTACAGCTGAGTAGTATCCTGTGTGGCTCACCTGTGTTTGGATACTTAGGTTGTCTCTGTTACATGGCTGTCATGGACACAGCATTTCATCTCTTAAATTTCATATTTTTGCAACCCGTTTTTAATTGTTCCTATCAATTTATAGTTCTGGAAACTTCTGCTCTATGGAAAGAAATCCTGGCTGTTTGCCTCAGGTATTCCTTGGCTCCCTCAATTTGTAGGTGACTTTGTGACCTGTGACCTTAATTCTGTAATGAGTGTAAGAAAAGTACTTCATTTCTAGTGTTTACACATCCTTCTGTTGCACACATGAGAGTGATGGCTTCAGCTTCTTCATATTTTTGGACCTGAAACAAGAAGTCCATTGTCAACAACGTGTTCAAATGTCACTTAACTTCTGCAGAGCTTCTCAAAGTCACCTGTCGGGATCAAAGTCGATCTCTAGCCACCACCGTTCAACTTGTCTTTCTCCTTAGTCTTTCCATCATCACTAAAGTGTGTTTCACCTGTCAGCATCACCCCCTGTCTGGCCCTTGGGGGAAAATCATCATGTTGTTCAGAACCCGGGTACATTCTACCAGATCTCGCTGCCCCCATGCTCTCTCCACCCCGACCCCTTGGTCCGGGCGCCGAGGCGACAGCGTGACGGCAGGCCCCTGGCGGCCGACGTCCTGCGTGCGCCTTCCCTGCCTACCGTTCGCAGGAACGACCGTTTTGGGAATTAAGTGCCCGTTGGATAAGTCACTGGACCTCAAAAATCCGGTGTTTATATATTCACCATGAATATAAAACAGGAGCCCATCAGGTAACTCTGCCCGCTGCCCGCCCGCACAGCCCCAGACTGCGGAGCGTCGCCAGCCTCCGCGGGGTTCGCGCGGGGCCTTCCGCGTGGTGTCTCTTGGCCAACGCCAGCACCCCACGGGGGTTTCCGTTCAGGGCGCAGACCTTGGCCTTTAATTTTATGTGCTTCTTTGTTTCCCTCATCGTAAGTCGCCACGCAGCAGAATGCGAGGCCCTAACACAGAGCAGAGTAACCCATTTTGTAAACCGATGCATCTGATACCTGGCACTGAAAGAAAAGTATGTATTTAATTGATGCCTTTTGAATTAATCTGAATCTGATTCCACTCAAAAATATTCTGCTACAGCTATCTTTCCTAGAATAACAAGCGGATACACACTGAGATACATTAACAGATATGTTATATCTGACATTTAAGGTTTGTTTTTGTGGTGGTAGATTTAGTGTGAAATTTTGACCTTACTGTAGGTTATTAGTGGAGAATGAATAGAATTGTGAGGCATGAAGCCTACATGGCATGGAAGTGTCATTTATTTATTTTTTCCAGCTTTTCTACTCGGGAGTATATTGATGGTAGTGAACACGTTGGCAAATGGTTTAACTTGCTGTTAGTGATTATTTTCATGTGCTCTACAAATTGTGTTGTAAACTGCGCAAATCCATTTGAGTTAGAAGATACACACTTTCGGGTAAATGTATAATTATTCTGCTTTAAACATGACATCAAAATAAAGAGCCCTTGCTTCCCAGCCTGGTCTTACCCTTTAATTATTTCTTCAAATTACTTAGGCAGACAGTTCATATCCAGGAGTTTATACTTAGGCATTTCATCATGCACTTATCTTAAATCTCAGACTACTTAGTAATTAAAACTTTTCTGACTAAGAACCTGCATTTCTAATATATAATCAGTTCTAAATTAAATTTATAATCAATTAATCATTTATCTAATAGTAATGATCATTCTTATAATAATGTTTCCTTTCCTAATTTTCATAATCATGTTACAAGTAGCAGAAAATGTCACAGCTTGTTAGAAGCTTTGGAGTGACATGAGCTTGAGCTGTGCTCCTTCCAGCTAATGGAAGGTATTAAAGATTGCCGTTCATTCTAATCACTCTTATGCATCCCTACAGTTTTTCCTGATATACTACGTAATGCTCTTGTCCATATTATCTTGGTGTTTATCCAAGAAAGAAGATACGACAGGGTATAAATGGCATAAAATATGGCATGGTGAAAAGCACTCAGTATTGTTCAAGGTTGACTAGAGGAAAAAGGTGCACCTGGTAATTACGAGCCACAGAATTGGAACATCTCACCATCTCCTCCGAACGCCCTTTGCTCCACAAATTACAGAAGCTTGCATTACTGGCACTACCCTGTGCTGCATGGAAATGCATATCACAGACTCTTTCAGCAGCCCACTTGACAAAGGGGTGGTTGTTTTTATTCACATACAAGATTTTGTTTAGAAAAAGAGAAGCTGGTGATTTCTAGATCATTGCCGAGAAACGGGGATCTTCTTTTTGGAAACGATTAAGAATTCTACTTGCAGCTGTCATGAGGAATAATGCAAAGGCAAAGAGTCAGTTGCTTTGGAATGAAAACTGCACTAAAACCCCCTTAAAATGATTGATATGCATATACCTTTCTGATAGAAATAATTTAGCGTTTGAAATGATTTTTTGCATTAATAAATGACTTTTATATGTAAGACTGAAAAATCTTCTTACCACATGTGGGTAAATGGTAAATTATTTTCAACCAGAAAAAAGTAAAGAAAAATAAAAATGAATTTATAAAATAGCTTCCATGATGCCTGAGTCAGATAGACCTTTAAATTGCTTAGCATTTTTCCTGCCTACAGTTTCACTACTTGTATGTTTTTCTAATAATTGAGAAGATAGTGTGTCCTTTCTTTAACAGTACGAAAAAGAAAAATATGATATGTTCAACTTTCTGGACATAAAACTTTAATATACATATTGTGATAGCCCTCATCTTGCAGAGGTACACGAATGAGCCACGGATCGGGAAACAAGCCAGCACCTGCGTGCTTTGGCCAGGATTCTCATTTACCTTAAATGTTCTCATGACTGGTTTATAAGTGCAAATACTAGCTGTTAAATGAGGATTCTCAGGTTATAATTCAGCTTTTGGAGATACTTTGATTGAATTTACCAAGTTCAATAAATATCACAAAATCATCCACATGTATTTGTTATTATGTGACATAAAATATTTGAAGAACAAAATAGTACCTCGTGAGGAAATGGAGAAAAGAGTTAGCAACTTAACAAATACTAAAAAGCAAGCTTATTTTTAATGTTGCTATCTAAGAAATGCTATTATAAAATTACCAATAAATATTTAAATGTTTATGATTATATGTAACCATATATGTGGATGTGTGGTCATAATCAAGCAATTATCTTTCCAAATTTTAGTGCTTTTTTTTTATTACTGGAGAACTTGGAAATGAAAGGCACATAAACATCAAATCATTCAATGCCACATACACTTTATATATCTGCGGATGCATTAAACATGTCCATTTTAATTGGAAATAACTGACTAGTGGCAATAGTTGTAAATGTGTCGTACAAATGTCATCTCTTCCCAAGTTCAGTGTTTTAGACATCCACATCTGCTTTATCTCATTCATCATTGCAGACTTCAGATAGTCCGTGTTTGAATTCATAACAACATTTCAATAACTTCCAAAGAGGTTTCCAATAACATATCTTAATTATATTCCAACTGGGAAAATTAAGAACTATACAGAGATGAAGGCGGATAATCCCCCTCCTCTCTCGCCTAGAGAAGAAACGTCTTCGCACACGACACCGATGCCCAGACACTAGGGAGCGCCCGTTCCTTTTGCACAGAAACACATCACCCGTCGCTGGGGCAGGACAGTCCGTGACTTGAGCATCGGGGTGGCCTCTGAGCCGGAAGCCCTGTCGCGGGGTGCGGTCGCCCGTGGCCCCCGTGACCTCCTGCGACCCCCACGCAGCTGTGCAGCCCTGACCTGCTGCGCCCGGTATCCCTCTGCCCCTTCCCGCTGCACTGCTGAGTCGCCTTCTGTCCTGTCCCGTGGCTGCATTTGCTGTGACGTGTCTACCACCTGTGCCGGGTGCCAGATCACAGCTGAGCCGCTCGCCTTTAGTGCCAGTGTTTGTGTTTGAAGTGTTTTGACATTCACTGGTGAAAGGTCTGAAGTCAACACCCGCAAGCCTGGCTTACCGGCCCATTTAAAATTTGCATGGTTGTTGGCAGCCGTCTGTGAGCCAAGACTCTGCAGCAGAATCTTGAGACGGCCATCTTGCAGCCACTCTTCTGACAGTCTATACACAGGGCCACGCCTCGGCACAACCCAGCCTTTGATGTCGTTCTTTTTAGTTTAGAAAGTCAGTTCCAATGGTTCACTTTATGCCTTTTAACCCAAGATGGATAATATGTGAAATATGAAGAATAATATAAAATGAACAAGTTGCAAATTTGTTCAACGTGATAGATTATGGCACATTCATTTGAAAGATAATTTAGTTCTATGCAGAGACTGCAAGTTCAAAAGTTGCACTTGGGGAAAATATCTTCCTGAGTTCCAGTGTCTTTTGTAATTAATTTATATTGATACTTGTATATATGATTTGATGAGCTGCTACTTTAACTAAAGAAAGCAGTAAGCCTGCGCCTTCTAGTGAATAACCTTACCTTCTGTTGTATTTTTGCATTTGAGTCTGATAATCTAACCTTGCAATTATCCATCCGTCCACTCCACCACCTGTTTCCTGATCTATCAATAGAACACACTTTACTTAGTTACCATCCGCATTTTGTTAGAAAATGCAGGTGGCAACAATTAGCTTAAGATTAAGCATCCGCACACAGCTGTGAGCATAGTTTCCGTAGGAGTCTTTGAGCTTCACCTGATGGCATTGGACAGTACAATCAACAGATATAATTCACTCAAGAAAAGTGGCGTGGTTCTTGTTCTTCACACCGGAACTCACCCACCACGGTGTGAGAGAAGAACCACGCTGAGAAAGAAGAACAGCCTCCTCTTTAGCAAATTCAAATAGGAAAAATTATTCACTGTCCCTATACTTAAGGTAACACTTTGGGTGTAGGAATGTTTATATCAAGTCAAAAAGAAGCACACACTCATAGCCAAATTTAAAAAACAAGCATAGTTTTATTTGGAGATGCTTTGTAGCTTATCTTGAAAAAGCTCCCCCTCTTCTCAATAGAGTTAACAAAAATAAAATTTTTGCTTTCATTTACATGTTTAGACATCATCTCTGTGCTGAGTATTTTTGCAGGTCCTAAATAAATACTTAGGAACACATTAAAAATAGATTTTACCCATGTTAAGCTTATCCGTGATTATGGAAGCCATTCTAGTATGTACAAAAAAGCAGAGGAATCCCTGGTTGATTTTAGCTGTGGCGTGGAATCTTCTGATTCATATTTTTAAAAGGTCAGTTCCTCTGACCTGGGAAAGTCATGTCACAGGAGATCTGCACGCAGGAATGGTAACTAGCAGGTGCAAGATAACTTAGACCTAGTGAGACATCATCATGCTGCAGACAGATGTGTTGGGAATAAAATATAAGAAGTTGATTGATCTTATTTACAATTAGTAGGACTTGAAAAATTGACTTGGACTAACGGAGGGCGTTTTCCAGATGAATGGGTGGGAGTTTTGTTCATGATAAGGAGTTCAGGCAGACCAAAATATCTTAAGGGGAGATAAAGTTGATTACTGTTTGGAAGATCTGGTGATTAGGGAAGTTTGTCCCGATACGGAAGTGATGTTTTGATCTTAGTATCGGGGGCAATCTGGGAGTTCAGAGATGTAAGGAGCAAACTGTAGACAGGTACAAATGACATCTTTCAAGATAGGATGAGAAATGCAGTGAATACTATAGTGTTATATTTGAGCAGAAGAGTTTAAAAGAGTTTGGAAGGAAAAACTCTTGGGTGTTGTGGAATTAATTTATAGTACGGTGGGAAGAAAGTGACTGTGACATTAATTTTCTGCTTTTCCTAAATACTGGAAACTTACTTTTTAAGAGTCACAAAGACTATATTCATCTAGACAAAATCTTCAAACACTTGACTTTTAGTCAAGAATTTATTCTCTGAAGGGGAAAAGCAGAAAGAATTGCCCGATACGAACCACCTTGTCATCAAGTAGGAAGTTTTGTTTTGCTTTTTCTGTCTTCCAGATGATAACTGTCTTTGTATCTGATAGTGGTAAACTTTGGTTTCTGCTCTATACATTCATTCTAGAACAATTTCTAATTAGTTCTAGCTATGACTCTCAATCCCTTCTTTCTTACTTAAACATGCTTCTGTTAAAAATGAATGATCACAGTTTTCAGTAATCTCCACTGGGCGTCCTCAATATCCCAAACACTACTTAAGAACTGAGATAATTGCACACACACACACACACACAAGACCTTCCACACGTGTCTGCTTCTTAGATGTTTGCTTTCACTTCCTACATTTCAACCACTTTCATTTTGCTGTTCCTCACTGCCTGTGCACATCCTGTGATGTCATGTAAACACCACCTTTCAATGATGTGCCATCTCATGCACCCATGGGCTTGATATCGCCACTCAAATGTCAGTAGACATTCTACAGTGTGTTGAAATGTATGAAACGTACGTCATTTCTCCATTTAATTGTATGGCCAGAGGGACAGTGAGGAGCAGATTCTGAGTCAGTGACTATGCCCTCAAGGCACTCCACCCCCATCTCCAAGCCCAGGGGCGCCCCCATGCCTTGCCGGGGACACTCGCATGCTGGTCACCCCGAGCGGGGAGCTGTGGGACCGAGGGTGGTTCTGAGCTGCCAGGCCGATCCGCACCCACTTGCTGCCTTAGCTCCACCCTGGTGCTGGCAACTGATGCTGCTCCCGCCTCCCTCCCTTCACCTCCCCATTCATGGCCCTAATTTGATTTGCTGTCTGTCCACTTTTGTGTCTTGTCACCAGTCCTTCAATTCCCTGGTGAGGTCTCACACCAGCGTCAGACCATTCCCCTGGGGTTGTCCTGTGACACACTGACAGGACTGTAGCTATGAATCTCATTGATTTGTCAGAATGTCAATTTTAGGAATTTATTTCCTTGATGTATTGCAATCATTTCTTTCCAAACACATATGTGTGTCTGATGAAGTTAAAATAGCAAGAAAAATGTATAGTACTATGTTTAGGACATGTGATCAATGTGTGTCATCTTGCCAAAAACGTGACAGCTATCCATTCCTTTTGTAATATTTGACAGCGTGCCTATTGTAGGGAGACTATTGTTTATCTTACCACTACCAAAATATTGGTGCTTCTCAATATGTAAGTTTAATCTCTCACCAAAATAATTAGAATCCGGTACACAGTTGTGCATGAAAATATAAAAAAAACACTTTCAAATGAATTTTCAAAGGTGATAATTACAGTGTTGAGGGAGGACGATGAAGCTGCAAACTGTGAACTCTTGAGGTGCTGTGTGTAAAGACGCAAGTTCCTGAGCTGTTCAGGGCAGGTACAAGGTATTCTTTTCCTTTGTCACGTAATCCCTGGATGGAAGCCAGTTGGTATTGACGCCCCGAGGGACACATTCTGTTGTTGCTGAAGGCTTTTCCGATCTCTGTATATCCTAGTGTTTCACCTGATGTCAGATCATGATGCAAAGTCTGTTATTGACCACAAAATGGTCTGAAGAGCAGAAGTGATTATTTATCTGCTATGTGTGTAGCCTGGGCGGGGGGTGGAACTACAGACCACAAGCACTTAATCAGAAAAGACCACCATTGACACTTTTGACATCCAGAGACAGAGGAGAATATACTTTTAAGAAATGTGAGGTTTTCAAGTTGCAGGCTTTTTTGCATCCCAAACAAACTCTGTTCATAGACAACTTCTTGTCATCTAAGCTTAAATTTATTATGGTTCAGCTTGAATTCCATTTGTAGAATTAAGATTGAATGAATAGATGGTTGAAGAATCAAAGACCGGTTGTAAATAAATTTCTTGCATTAGTTTAAGGTAAGGATTTCCCTTTTTGTAAAATAGTACTTCTTAGTAGTTATTTGTATTATTAAATATTTCTCTACACCTCAGATGTTCATAAATATATGAACAATAAAAAATGTTCATGGCTTAATGCCTGAAACCAGCCAAACGGCGAATCTAAAACAAGACTCAATAGATATTTTTTGACTGGGTCAGCTTTGAGTGCATCTCTTTCTAAAATGCCTATTCAATTTTTGAATTCACATCATTTTATTTAAAATATATGATCCAGATAATGTGAGGCACTGAGCAAGGATCAGAGCAGTAAACATATTTCAAATATCTTGCTTCCTATAAATTAAATAACTTTGGGCCTAATTTCCAGGGAATTTGTCATCTTTCAGTAATTACATGTTACACAAGTGAGAAAATCATTATGGTTTGCAAAGCATTTATCAATACTACATATCTATAGTTAAGATTGTTTTTAATTAGCTTTTCAAGGTTTGGTGATCTATGAGAGATGGCTAGACATTTTATTTTTATGATATTGTTATTTTCTTGAAGCACAATTACTAATTTTGTTTTTGAGTGTAGAGTGCCATCTATATTCTTAGATTATTTTCACAGTTACTTCAGCACAAATGAAATAAATTGTTCAAAATATAAATTTCTAATAGAGTATTTTTTTTATGTCACTGATTTATCAATAACAATAAAGCCTGTTCTTTGGAACTACATTGTATTTTGTTTTGGAGAGCTACAATAAAAATAGGAAAAACCTCCTAGCATTTTCATTTAAAATATTTTTGTTATTTTACTCGGGCCCACAGATAAACCACCTCTTATAGTATGTGTGTTCCCATGAAATTGTTTGTCAAATATAACTGTCTTGGAAATTTTATTATTTTCCTTCTCTGTTAATCCCAAATATTGCACACTATATTCAGCTGCATGCTATTTCATTTTAGTCTCTTAGTTGTTAACTAAAATATAACTTGTTAGCAGGTAAATT
>NW_004567119.1:483781-498614 GCF_000260355.1 Condylura cristata | reverse complement strand
AAAAAAAAAAAAACTAAATCTGTAACATGAAGGATATTGCACTAAACCGACTATTTATGTGGATCGCACAGTAATAAAAAGGGGGATAGGGAAATTTTCCTCATGTCACATCATTCATTCACTACCCAACAGTCACGAACTCTGGTTAATGCAAAGCATATTTTTGTTTCATTTAGGTCATCTATTTTTTTTGTTGTTGTTTTTTTAATGTCACACAGAATAAATTCATAATGTTTTTGTTCTCATTCCAACTAAATTCAGTAAGCATTACACCCCCTGCGTCCTTCCACGTTATTGCGGATGGGAAGGTTTTATCGTTAGTTACAGCTGAATAGTATCCCATTGGGTACATATATCACTTATTTTATGCATTCGCCTAAACAGAAGTGCTTGGTTGTTGTAAATAATTTTGTAATAAACATGGGGGTACCTATTGTACTTCGAATAAGTGTTTTTGTTTTTTGTTTTTTGTTTTTCAAGGAAGTATCCTCAAATGGGAGAACCAAATTGTGTGAATTTCTTTTATTGGTTGTTGAGGATTCTCCTGGCTGCTTTCGCGATGGCTACATGGCTGCACCCTTCAGTGCTCCCAAGAGGGCACGCGTTTCTTCCCTCCACAGCCTCTCTATACTTGCTTCGCATCTTTTTGGACGATGCTCATTCTCACAGGTACGAGGTGATATTCTGCATTGCTTTGATTTGAATTTCCCTAGTAATATGAGGTGGTGAACACCTTTCTGTGGGTCTGTTGGCCATTTGTAGCTCTTCTTTGGGAACTTGTCCCTTTAGAGCTTCTGCAAATTTTGTTGAGCTGTATTTTTACCATTGGACTTCTGTGCAAAATGAGTCCTTGATGTATTTTAGAAATTAACTCCTATCAGATGTGTGATGCACCGACTCAATGTAAGCGCTTCATAATGTACATTGAAAGTTCAAAATGAAGTCAAGTGAGGCTTTCCCAGCAAGCAGTGATACGTAGCCCGAGGATATCACGCTGCTATTGTCATATTTCAGTGCGTTTTCGCTCTCATTTTGCAGGGAAGCTTTTTCTTCCACCTGGGTTCAGTGTGCCATGGTATGAACTTACAAAAAAAATCAATAGAGCAAAGTTCCTGGAAATCTATCATCTCACAGCCATTTCTTTCACAAATAAGCAAATTGTACAGATTATCAGAGTCATATCCTTCTGTTCATTTGTAAATGAGTCCAGAGGGAAATATTTCAAAGTGATATCATTTAGAGTTTCTTGTTAGTTTTTTTTTTAATCAAGCATTAGAACCTAATTAACTTAGTGGTTAATGTGCACTGTACTTATGCATCTCTCAGGTTTCCGTAGACACAGGCATCTAAGGAAGATCGTGGACTTGTCATTAGCACACTTTCCCACCTGAGTACACCGATGGACAGGTAGCCCAACTGTCTGGAAAATTATGTGCCAGACAAAACACATTAGGAAACATTACATGCTCATAAATATTTAAGCCCATGCACATGTCAATGTGTGTATTATGCATTTTGACATTCACATGCATGCATATATGCACATATTTGACATGTTTACATATATCTATATTCATGCTCATTGTCAGCTTTAGAAGTCAGCTTTACTTCCTAAAGCTTTTCCTTACTGACCCTCAAGTGAGGTACATTCTTTGAAATGAGATGTAATTTTGGAAGGCTGTTCATCTGTGTGCCCGGCCTTGCCTGCTGTTGGAAATCATTGCTCAGCCTCATTCTGGTCCTGTGAAGACTTGCCTGCTTTCACCTCCATTTACCTCCACAAAAATAAACAGTACTGGGCAAAATACATTAATTTCAGAAAGGGCTTATGAAGGTTTATGCTGCATTTCATCGGGCAGGTAAAGGACTGCAGACTGGATTCTACACTGAATCCTGAATCCCCCATGAATCAAATGGTTTGAACTTTGTTACTTTGCTTGCACTCAGCTTCCACATTTATAAGCAAAAGTATTGAACAGTTTCTAAAGTCCAGCTGACTTTAGAAATATAGAAGGTTTAAAGCTAACACACATTTACAGGCATAACTGCCCACTAACAGAGGCTGGGGGATTCCGTGTCCTATTGTCTCTCAGGTGACCTGGTTCCTAGGAGTCTCAAAAGATTTTCCTGGGTTAAAAAATCTTGCAAGTGGGTTTCAAAAAGATTTACATTTCAAAGGATCAGAATCCTCAAATGCTCTAAGAAAAGGCAGGCAAGGGTCTCAAGTTGGAAAGAAGTTGGTCTTGAATTGAGTAAAAATAAAGGAAATTTAGATACTGTTGGTCAAAATCCATGAGCTCTGTCAAATAGTCTTAGAAATAAGTTTAAAATTCTGTGACTTTTCTCCAAATTTGCCTCGCTTATATGGCAGATTAATAATGTGCTTGTTGAGAAAATCATGTTTAGCTTAGAACATGAATAAAAGTGAATGGCCAACTCCTTGGTGACACCCTGGCTTCGTGTCTGCCAGCATAGTAATGAATAGCTTCCTAATGCCTGTTTTGTTGTGAAATGACCCCTTGTCATTGCAAAAATATACCGCATCCTGAGGTGGTAGCTATTGAACAGTGATTAAAGTGACATGTTCTTCTAGCATCTTCTGGAATTATCAGGTTCATGGGGACTAATTTATTATATTCAGAACTGTCACCAAGACAAACTGAGTTTAGAAACAGTAATCTGTTGTGCTGGAAATTCAGAATTCACCCAATGAATTTTAATAAAACCTCTCAATTTATCATATAGTTATGGAAAATTAATGGGCAGGAAGCTTTCAATTATAACAACTCTTCAGAGTAAACATTACTCATGATCATTTATTATTTTGTTATTTTGAGACTATGTTTGAAATTTTCGAATGGAGATCATGTCTTAGGCTAATCATATTGGTAAACATTTTTAAATTTATAATGTACTGACCTAAGTGTCAGCTAGCAGCATATGGTTTCAACAGAAATTTATGTGCTGTGGCCCCTAAAATATCTTGATTGCTACATCATCTGTAAGGCCACTAATTTCATGAATGATCTTATAATTATTAGGAAAACAGTTAAGAGTCATGCCTGCCTTCCCCCAAAGCGGTCTTCCAAAGCAGTCTTCCTTTGGATCTCTGAGGTTCTCCTCAATAACATCTCAAGATGTGCAGATGCAATAAGGTCAAATCTCAGCACTCCCCTTTGCTCATTAATAAATCACAATCGTTGCAACTAAGAGAGACAAAAAATCTTAAAGATTTATTATCCCGATAAAATACGGATATGTAGCTAGAGGTTGAGAAGGCCAGGGAGATAACTTTAAAGAGAAATAAGCTACTTAAGCATCATAATGGTGTTGCAAATATACTGATCACACACATGCGGTGTATTAAAATATATTCTGATCTTAAAGTTTAGTCTTCTTAACCCGCCTACATCTTTAATATGAAAACTGCTATTCAGTCCCGTTTGTTACAAAACCATCATTTTTGCACATTTTGGTTTTGGGGGACAGGCAGGATTCCTTTCAGCACTGGCTGTTTCCATATAGTCAAACACACCCTTCCACTCAGCCAGGCTCACCCCCCAAGGCTCACCCCAAAGAAATGACAACATAGATCCACACAAAGGGTTACACTCCAGTGTTACCACAGTTTTATTCACAGTAGGCAACACAAGAGACACACACCTCAAAGGTGTCTTCAACAAGAAGTCTAGGTGATGAGCAGCTGCCTCGTTTATTTATTCCTGTTTGCCTTTTATGATTAGCATTGGTTTAAACACTACGGTGTAGGGGTGCAGGTGCATGGCGCTTCAGATATGGTTTAGGGGTGCAGACTGTCGCACAGGAAAACACGCCATATTCATTCACACTGGGGTTTCATATCCACTGGAGAGGTGCTACAGTGTGGATCAATGACCCATCTATTTTCAGTATTCTGAGAACTCTCCATCCCGTGGTCTCAGAGACTGGGCCTGCCTGCATCCCCATGGCAGGGCAGGAGGTCCTTTCCGCACCCCGACACCCTGCGCCTCTGGCCTTTTGCGGTGGGCCCTCACCAGGTGGCCTCTCCTGGCGTTTTGAGTGGCATTTTCCTGACAACAAGGGATGGCACGCATTTGTTCTCATCTGATGTCTTCTTTGAGACATGTCTGTTCTGACTTTGTCCATTTTGTGATTGGCTGTTTTCTATTGTCGAATTGTGGAAGTTTTTATACATCTGGCATATTAATTTCTTGCCAGATCTAGGTTGTGCAAATATTTCTGCCCTTTCAGTAGGACACTTTTCCTCTTAATGACCCCTGCACTGCGCAGATGTCTTGAAGATGGATGTGGTGCACTTGCTCATTTTTGCTTTCGTTCCCCTGCTATGAGAGTTGACTCCCCCAAGAAGCTTCTGAGACTATGTCATGGACGTGGAAGGGACTGAAGAATTCCTAAAGCATATAGGTATCTCACAGTACATATGACAAGAAAAGGCAGTTTTTATACTAATTTTTATTTTACTTTAAAATGTAAAAATGAGGGTGTCTTTATATAAGTCTCAACAGTGCTTCATCATTCCTGTCTCAATTACTCATGTATACGAGACTCCATTTTGACACAATGACAGACATTTTCTAATAATATTGTCTCCTTGGAAAAGATGGAGGAGCGGCAGAATGTTTTACATAATTATCTTGATGTTTACTCCTTCGAATGGCAATGATTTGTTTTCACAAGAAAGATATTTCTTTGCCAATGTTAACTTCACAAAGCAATGTGGAATTACATTCACACTTTTTTTCCAGGAAGACAAGAGTAGTCATGTCTACAATTCAGTCATCTCACCTCAAGTATAAAATGAGTGTTAACACATACATACTAAATAATTTAAGTTTTGTCCTTCAATGACATATTCATCAATTAGAGTGGGATTATCAATTTGATCGTATCAATGTAGTTTTTAATTTTCAAATTGAAAGCCAGAAAAACATCTCCATCAACATTCTAACTTCTTCAATCATCAAAATTAATCAAGTCACTACATTCATTGTGTCACATAATGCATAATAATAACTACTGAAACTATTTTAGAGGTGCTTTTTCTTAGTCTCTTTCTAAGAATGCTTGATCATTTACTCTATTGCTTAATTTACAAACCCATTGGAATTATTGATGGGCTATTAACTGTTTTGTTAGAAGAATAGTCACCCCTGACTTAGTCTGGCTGTGCAGTGCACACGTTTATCAAATAATTGCTGCATTCTAAGATGAATGAGTAGGAGCTGGATTTAAGGCAGGTGTATACAATGCAGCAAGATTTAATTGAAAGTGGCTGTCCATACTTAACACGTTTCCAAGATTTCCTCTTAGCTCCAAGTTCATGTTTAATTTTACCTCAAGGTCTTTTCTATCTCCTCCCTTTTCCCTTGCAATTTGTAACAGCAGAAATACACATTTAACCCACTATAATTTCTTCTCTGTAGAAAGTTTATTGAAACATGAACTAAGTAAATATGAGCACTTCAGGAGAAACTGTGGGCTGATGTGAGCCAGGACTCGGCAGCTGGGGGAGAGGAGTGTGGAGAGACGTGGGCATTCACGCCCACGCCGAGGAGGGCCTGGACGGCGGGCGCCGGGCATCTTCTGGATGCTGCCGCTACTCAGGTTGGCGTCTTGTTTTTATCTTTTTTTTCCCCAGGAGAATGTTGTCTCGCTTTTGGAAATACACAGTTTATGCACGTCACAGGGTAAACAAACCACTGTGGATCCAAACGTGTCATAATTGTGACTGACCATTTTCTCATGTTGTTAAGTAAGGAGAGAAAGTGAAACAAAATTCAACTAAACTGGAACCCGATTGAAATAATTGTGGAGACTCTGATGTGGGGTCCTCAGAAACCGCCTACATCTTTGATAAAGCCGATATTCTATGCCATCAGAGTATTTCAGCTTGCATTTATTTGAAGGTTGTGTGTGGCTTAAGACTTACTATGAACGTGTGGTCCCATGTGAACTGTTATTAAAGAGCTTTCAGAACATCTCATTTCAGAACATTTAGTGCCTACATATTTTGACCAAGTTTTCCCTGGTGGCGCAACGGGTTAAAGCACAGCAATTTGAAGCTGTCTGCAGTCACCTCAGCACAAGTTCAATTCCCCAGCCAGTGAGTGACTCACAGGGCTCAGCAGCCCTCTCCAGCCCAGCCCGCTGCTCCCCTCAGCAGTGTGCTTCATCCATCTGCCGGTCCTGCTCCCCACTGTCTCCGGTCAGTCCTCTCACCCCCTGCACCTCTGGCCTGTACCCCAGTTCTTGCATGCATGCATAAATAAATGCCTAAAACAAACAAAAAGAAAGCTCCCTACATCCCAGGTGCCGTTTGTCACAGCACTCTGCTGGGCTCAGAGGCCCCCGCGTGCTGTCTGCGGGGCTTCGGATCGCGTCTCGAGTCAGCTGGCCCTGGCGGGTCCTCATCGGGCCGCCGGCCACTCGGCGCTGCCTGCTTGCAGGGCCCTGCGGCAGCCTGTGGCCGCTCTCCCTGAAAGCCCGGCGCGAAGCCGCCAGATGGCCCTCTCCCGCGTCAGCAGGGGCCCAGGCCAGGTAGAGGGGGCTCCTCTGGAGCTGCACCTGTGGCGCGGGCCCGCGGACGCCTTCTCACCGTCCTTGGGGAGTTTCCCTTTTCCCTTTTCCATTGTCGAAACTAAACAAAAGACATGTTTTGGCCCAAACCATTTGCACCAGCAACTTGAGTTTCTAGTTTGTGAGATGTTAACAGAAATTGTGCAAATGTCTAAAAATAAGCGTCTGGCTGTGCGCCCGGTCACTGGGAGCACTGGGCCTGGCACAGGGCGCTTCTGGCTGCGGTGCCCGTGGCCTGGAAGGACCCGAGCTGCGGGGGTGGCCGGGGAGGGCCAGCGGGCTCTGCTCCCGGGGGCGGGGAGTGAGAGCAGGTCATGGCTGAAAGCTAGCCGCTCCCAGGAGCAGGTTTTGTGTGACTTCTGCGTTTGTAGCGCAGAACTGAAAGCTGTCTTCCCTCACTGATCTTCAGAACAGCCTTCAAGGGAGGACTGTGTTTACCCTCAGTTAATCTTGCGCGTAGAAGGCTCGAGGCCAGCGTTGGCTGCCACAGGACCCGGGGGTAGTGAGTGGCCGCTCCTGTACTACGACCTGCGTCGTCTTTCTCTGCAGCTCTCTCTCAGCCCCTGTTTAATGTGAGAAATCATTTTATTTATTTTTGCAGCTCATGCAAAAATCACATTAATTATAATCTGTATCACTGACAAAAATCAGACGGCATTGTTCATGAATATTCAAAAATGTGTTTCTGTTCCTTCAAACTCATCAAATTTAAACTTGGTCACATCCTTAAATACCAATTGATTATGATCACAAAGGGATAGCCCCAAAAAGCCAGCAGGTACTTTGAGCTCTGTGACAATGGAAAAACTCGTCTCCGTGACCTGATCAAATCCGATGAAATTGGATTACCTCATTTAGTGACTGACCCAGCCTACTTTACTACTAACGCGTCTGGGGCTTGGGTCAGGTCAGACCTCGCATGCAATAACCACGGCCAGACGGCACGTGTGTCCTTACAGTCCAAGTCCTCGCTAAACGCTTCACATGCTCTAACGCTGCATTTTCCCCTTGGAATGTTCAGCTCTTTCCATTCACTCGCTTCAAGCTGCTGAGTGCATAATCCTCACCAGGAGGTTCAGCTCTTTTCCCTTTACCTGTAGGGAGAGGCAGACGCCACCACAGACAAGCAGCCGCTGTCCTCAGCTTCGTGTTCTGACCAACCGTCGCTGCGGTTGGCCACAGGGGTGAAGAGAGGCCCGAGTGCGTTCGGCGCGGGCTCCCGGTCTCCCACTGCACCGGCTCCCGACCGGCCCGCCATCCGCACACCTGCGAGCGCGAAGCTGCTCAGCCCACTGCGGTGGGGCCGGTGGAAGGATGCGGGCGCTGGCCACCTTGCCGCGAGGAGCCCCGGCCACGCGGAGAGGGCAGAGACCTGTCAGACCCGACTGTCACGTCGTTGTTTATTTAAATCAGAGGTTTGACCCTGATTTAAACCATTTTAAAGTGGTTTCGTTTAACTAAAATCAAATCTTCCTGGTATGCCTTTGAGCATTTTGACCTTCGCTGACCGAGGCCAGGCTGGCCATGACGGCGCCCAGGCTAAGCAACAAGCTGCGCTTTCTGGTGCTGGAGACAGACGGCCTGGCCAGCTTGCTTGCGCACGCAGCACTAACACACAGCAGCCGGCGCTCCCCAGCACCCGACGAGGTAAAGGCATCTGCAGCTTCGTTCTCCGACTCTGAACGCGAAGCTGCAAGTGTCCGTGATGGTGCAGATGGAGCGATCTCCACCCCTGCGGACACCAGGGCGGGATGGGGCTGCCCCATCGTCCTTGACCACCGAGAGAGAAATGGCGTTTGCCCTAAACAGCAACCACAAGTAATATCCACAAGTTTAGCGGTGAGGAATCTCGCATTCTCCAGGCGAAGTACCCAAGTTTCTTACAGCATGGACACAATGATCAAGGGAGAGCATCGAAATAATTTAAAATACTACTTTGAAGGAGAACTCTGCAGAAATAGGAATCGCATGAGAAACATCCCCCAGCAGTGCGATTGGGAGGTCTGGCGGTGTGCAGGCGACAGCAGCGTTTCCCAGGCTCCCCAGCTCACAGGTCAGGGCACTTCAGTCCACAATACTGACGTGTGCAATAAATACCAGGCGCTAAGAAACACAGGACTGTTTACCAATTGGAATGCTTGGTGGGAAAAAAAATGTGTGTGCGTGTTTGTATGTATGATAAGCAAAAGTGAAAGGTACTGAGTAGATCCAGAATGTTCTCACTGCAGAAGGGCACGGTCGTTGTTTGAGGCATCGGCAGCAATGTATGCATGAGCACACCCCACGTCGGGCATCTTACATGTACACAATTTTAATTGCGATTATATCTCAAGAAAGGTGAACACTTGCACCTTGCTCTGCCCACCCAGCATCCCTGCCCCGACCGCGCCCACGTGCCTCTGGGTGGTAACAGACAGAGGGCAGCGGCCAGGCTGGCGGCTGCCTCGCTCCTTGCCGGCTCCTGGGCTGTCTCATGCCCCGCGTAGCCACCAGGGAGTGGTGTCCAAACTGGGGTCCCCTGGCTTGTCCCCTGGCCATGCCAATCCCCCGCCAGGCCATCAGAGGAAGCACACAGCCAGGGAGTGAAGTGGGGACTGGAGAGCTGTGAGGAAGTCGGTGTCATCAGTCTGCCCAGTTCCCCCGCAAGATTACCTACTTGAATATTTGTGATGGACTCATGACAACGACCGGCCCGAGGCGTCACGTTGGCACAGTGGGGTCAAGCTGCAGGCTTTCGAAGGGGCTGGTTTCCTTTCGTTCCTTGCCAAGGCTTTGGGCCAGGTGTGGGCCCCTTATTCTTTGTGACTTACACCTGTGCGTCTCATCAGTTTCCAGGACATTCGCTCTCCACACTTCCTCATCTCTGATATCGCAATATATCTGCCAATGCCTTGCTCGGCATGGATGAAGCACTTGCGTGCTTTGTAGTGTTTATATTCTCGTTGGTCCATGACTAGCGATACGGCAACGGTCCTTGGCATCTGGGATTTTATGGAATAGTGTGTCATGTCATTCTGGAGATATAAACTATTTAAATTAAAATAGGCTTTAAAGTGAGTCTGCAGCACACTAGGAAGACAGAAAACGAAGGTGTTTCCAGAGATAGTTGCCGTAAGAGAAACCGAGCTGGCTGAGAAAGTGGGTGTGTTCCCAGCCGAGGGCATGCTGGCTTCTGCTCTCCCGAGCCCTTGCTGGCCGCCCCTCTGCGGACAGAGCAGCTCTGGTTCTGCCTCCTCTTAGCCAGCGCAGCAGCAAGGCCCTTTCTGCTGAAACCTGGTGCCCACGGTGGCATTTACACACAATGCACGGCCTTGTCACGCGTGGGGGCGCTGGAGAAACCACTCAGTCGCTGTGAAGGGACACAGTGGGCTAGAGGAAACCCCAGCAGTGAGGACGAGGAGGCTGGCACAGGGGTGCGAAACAGCCACCAGGGAAAACGGCAGTGTGGGTTTGGGGAAGCGGCTGAGGAAACAGGGTGCTCCTCACGAGGGGTGGACTGACCCTAAGAATGACCTCCCCGAAATCAAGGAGTGTGAGATGCTTCTTCTGATTCTTTTTAATTAGCAGATAGAGCAGCTACTGCTGTTATCATTTTGTCGTTCAATTATTTTATTTTGAATTGTAATGAAACTTTAATAGAAAGTCAGTTTTCCAAGTAAGCTTTCCTCCTAACAATTTGAAAATTAATGTAACAGAGTCTATATTATTCATTCTTTTTTTTTTTTTTGGTCCTTAATTGGTCCATGAAATTCTATTGTTTTCTTAAACATTGTTTCTTCTACTCTTTAGCTCTTTTCTTCTTCTTTCTCTACATCCCTTTTTCCTTCCTTTCTAGTCTTCCTTGATTTTATTTATTGTTTAAAAACTCATTTATTCATTTATGCATACAGAATTGGGTACAGGCCAGACGCACAGGGATGGTGAGAGGACTCCCCAGAGACAGAGTGGGGAGCAGAACAGGTGGATCCACTGAAATATGCTGCTGAGGTGAGCAGCGGGTGGTCAGGAGGGGCCCGCTGCACCTGCGGGTCCCTCCCTGGCCCGGGATGGAGATCGTGCTGCAGTGGCTGCGGTCAGCTTCATAGTGCTGCACTTACCCATGCACCACCAGGGAGGGCCCTATGTTTTCTGTTTTAACAATTGAGATCCATGTGACCTCTTGTATTGTGATAGTTTAGGCATAAATAACATGTTATGCTATATGTAGAGATCGCTAAAGATGACCTCAATAAGCGAGTGAACACGCTGGCACACACAGTTCCCATTTTTGTGGTGACGAGAACTTGCATGTTGTTTCTCTTAGCAACTTCCACACACGCAGTGTGCAGCTGGTCGCCGTGGCCATCGCTGGGCAGGCACCCAGGACTCCTGCTTAATAACCAGGGGACGGTGCCTTGGCACCTGCAGCCCCACCCGCCTCCTCTCCCCACAGCAACTTTTTTTTTTTTGTAATGTAAGCATCAGTATTTTGACTTTGGGGAATAGAATTCATGTTAGTTCAGAGTGTATTTTTATTTTGTCCAGAACTATGATAGAACTGACTTCCAAAGTTGCTGTATGTCCTATAATTCCAATACAGCGTTTGCTTGCTCTCCCAGTGTTGAACACATGCAGATAGAAATTAACACATTTGACCAAAGAATTTTTAGAATTCCAGGAACTAAGCACCCAAGTTCTGCTGTGATTTAACTGAGTACTCAGATAATAACATAACACTTTGCATTTTACTCAGTGGCCATCTGTAAGCTTAGGTTCATGGTATACATCTTTTACAAAGTCAAAAGATGCTCAAACTTTTAGATTCTAGTCAAATAATTCCAAATTTTATTTGGAAAATAAAGAACCTTAGTTTACTCTTGCTTAAACAAAGGAGCAGTATAAGCATAACTTCCTAATTTCAGCAATGAATGTTGAAGCTTATAAAATTTTATTGACATATTAGTTACAAGATTGTATCTTATTGTCTAAGTTGCCAACTTCCTGACTTCTCGCAGATTTAAGAATAATTTTGTACACTGATTACTCCACTAAAATTTATTTTCTGTGAAATGTTCATTTATATTTTTGCATTTTGATTTATTGTGCTTGTTTTACTTGTCTTACTCTTATGAATTACTAGCATCTCTGTGCATATTTTTATATCACATTCTGGCAATATTTTCTCCAAGCCTGTCACATATATTTTGGTTTTGTTGACTCTGTGTAGTCTGTTGCATACAATTTTAAACAAAATTCTACTATGCAAAGTGAGTTAACTTTATTATGTAACTGATTTCCCCAATATTATGATAGATGATAGATAGGTATAGATAGAAATATAGATATAGATATAGGTATAGGATAGATTTTAGCTTTGTCTTAGCCCCCCTATTTCTAATCTCAGCACTAGCACCATGGCTGTCGATGTGGTGTAGGATGGGAAAACCTCTCTGAAACTCCAGCTTCCCCCAGAGCAGCCTGCCACTCTGGGCTGGACGCTAATCTCTCTGTGATGACAACATTCTGCAACACGGGAATCCGTGGTCAATATTAATTACATCGATCAAAGGAGCGTAGTAGAATGATTTCTGTGTGCCTCTCAGTCATAATGTCTTTTATCAATCATTCATTTATCTCTGGCATTCGATCCTTTTCCCCAATATCAGAAGCATAGTCTAGATTTAAATACTGATTGTATTGCTGAAAAGGGAAGAAAAAAAAAAGCATGTTATATCTCTGTGGGTTCTAGACAGGAAATGATCAAACCAGCACTAGAGAGACTGAGAAGTTAGAAAGAGAAGTCAAGGAGAAACTGCGTGATGGTGCATGTGCCTGCATGCAGGACCGGGCACCTCGGCTCTGCGCTGTCAGGCGCGTCTTGAGTGGCTCGGCGCAGACAGGAGAGCGTGCGGGGTGCAGAAAGGGGAGGGCCGTGGAGGAGGCGAGAGGGGAGGCGGAGGAGGTAGGATTAAGCAGGTCTTCTGCCTGTGTTCAGTGTCTTCACAAAAGGCAAACCCACCGTGACAAATGAAGGGGTTGGGAGCTGGGGTGTGAGGGACAGGCCCGCGCTGGGCTGTGGCCTTGGCTGGACCCGCGCGCTCTCCGTGGCCGCGTGATTTTACTAAAGAGGCGCCGCGTTCCGCCCCTCGCGCAGGCCCCGCTGGACAGGCCGGCCAGGCAGGCCTGGGCGGGGCAGGGCGCCCCTCCGCGGGCTCGCAGGCCTGGCTCTCGGAGGTCAGAGCGGCCGTCACACTCGCGAGCCCAGACCATGGCCTCGCCGTTCTGGGTTTTCACACACACAGTAGGAACCCAGCACAGATGTCTAGAGACACCTGCCAGTTTTTACCCCAGGTGAGATGGTACCCACGAAAGACTTGCTGCGTGACCCTGTGCTTCTGCTGTCCGGCCTGTGTGATGTGGCCACACTGGTTAAACGTGACTTAGTGTGTATTACAGTGTTGCCTTTTATTTCAATAATGCTGTTTTTATTACACTTTATTCATTCTGGTTTACCTTTCACTTCTTAAAAAGTAAGAATTACGGCCCTCCCTGGTGGCGCAGCGGGTTACAGCACAGCACTGAGAAGCTAAAGTCGCTTCCGCATGAGTTCGATCCCCGCCTGCCCCGGAGGTAACCCCAGGGCGCGGCAGACCTCTCCTGACCCGCCCGCTGCTCCCCTCAGCAGTGGACTCTGGCCATTTACCTGTTCTGCTCCCCGCTCTGTCTCTGGTGAGTCCTCTCACCACCCTGCACCTCTGGCCTGTACCCCAGGTCTGTGTGCACAAATAAATAAATCTTTTTTTTAAAAAAGTAACTATTTTAGCCAATTAATTTTGTATTAATTTTACCCAAATTAATTTGTATTCCATAATAACAATGATCACTTCTGTATTTCAGTGTATCTTTATTTATAAATATTTTGAAAGAAAATCATTCATCACATATTTAACGTCAGAAAACCTACCTATATAAGCAGCTCTTCAACATGATCCTCTTATTGAACTCAGTGCTATAAAGACAAGGATGCGTTCCAGTTATGATAATAAAATGTTACAATAACTAAAACCAGGTAGAGGGAATTTCAGTTTTGAAGTTATACGAGGGTCTTGGAAGTCACCAATCTGTGCTAATAGACAAAAATCAGCAACTTGCCTCCCATCCAGAAGAGAAGGGAGAGACAGGGTAAAGCTGCTCCGCCTGCAGAGCCCGCCCGGGGCCACAGAAACACCGGCCACTCGGTGGGAGCCGGGCGGCGAGAGACGCCGGAGCGGGGCGGAGGGCCTGTGTCCGTGTCCTCCGGGAGCAGGACGCAGGGTCGCAGAGCACTCTGAAGCGACCGCAGTGAGATGCTGCCAAGTCCATCTGCAAAACGCCTGACAGTTTGCTCCTCACGGCATCAGGGCTCTTTTCCTCCCATACAGTTGCCGACATACAACGCGTGACACCATTGAGACAGACGCCATGGGACACTGAGGTGGTGTCTTCTTTTCATTTGAATTTTCTTATTACAAGGCTGAACACCTTTTGCATGTATTATTTAGTGTTGGGGTTATTTCCGAACGATCACCACACTTCTGAGCAAAACCTGCTTTTGCTCCTTCAGTTTATGGCATTCATTCAGAGGTCTTCTGCCTAGTCTGGGTTCGCATCCTTTTAAGTCGGTGTGCACTCACAAGCACGTTTTATATTTTATCTCTTGTATGTACGGCCTAGGAAAACTTTGCTTCAGTGGAAGCTTACAGATGTGATAAAGATACACTTGTAATTCGCACCACGACGTGTACTTTTGTGTGTTCTGCCTGTATTAAGACTTAGCCTCAAGTTTTCCAAACTAAACGGTGTTGCTTCTTTCTTTTACAAACCCAACCCTGCTCTCCTGAAGAATAAAGATTTTCTTTACAGAAGCTAAAAATGGCTCACAACTTCTGGATCAAGATAAAGTTGTCGAGTCTGAATTACTCTACCTCAAACAGATACACCGAGTGACGGAAAGAAATAAGAAAGAGCAGAAAACTAGATTAAGCCTCAATGCAAGATAGACATATTTGTACTAGAAATATAATAGAAAAGCAAAATACAAGGCAGAACTAAAACAGAAGCCTCTTGGGATACAAGAGTAGGCTGAGGTGGTGGAGGTTAGGAGGTGGGTCCTCAGGGAAAGATGGGGCCCCCTTCACTTCCCAGCTGAAGCCAACACACACACACAACTGTCTTCTAGCACTGCAATCATGTTTAAAGTTCGCATGTTGCACGTATC
>NW_004567119.1:481009-483221 GCF_000260355.1 Condylura cristata | reverse complement strand
TTCTCAGTGCTGTGCTTTACCCCGCTGCGCCACCAGGGAGGGCCGAAACCGTGTCCTTTTAAGGGAGACATCACAGTGGTGTTTCAGAAACTCGACAATCCTCTCACAGGATGAACTCTGAGTGTCTGAGTTAGAACCTGGGGAGACCGTTAAGAGAGATGAGCAAAGTGTGTACAAATCACGCCAGGCCTTTCTTAAGAATTAGAGAAATCACAATGTCTGTGACTTGTTTCAAAAGTAGACAAAAGGCTAAGCTATAATTTTAGTATGTTTATAAATGCCATCCAATTGAATTCTTAGTGATATGATTCTCAGACTGCAAGGATTCCCTAAGTAGATGATATGATTCAATCCGAATATCTATAAAGTCTGAAATGTCTAAACCTGCTATGGTGGGTATTTTGCTTGGTTTGTTTTTCTGTGTTGATGTTTCTTTCCTCCTCCCTGTTCTAAAGAAGCTCTGAAGATGAATTTGATCCACAACAGGTTATTGGAGTAAACAGAAACGCCATGTACGCACCTCAGCAGCATGCATTAAAAGCACACAAGACCATAATAATAAAGTGCTTGTATTAAACTGCCTTTAAAAACTGAAATGCATATTATGAGAAAGGATCTTTCCAAAGCTGTGACAATGCCATGTTCACTGGAAGACAGGGCTGTCCTGGTCGTCTACTTTCTGTAGCTTTCTAAATCCCAGCCTTTCATTCACGCAGTCCAAGTACAGGAAAGCAGAAAGCCCAGCGTGTCATAAATCATAAAGCACACACTCAGAGAAGCGAGGAAGAGTGAAGGAACGCCTTCCCTGTTATTCACACCGCATGCCCAGCCTGCTCTTTCTGAGAGCATCCCCTTAAATTCACGTTGATAAAACGTTTCCAAGATCTACCCAGAAATGGGAACAGCCTTGCCTGCCGCCGCCTGAGGAGTGGCAGCCGCGGGCCGGCACGCGGGAGCGGATTCTCGGCCGCCAGGGACAGGGACGGCAGATTCCGCCGGGTCGGCGCCGCTGCCTCATCCACTCACCTTTTTCTGGGTGTCTGACTTATGTCCATGCTTGCGGCGCTGCGAAATATCAGCCACCCTCACCCTTGCGCGCTTCCTCGGGACTGCGTGATCGCGCCCTGAGGCGGGGAGTGGGGGTGTGGGGGGGCGGGTTGGAGGTGTGGGCGCTCCCTAGCGCGGGGTCCTCGCTGCCCCACTGGGCAGCGGCCACGCAGGCCACAGGAGTACGGGCACCCGGGTCCTTCCCGGGCAGCAAGGAGGAGCCCTGGGAGGGGGCTTCTGCGCGGGGTGGGGAGAGGGGTCAGCTTGGCCCTGACCCAAGGACAGGCCCAGTGCCGGCCAGCGAGCAGGCCTGGGGCAGCGGAGCGCGAGGGGGCCGGCGGCGTCTGTCTGTCTGTCTGTGAGTCGGGACCGCCCAGCGCTCCAACTAGCGCCCTGAGCGCGTCTCCGCACGGCTTATTCGCAAGGATTGTCGCGCGTGTCCCTGCTGGAGCCTCGGTGGTCCCCTGCGGCTTCTGTCCAGGGCAGCCAGAGCGGCTGCAGCCCCGTGCGCGGGAGCTGAAGCGCCGAGCTCTAGGCCTGTGGCAGCCGGACCCTTCAGCTTCGCTGTCTGCGGGAGGAGAAGCGCCTCGCGTGGGGTTTCCTCTAAGCGCCTTCTGTGCCGGTTTCCATCCCTCCTGGCGGGCGCAGTGACTCGTCTCCAGAAGCGCCAGTGAGTGCCGCGTCGCTGCCCGTAGCCCCTAGTTAATGACGCGAATACTACTCGAAACGGCGTCATGATTCTGCCAACACGTCCATGCACTGATGGCGCTGCGACCCTCCGCTGCCCCGCGCGGGCCTGAGCCACTCGCGTCCGCGTCTCATCTGCGCTCCCCCCGCCCCAGCCCCGCTTCCTCGTGCGTGCTGCTTCCCCATGGCGGCTGTGAGTCTCGGAAAAGCTTCCAGGGCGACATGTTCTTTTCCTTTCGGTCACTGACCTTCTGTCATCAGTTTCTTTAAGGGGGGCCCCGGGCCGGCAGCACTATGGCTGTCCCAGCCCTGCAGCACCCCAGGGGTGACCCCCGGGGCCCAGCACACCTGTCCGCCCGCGGCCCCCTCAGCAGTGTGTCTCTGCTGCGCCCCATCACCCCTGGCCGGGATGGCCTCAGGCTGCGGACAGCTTCCCAGTCTGTGCCCTATCCTACAGGGAGCGCCCGAAATAAATGTC
>NW_004567119.1:440217-479745 GCF_000260355.1 Condylura cristata | reverse complement strand
GCTGAGGCCCCCGAGCGGGTCGGCATCACCTCTCCCCACGGCCCCTCCGTCCCGAAGCCACCCTCAGGAGGGGACTAGAGCTCTCCTGTCAGCGACTTTCTCCGAGTTGGGCTACTCCCGCTCTGGGCATGGGGCGACGCCTGACCCTCCGGCACCAGGAGAACTCGGCGGCCAGGGGGAGAATCAGCAGCGTTTGCTCTTCTTTGTCCCGGTTCCCTCCGCCATCAGGCAGGTGCCTCTCAACCGTCAAAATAGGCCTTTTAAATCCTGTGTGATTTCCTCTAGAAGGTGGTTCCTCCTTACAAGTACTAAGGAATCAGAGTGACACTGTGGGGTTATCTTTTTTCTTAAAGATTTATTTATTTGTGCATACAGAACTGGGGTACAGGCCAGAGGTGCAAGGACAATGAGAGGCTTCCCCAGAGACAGTGGGGAGCAGAACAGGCAGATGGACGAAGTCCACTGCTGAGGGGAGCAGCAGGCGGGTCAGGAGAGGTCTGCCGTGCCCTGGAGTCACCTCGGGGAGGGGATCGAGGTCCTGCTGCATTGGCTTTGGAGACCTTCATAACTGGGTGCTTTAACCCAGGTGCCACCAGGGAGAGCCACTGTGGGGTTACCTCACAGAGAAAAACCTCAGGCTGATCCCGGAGCGTCCTCCTTCCCTGAGGGTGAGAACATCAGGCCCAGGAAAGAAAACAGCTCCCCCTGCCGCACCCCCACTTAGGCCTGCGGCCTCACCCCTTGGAGAAAGCCCACCCGAATACTGTTCTTTGGGGAGATGGTGCTCATTCAGCTGTCGACACTGAGTTGACAAGATTTTATTCTCGGGGTGCTGTAAGCTGGGTGCTGTATTAACGGCTAGTTTTAGCAGTGAAGGAAGCTGACAAAAGCTTTGCTCTCAGAAAGAGATTAATACTGGTGGCATTTTAACTGAACTAATTTCATCTTGAGAATTTATGTCTTAAGCCACTTTGCATCCAATAAAGTAGCCTCATATAAAACATAACACCCATGCGTTTTATATCCAGTGTCCAATGTTTTATTATCAGTGTCTCACCACCTTTTTTTAACGTTTTGTTTTGAAATAATTTGAGAAATGAAAAGTTACGAACAGTCCATAAAGAGCCTGCCCAAGCTGACGTTAATCGACTCTTTTGCAAGCACTGAGTGTCAGAAGGGACAGTCGCGCTGACAGAGCACAGCCGCCCCCCACCTGCGGCTCCCCCAGCCTCCGCACTAGCGAAGGACAGTCGCTGGCTGTCATGTCTGATGCTGTCTCGTGATGAAACCGATGTTAGATTTTTTGTGTTGCTTTGTAAACACAATACAAACCAAAACACATGCTAAGGTAGTCTCTCAAGCCCACAGAAGTTTCACACAAAGTTCTCCATGGAGTTTCAGAGCTCCAGACATCGTTAGAGTACAGTATTCCTGGTGATGTTCTCATGGGACATCTGGAATTACAGAGGCGTCAGTTTCTCCACTGTGTGGTTATTCTTCTAAACTTTGTAATCAGTATTTTAGGGGAAAATAATTTGGAAGGATTTAAGGTTCCTCTATCTCCCGATACACGTGCCTGCTTGTTTTTATAGTCCTGTTGACAGCAATTATTTTGAAGACATGTCCAGTGATTCCTTTTGAAGGAACACTTTTTAGTGTCATTTACTTTTTACTGGTTTTCTTTCATTTATTCCTATGCCCTAGGATGTCTGGAACCCTGTGATTGGTTCCCAATAAGAAAAAGGCAATGTCTCTGAGTGACTTTCTCTGAATTTTACTCAGAGAAAACGCATTTCGTCTTTAAAACAGTAAGGGTATATGCAAATCACCTTGACCCCACTACACATTCAAATAAGTTGAGGTCAGACTTCCAGTTCTTGGAGAAGGAATCTGTTCTTGCATCTCCTTCCTCCTGGGTGACTGACCTTGGGCCGCCTCCTTGGAATGCAGGTAAAACCCCGATGTCCAATCTCTGCCTACACCCCAACTTGCAGACTGCCAGACTCCTTTCTGCTTAGTGTTTTGTCTCCTAGCAAATGTTCAATGCTTCCATCTCCCACCTCTCGCCCCATACATTTGGAACTTAGCAATCTGCACACCCCCTCACAGGAAACTGTGGGGAGCCTCCTGGGTTCAGTTCCATGCAGCCCTGTTTTCTCTCATCTGCATCCTTTACTTGCTACTTATTTCATAGCTCTGGGAACAAAAATTGTCCTTCCTGACTGGCCAGGGAGTTGTTGCGAATTCTATTCTACAACTCTCCCATCCACGCTGTGATCGAAATTGTAGGGTTCATAGTCAAGAAGGTGCCTTTGCACCGAGAAGCTAAGCCCACACGTCCGAGCTCTGTTTATTGCTTCCCAAGCCCTCTGGACAGATGTGCTGTTTCTGATGTCCAGCTTTTACAGTCGCTCCCCACTAGCAGCTTCGCCTGGCCTGATCTACTCCATTCCGCCAGGCCCAGAGCCCTCCGCCTACCATTGTGCAATAGTGTTAGGCTCCTGATGAAGACGCTGAAGAATTTGGCGATTGCAAGTGTTGCTGTCTTCATTCACACAAGGATTGATCTTTATATCACAGTGTCAATCTATCCATGGGTTTAAAATGCAGAGTGAAGTGAGTGTTGCCTTAGAATTATTCTCTGAGAACTACCTTCTTAGTCTGTGCTCATTCTCCTGAGAGCAATAAAGTCGTTTTGAAAATGTGAATGCCACAGGACACCAACATCAGCCAAGTATCGACTTCAGTACTGATATTTGGTTTGGACTTTGCCTTCGCTGACCTTGCTTCTTGCATCCATGGAAAGTCTCCTGTTTATCACTCACCTGATTAGTAATGATGAACAGAAGGCCATGCCTCTACGCAGATGCACTGTGAGGGCTTTCTCCTAAGTGAAACAAATCAGAGAAAGGCAGACACTCTACGATGCCGTTTAATGGGGGGGGGGGGGCTGTAATGCTGAACTTCCGAAACAGAGGAGAAGGCTCTTCCGAGGGGTGTTGAAGCCAAATGGGGGTGGATGGGGCAGGTGGGGGTGTGGCCAAGTGTCTGGCCCTCCAGCCACCCCATAGGTGAGTCTGTGTTCAATGTGCAGACACCCTGTGACCCATGCTGATGACACTGATGCTCTAGCACACACATACCTGGAAGTTTCCATCTGAGTAGCTCCCAGATGTTCTCACCGGTTAGAAGACGCAATCACCGCGCAGAGTGATGGCTGCGCTAGGCCACGCTGCTGGGTGTGCTTCGGGCAGTAAGTAAATGCATGTGTACTGTCAGTGCTTTGACAGCTGCTACTTCATTTGGAAGGAAGCTTGGACTGGCCCCAGGAGGACGGCACAACCCTATTAAAGCAGAGCGAGGGGACCACTACCTGTTGAAAGATTCCCCTCTTCCCCTGCAGCTCTCTGAGGCACCTTTCCGCTTCTTTATGTCAAGCTTGGGGACAAATAGTTTCCCTCAGAGAAGAAAGAGCCACTGTCCGTGCAGTTTTGGCTCGGTGCAATCACCGGAGGCTTCCATCTACTTCACACTGACTTCTCTGTGGGGTTCGCCGATAGCTCATCCAGACCCCTCCGTGGACACCCGGGCTCTCTAGGAAGACAACACAGCGTTCCTCACCAGTGGACACTCAGCTGTGGGAGCGCAGGTTGGCCCCGGCGCCTTGGGACACGGGTGTGCACCTACCCACACTTCAAGCATTGTTTTTTTTTATTATTATTTAATGTGCAGGACGACATCTCGGCGGCTCCTCCATTGCTGTGGATTTCCCATGTCACTTTTCAACAAGATGAAGAATAACAGAATGTGTTAAAGTATTTGGATGACGTTCACTAGTTAATTTGAAAGGGGAGCTTTGAAGCATGTGCCAGATTTTTAGTAGCTCTTAAGCAAGACTGTGAAACCAGGAAAAGATTCAAGAAATATCACAACGGTTTGGATTAGGTATTTCCTTTTTTAATATATGTATCCCTTGTGACATGAATGCACACATAGAGCTCCTTGTTTTACCTCCAGACCAGGCAAGAGATAAATGAGAAGAAATGGGTGCACAGGTACAGCGTCGGCTATTTCCTAACAAGGGGTTTGTTACTGTGAAGATGACCCCCCTGCATTTGTAAAAGTAAGCTTCTATGCACACTGGCTATCACTAGCCTTACACATACAGGTGTCCTTGCGGTGAGAATTGTGATGGGTCTACTAAGCCGAAATAATCAGTGTCACCTGAAGCGGAAGTAATCAGTATCAGCTGACTTTTGTAGACCCAGACGCTGCCTGCTTTAAGGTGAGGGGACGGAGGACGTGAAAAAACAAAAGCATCAGCCAGTCACTTACTCTGTAGGTGCTGATGACTCCGCAGTTTTTTCTCCCCCTGGACCCTGACCCTGGTCATCAGGGGCTCCCCACAGGCCGCCAGTGGGACCTGTCCAGGGGGACTGACCAGTTTGGCTTTGTGTCAGGGTCATCTTCATAGTCCTGTCTTCAACTTTGATTTCAATAGCTGGGAGCGCAGAACATCATGCTCAAAACATTTTCTGAAATAGCATTATAAAAAGCATCATATCTATTTGCCACTGGGATAAAATCGATCATAATATGTCATAATATTGTGCACTGCAGTTTTTAATGACCTCAAACATTAGACATATTTTTGAGACTTTGGCAGGCAAGTCTTCACAAAAACAAGGATTAATATCAACATAGCTGCATGATTTAGATAAGCGATGATTCTGTTTTATATTGTGTATTTTTATAGTGTAAGGATGATCCAGAAATTTATAGAAAACGGAAAAAGGCAAAATTGCATCACTTTGAGAAATACGAATACCGATTTATACTCTTAATTAGCAAGTAGGCAATAATGATTGTCACACCTGGAAGCCAATTAAAATCGAGTCTTTAATTTTGCTGCCCCAGTCTCCACTCCTTTGTCTGTTTCTACCTGGCGGGAAATCCATTGCCAAAGACAATCTAACCTTTAGCGTGTTACCTGGAGAATTCATTGAGCATGTTTATGTAAAATTCAAATGGACCAGAGAGGAGTGTAAATTAGGAGAGGTGGGCTTGAAGGTAAACAGCTGTCAGTGAACTTGAAGCATCTCAAAGGCACCGCACCCGCATTGTTAAAGGGAAAATTGTTTTGCATGCTGATAGGAGTCACTTAAGAACCCTGAGCTCACTCTTAATTTGCTTTCTAACTCATAACTTCCTCAGGGAATGACTGTGATGGGCTTTTTCATTTGTTTATTTATTTATCTGTTTATTAAAAAAGTTTTTTTTTTCTTTTCTAGACACTGTAATGAATATGGAAGCGAAGCTGAAATGTCCTTCTTCACCGAGAGGTTGCAAAGCTTCAACCCTGCCTTATCCCGGCTGATTCTGCTGCGCTTTGTTTGCTTGTTTGTTTTTCAAGGGGAAATTTTGAAAAGTCTTTGCTAGATGATGCGCCATTTGATATTTACAAATGACACGGAGCTGCCAGGTTGGTGCGCCCTGGAATCGGGCTCCAGTGCCTGAGACTCACTCGAGTCCATTATTGAAGAGAGACAAAGGAAATGTGTGCCAGCCAGCGTGGTGTCTTCTGCTTTAAAAATACAATTCCCTGCAGCTGACCTGGCCAGGCGCCCCCTACGCCACAGCTGAAACAGGGCCCTAATCAAGCATCAGCTAATGAGCAGCGCGGGCAGTGTAGGGTGCGCTTGCTCCCAAAGGTGTTAAAATCCTCGGAGTCCAGTGGCCGCAGCACGGACATGACCAGTGAAGCAGGTGTGTGTGGGGGCGGGGGCGGGGGGACGACTAAATGTTCACAGAATTCACTTTGCAAAATGCTGCTGTAAAGAGTTAAGAGTTGGGTAATATGCAAACCTGTGAAAAGAGGTCCACTAGATGATGCATGTGCAAAGATTGCACGAGGACGTGCGCCAGGACAGCCACGGCGTGGCTGACGCGGAACTTGCCGTCCACCTTCCGCCTGTGACCGCCCGACCGCCGCGGCTCCCCTCACGCCCCCGCCCCGCGGTGTGCGTTAGCCCCGCACAGTCTGCTTTGTGCCCGATCCCTCAGCGCTCCCCTGTCGCTGGTGTCCTTGAGCACATGCAAATGTTTTCTAACATAGAGCAGCCGGTCCCCTGCACATTACAGAGCACCCACGCGAAACCTGCAAAAATACTGCAGCGCAGCAGCGAACGCAGCTTCCGGGCGATTGCTGGCTCTTGCTGGGCAACCCCATGTCCTTCCCTTTGGAGAAGAGAACGACATGGACGTTGGTCCGCAGCTGCGCGGCCGTGCGTCGCGGGCCTGCGTGTCCATTGCCAGGGGCCTCCCAGGTAGGCAGATGTGAGGGGAGGGCCTCGAAGGGGCGTGGGGTGGGGCAGGGAGCAGGGCCCGGGAGGGCTCCCCGCGGCCCACCAGCCCGGAGCAGCCCTCAGGGTCAGGGAAAGCAGCAGGGGCCTGGAGCGGACTCCCTTCCAGAAGCTTCTGAGGCGCCTGCTGCAAGGCACCTTGCACTGGGAGCGGGAGCATGGGAGGACAGAGTCGGGGTCTGCCCGCCCTGGGTCCCGCCCTGGGTCCCGCCTCGGCGCCTGCGCTCCGACGCTCCCCGACGCTCCGGACGCTCCCAACGCCCTTCTCTCTGGAGCGCACAGGCGGCCTGGAGCAGCAGCCCGACCTGCCTCTGCGCCCAGAGACTCGTCCGCGGGGCGCTGGGGCGGTGCCGCTGCTCCCTGGATTTCCGCGTTTTCTTTTGTGTCAGGCAGGAGCTGCCGCAGAATGTTCTGGGAGAGGTCGAGGGTGTTGTTTTAAAATTTTCAAATATAAAGTTTCAGAATAAAAATAAACGCTTCGAGTTTATGCTTCTGACATGGCTTTTGAGTCTAAGTGGCCGTGCCAAGTTTGGAGACGTTTTTGCGTCAACAGAGGGAGATCTGTCAAGAATTTTTTGGAAAACTGATGTGTGGGAGCACAGACCCGTTCCCGGACAGCTGACGACTTCGAGAGCAAAAACGGGTTGTCCTCCCAAGTGCCAACGCGCCCGGAGCGACTCCCGCAGTTCTGGCGGCGATGAGATCCTTGACTGAATCTCCTTCCTGCCATCGTGACATCATTTTATGAGTGACGCAAGGGGAATGGTCGTAAAAATCCTGAGAGCGACGCTGGCGCTTCTCCCAAATTAATTCCAGCTTCTGCGGACGGACGAAGGTAAGTAAAGGCCTCGCGCCGGCCCCGCAGCGGTGGGCAGCGGTGGGCAGCGGTGGGCAGCGGTGGGCAGCGGGTCGGCCCACTCCCGCGCACAGCCGTCGAGCCCGCTCGCTCACTCGCTCGTGGCGTCGCGCTGCGGCAGAGCGCAGGGAACAGCGACGCCCGCCGGGTCCCCGGTGGCTTGACGCAGCCCAAGGTGAGCTCACCTGCGCGCACTCACAGGCGCTGACACCAGTGCCCACGCGCGGGCACGCACGGGCACACTCGCCCACACACTCGCAGCTGCCCGCTCACCGTGCGCGCTCACCACACACTCACGCCGTCGCTGAGGGTGGTTTCGTCACGGCCACTCGTGACGGCTCCTGGCCCCGGGCATCTGATGGGACTGCCTCCTGCTTCGTTTGCCCGCTATTTGTCCCTTCTGCGATCTCCACACGCCTGGAGAGGCGCTGCGCGCTTCAGTGCGACCGGGGCATTGCTGCAGCTGGGGTGTAAAAGCTGCTGGGGACCGACAAACCCGAGTCTTGTTACAAAGGTTGTTCCTTCACTTACTGCCTAGGTTGGCACCCGGCTGAAGGCTTTCCCTTGGGAGTTCCCTTGCATGTTACTCTTGCAAGTGCTCCGTCAAGGCTATGTCTTCTTTATTTCGTTTTAGAAGACCTTGATTGAAATCCTGAAACTTCTGAAGCTCAGTCAGTATCTCCATCCAAAACACAAGTCACAAGGTGATTGTTGTGAAAATTAAATAGGCTAACTCTACGAGCCCATGATCTATAGGAAATGTTTGATTAGTTTCCACATCAGTTTCTTCAAAATAAACTTTAAAAAAAGAATGAATTTGATACCTAGTTGTGCATTTCATCAAAAATTCCTGTTATCATCTGTTCAAACTTTATTATTTCACTCACTCATTTCTCATCCAGTTTATATTATAAACCTCAATAATCTGATCTTCCTTCCATTATTGAGACAATAATGTGTCTCAATATTTTTTTTATTTTCCTTTGCTTTTCATAAAGCATCCAAAGAGCTAAGATAGGATGCAAAATAAAATTTCAGCTAGAAGAATCTGGGGGTACAGATCGTGCAGATGAGTTATATTAATAAACTAGAAAGTGAAATCAGTGAATTCATCTGCACAATGTGAATCAATGCTCTCGAAGCCTGCATGGTAGCAGGTTTTGTTTGTTTTATCATTTATTTTTTTTTTTGCCAAAGAGGTGCATCTTACTTAGGTTTCCAAATCCAAACTGTTCATTTATTTATTAATCTTACTGCTATTTTGTAACATCCATTTCATTTTGAAAGTCACAGATTCTGTTCTTTGTTGGAGAAAGCATAGTTTAAAATGTTATCACTTCCTCTCACCATGAAATATCCCTTGGCTTATTCTGGCTGACTTTAAATATTTCAGAATCTATAAATTTCCTATATATTTTCATATAAGTATCTAAATGCAAAGGATACTCAAATGTAGACATTTCCACATAGAAATTGTATTTTCATATCAAAGTCTAATCACAAAATTTTCCACATAAACACTACCAAATTAGCTGGCTTTCCAAATCCTGAAGCTGTTTATACTCACAACAATTCATGTTTAACATATCAAGATTTTCATAAAATATCAAGCACATCAACTTTTTGCCATAAGTATTTTATATATATAAAATATATGTAGCATTTATATATGCATAGTATTATTTATATAAATATAAATAGTATTATATATACTATATATTATATTGTGTGTGTGTGTGTGTGTATAATTTATGTCTCAAAAAATTGTGGCCAGTTGGTAAAGCACATTAATGGCAATGAATGGTCTCAGCCTGATTTTCAAAACTAAGAACTAGCTTAGTGTTTGTGATTTTCCAGCCAGTCTGTGCAGTGAGCACACTGTCGGGAGTGAGATGGTCCCTGGCCCACTAATGCCATGGCAGGCCAGACCACCAGGTTTGGCTGCATGGGGCATCCTGCTCACAGGTATAATTCCCAAGCAACGCTACACCAGTATAAGAAGATTTTTAATAGAACGATCCTTGCATCTTCATTTAACTGACATAACATGAAGTCTAAGTCAAATCCCAGAGTTATCTGAAACGATATTAATTTACATTTTAATTTTTCTTGGCATAAAACACATTTCCTTCAAGACCCGTCGATACTGATCCACTCTCTACAGTCTCAGAAATAAAACTCACGGCAAGCCCTAGTTCTCCCAGGAAAGAATGTTATCACACACTCGGCATCCCAGGGTCAAGATGGTGTTGGCGGAATATTTATCAATGTGCTACATGTCAGTAAAAACTTAGAAATTAGTTAACTTTGTACAAAATGAAATCAGATCATTAAAAGTAAGCATTCCTTTTTGTATCTTAAGAGATATAAATACTACAAAGCTTAAATCTCTTTGTTTTTGTTTTTGTTTTTGTTTTTTTGTGAGAAGGCTAGTCAGTTTACAAGGCTATAAAAATTCTGAGGAATTTTAAGAACGAATAGGTTGTTATTAACCAGACAGACTATTAAAAAATATGAAGTCTTGAGATGTTCTTTTCCTGAAATGAGTGTTCTATCTTTTTGTTAACTATACAAGTGGCCACAGTCCATTACTAGGCTTCTTTTCACTGCAGTCACGATGTTAAATGCAGCTTTAGTTGGGAGGAGAGAAGGCCGGCTGGAGGCCCGTGGTCCTTAACTGTCTGTGTCCAGGGAATCTATTGTTCGGTATTGTCTTTGTCTTCGGTGACCCCTCTTTATAGAAAGGGTTTATATTGGAACCACATTTCATGCCTGATTCTGATCGGGGGGAAACTTAAGAGGCAATATGTTACAAAATGTCCTGCTGTGATACCATAAGTGTGTCCTATTTGTGACACATGATCAAATAAAGGTTTTATTTGTAAGGATGTTTGCTTGAAGATTCTGGTGTTTGCCACATTGAAAAAGCTGAACTTTCCTCAAAATATTTATGATCCATGAATCCTTCTTCCAGCTTTCTGTGAAAACTTGGAGACATTCTGAAGACAATCGGAAGTGGTGAGTAGGGCGCTGGTGCCATGGCCTGTGTCTATGCCAAGCGTCCCCTGGTCCAGAGAGTTAATCTCCTTGGTGACAACTCAGTAACACTCCAGTCCTTTTCAGCCTATTTTTTCTATGACATGATAAATTTTATTTTCATTAATGAAATTAATGCAAACAAAGATGACCTCCAGCCCATTTTGTGTGACTGTCCACTCCTAGAGGATTTTGAGACGTGGGGTTATTTGATCTGAGTAGCGATCACATGAACAGAAATGCTAAGTATTATTCCCATCTCACTGTTGAGAGTACTAAGCAGTCTATAAAACAGATGACATGTCAAAAAACACTTCCCTACCTCCAAGGTAGGCTCTCCTATGAATAAACCAGGTTCTGATCCTCTAGCTAGACGATGTAGTAGGTGAAGTCCAGGAAGCTTTGCCAGGCATCTGGTAACTCTAGGAACCCACCCCGACCTGCACCCCATCTCCAACTCTGTATAGGATCCTCACTCAAAACTTGGTTTTCAAACTGGAATTAGGGTTAGGAAAGGATGTGGCACATAGGTTTATACTGTGGTCTCTAGAGCTGGACAGTTCCTGGCCAACACATGACAGCCCGCCATGTTCAGCTCAGCGGGGCCTTTCTCTCAGCAGACTCTCAAGTTTTTATTTGATTGCTTTCTGAAAGTCTTAGCTAATCATAAAGTGCATTAAGGATTTAATAGCACTTATGATTTTAACAAAGCCAAGTTTAATGGCTTCAAGAATGAGATAAGATGTATTCTGTGATAAACTTGGCAGTATTATTACCCTTGCCAGCCGATTTGGGAATCCAGGGTCAGTCAAGCATCTCATAGCTTTTGTAGATATTAAAAGGGGTGATACTATCCTAAACTGGCATGATTCTAAGATGCGGCGACAGTCCTTTCAGACCGAGGAACGGAGAATTGCCACGAGGCCAGAGTGAAGGAGCAGGGTGCAGGTCTAAAGGGCACGTTTTGCACACCTGGTAAGAGAAGGAGACTGGAGCAAACATGTCGGGGGCTAGAACGAAGTGACGGCATTTAAGGAGCTGGCCACTGAGCTGCGCACCCGACACCTCGGATTTATTAACACATAAAATGGTAACTTCATTTGTTTTAGCTAATCCTTTGTTATTGCAGCTGAAAACGATCGAGCTAAAATTTAAAAACACTGACTTGAAATCACTTGAAAATCTATTTTAAAACCATACAGATACACACTATGTACACTTGTAGAAGTTGACATAATGCCTTTCAGTTCTTTCCCTTGTGTATAAAATGATAATAAGAGTAATTATTCTTAGAGTGATGCTGAAGATGAAATAAGACAATATATAGAGACCATGTTTTCTTTGTCCTCCATAGTTAAATTCTTCCCACAACCCCTCTTCAACATTTTTGCAAGAAACATCCATATATTACCACAGTTGAAACTCAAAATCTTGTGTTAATGTCGCACTTTACTTCGATTAAAAATAAGTAAATGCAATTCTTGAGTATGCTAATTACAGTCTGTAAACATATATAATAATACATTAAAAATAACTAAGGTCCAAATTTTAGACATTTTGGGGAAACTTCAGTTTGTAATACTGAAATTTACATTTCAAACAAACACCTCCTTTGAGTCATCAGGCCAAGGATCTCTTGCATCCTGAGTACTAAAGCGACCCAGCAATGGCCAGAGGTCAAGGAACGCCTCTGGGAGCACGCTACCAGTGCACTGTTCATTCTGTGAGCCTTACTGTTCTCAGCTATGATTTTACTGCTCTTAACAGTTTTTTTTGGTAAAGATTAAATGAGAAAAACATACTAAATGTAAGACCTAGAACCCTCGCTCCTAAATATTTCTAGCCCACCACCCTTGACCAGGCCAGTAACAACAGAAACAATAGATCATGCTCCAGTAATTTGCACTGGAATCCTGAGTGTAAAATGCCATGTACAATTGAACTGTGTTTCATGTTCTTTAGCCCTGCTGAATTGCAAATATCAAGCACAAAATTCTTTAGACACTATGCTAGTTTGGCTAGGGAAGAGCGTATGTTAGCCCCCAGTCTCAGTGATTAGACAAAATCCCTTGCCCACAAAGACCCCTGGGTTCCTGGTGTCTCTCTGGACAACGCCCTTAAGGGAAAGACTTAGTGATGAGGGTGACCGGATGCTCTTTCCGGCCCTCTCAACGCATGGCTTTTGCCATGATCTACAGCGAGCAACGAGAAGTAAGCGACGGGAGATTCACCTGTGAGTGCTCCCACCTGAGACCCTCAGCGTCTCCCTGTGCTCAGGCCCTACACCAAGTCCCCAACCCAGATGATTCCAGCTGGACCCACGTCGCCCCTGTCGAATGAGAGGCTTGGGGGGAGCAAACGGTGTTAATGAATATTTTAGAATGGAATAAAGCATGCGAGTATTAGGTCATCACTTAGCAGGGCTTCTATGTATTCACCCCGAACTAGGTCTCCTAAGGCTAATGCTTATAAGGACATGTTTAAAGTGGACATTTGTTTCTCTGCTATCGTCCCTAATTCTTCAGTTTTTACCTCCCTCCTCCCCTTCCACTCTCTTATTTTTACCTCCCATCTCCTTTCCCTCTCTCTCCTCTTCCCCCAAGTTATTTATTTCATAAAATATTTTTTATTAAAAGCCACCAAAACTGATTCACCACTTAATTAAAATGTATAAGGAGGTATGTAATTGGCCACCTGCTATTAATTATGCATATATTTTATAGAAAAGAAACTCCAGGAAAAAATTAAATTTGCAACATGTGCATACCCAAAGTATTTCACTCTTTTGAGCACATAGGAGAAATAAATTAGTGTACACAAAAATGCCTAAATTTTATTGCATGCAAGTTATACCTTCATAAAGTTGATCAAATCACCAACACTCTTCCCCACAAAAATAAATTAATATGAAAAACACAATTTTAAATAAATGAAATTGGTAAAATATATCATCTGACCTGCATTAAAATCATCATAGGTGGATAATTATGGTTTGCCAGCCCTAGATCTGTAGCAGACCAAGTGCATAGATAGAAGCTTCAGAAACGTAGCTTTGACGTATCATATACTCATACATTAAACATATTTAGCATGAGTAAAAAGAGTATTGGGAGAAGATAACATGAAAACGAGATTGTTGTTTAAAAGACAGTTTGAGAGCTGGATTTTTTTTTCTTTTTCACCTGGAAGAAAGTAGATCCTACATTAAAAGTACAGCTTTAAAAAAAAAAAAAAAAAAAGATGTTCATAGTTCAAATTCTTCCATTTTTAAAGAGACCAAATTTTAATACTGAATTAAATATTTGGAATAAGATCTAAACGTGCAGAGTTAGTTCTCCGTGATAAAGTAAAATTGTGAAAAGGAAAATAAGTATTTGTCATCGGTGACAAACAGGAGGTTAAGATTTAACTGCCATGAGTCCCTCACCGCCCAACTTCGCAAAACATCCTCTCCTGTGGCAAGGCCTTCTCTCCCATATGCGACAGGCTTGCAAGTGTTTTTCTCTGATGGTCATACTATAAGTACACTAGCCAATCAGACATGAGAGATACTGTCATCAGCATTAACTGCCAAAATGAAAGCAAAACAAAGTTTAATGCCACAGGTCAAATACCCAAGATAGACGACTGCAGAGAGGTCTCACACAGGGCCAAAACCGTGACCATCTCTCAGCAGATGGCCGAATGAATAAATTGTGAGATTTTTCTAAGTGTGGAATGCTTTAAATTCTACCTGCATATTCTTTAAGCATTGATTTTTTAAAAATACACTTTCTCTAAATTATCAAGTGTTGAAAACCTTTTTTTCACATGTCATCAGCATTAATTTTGCCTAGAAGATATAATTCTTGCGTATCACAAGAATAGAAGAAATAGTTGAAAAGATGCTAATTTGGAAAGGAGGAAATAAAAGATACTCGGAGAAATAAAAGTGAACAATTTATCAACACATTAAGAACCACATTGTTCTTTTCCTCTAAGTACTTGTGCGCGGACGACATTGTAATCAAATACCCGTCTCCTTGTTAGTCACGTCACTTAGGAAGCTGATTCGGCTGTTACTAATGAGAATTATAAGCCTTTGTTGATTAGGTCATTGAATTAATCCTCAGCAGCATCATTACAACGCGTTTACTGTATGCAGGGTAATAAAAAAAGGGGGTTTTTATCCTCCCATGTCTGCAGAAGTAGAATTCCTACTTGGTGAAGCTCCATCTACTTTAAACACAGTGGCTAAAGGTGCCCAATTTATGAAAATAAATCTGCAGCAATACTACTGAGATAACAACACTCCAAAGAGAACGATGGAGGGTCCAGGCCAGGGGCCCCGACCTCCCGGTGGGGCCGGGGAGCGAGTTCACCAGCAGCCCCGGGTGTGGACGGGGGAGCCGGTGCAGCAAGGGCGGTCGTGGATGCGAGAAAACCCTTCCCCCTGGGGAAGCTTCGCTGTGGGCCCCCCCGCCCCCCCGTAAAGTGCTGCGTCTTGGCCGGCTGGATGGCGTCTGTCCGTCCCTCTTGAGGCGGGCAGGGCCGCCCCCTTTCGTGTCCTGGCCAATCTGGCTTTGCCTCTCTCCGGGGGCGGCCAGGGCGAGCTGGGTGGCCGGGTCTCCCGGGAGCGGGGACTGCGGCTCCTCCTTTGCGGCCATCTCGGCGCCCCGGAGGCGCTGGAAGTTGAAAGGGCCGGGAGTGGCCTTCCCTGGACCCTGAGCTGCACCCACCTAGACGCCCGCAGGCTTCGCGGGAAGGTGCGAAGCAAAGCGCTCTCTTGAGCTAGAATGAGTCTTAAAGGCTCCACTCTAGCAAAGCCCCTGTGGCTCATGAGGAGCCCCCATTTCTCTGCATTTTCAGTGGCAAGTTCCAGACCAGAGAGGCCAGCGGCTCTGCTACTCGGAGACGCTGAGCGTCGGTTTCCTTGTTGTTTCCTCAGAGTCGGAACCAGAACACAGAGCCTCGGAAGGGGAGGTGCCTCTGGGTTTCTTGCACTTTTTCTCACAAGTGCGGAGAAATAATTCATTAGGGCAATGAAATGTGGCTACATATGAAGATGAATGTGTGGGGATTGCAGCGTGGATATTTAATGAGACTTGCCCGGGTAATTGTATAAATATTTTAGACCCAACAGCCAGTGTCTTCATGGGCATCCGTGGCCACTCGCAGTAGGAATATGTCTCGCTTCAAGGGGGGCAGTGCTTCCCCTTTTTATCGAAATCTATAGTATTACAAGCACAGAAATATTTTCAGGTTTCTTGAATTTGGTTATCTACTGGAAAATTATTTGTGAGCGCTATTATAGAATGGTCATTTAAAAAAAAAAAACTTCTAAGCTAATTCCTTCCATGGGTTATTTGTGGATCTTCAAAGGCTAACACATAATAACCGCTGCATGTTGTGTAGTTCTCATTAGTAGCATTAAAAATTTATACTTATTATTTGCTTAGTGTTCCTCCAGCACGAGCAGCATCCTCGGGGTTTGGACGCAAACTACGGCTTCTGTTTTAGCAGCTTCAGCGGCAGGATCACAGGGACAATTCAGCCTCCCCAGGCTGTGGGAGAAGGGTCTCCCCGAGCCCTTTTTTTTTTTATTGCCCTATTAGCTAGACCCTATATTCGGGGGCTGAGAGGAGTTTGAGCAGAATGTGAAGCCACCACTTGCACTGCAGGGCTGGGATTTCACATTCACAGACTCTTAAATACAAAGATTGGATTCACAGCCTAAGAAATCACTGTGTTTTCTCTCCTGTTCATTTTCCTGACCACTTACACCTGTCTGTTGGGTCAACCTTTCGTGAGGCTTCATGGCACCCAGAAAAGGGCTGGTTCTTTCCATCTGTGCCTATGTTTCAACTTCTTCTTTGCTCCTTTTTCTTTCACATATACAATTTATATAAACATTTGATGATATACAGGCACATAGCTACCATTTATATGTCAAACAGACTTTGAAAAACATTTTTTTTTAAAAAAAGTAGAAGTATAGTACAGCTTGGGAATCGATTCTTGAGAGAATAGTGGACTGTTTTTGCTAAGACAAAGAACTGAGTTCTCCACATGGAGAAACAACTCTGAGAAGATAGAGATGCAGGGCCATGCTATCAACATGCTACCTGTGGATTTACACCCACTGCCAAGGAACAAGTCTCCTTCCCCTCCCCCTGCTCATTTCTGGCTCCAACTGCCTCCCCAGGGACCAGCCAGCTCCGCAGTCTGCAGTCAGCCTCCCACTTCTGCGACCTTCCTAAATAGTGACGTAAGGTCAGAGATGTGGTAGGAAAGTGGTCGCTTTCATCTGTGAACAGTTTGCAGAGAACACATTTTAAGTAATGTGAGCTATAGGTTTTCCTCATGGAGCAGTCGATCAAAATGACCCAGAGTTAAAATGGTAAAGAAGTGTCTTTTCTCGAGGCACCACTCACACATTTATGACGCTCTGAAATGGTGTCTGTGCTCACAAGTTAAATGGCCTCCTGGCCCTGAAGTAGTCTCTCTGGCAAAGGGCTCCTTTGCGTGACTGGTGACACTAACTGTAATTGTTTAAAGTAACATAGAAAGTGAAAAAGAAAAAGAGGGAGATGAAGTAAAGCAAAATGGCGACGGCATTACTGTGTGCAGATAGACGCCTGGTCAAACTCTCAGGGAAACACGAGCTGCTTCATGCACACAGAGCTGGGGCACAGGCCAGAGGTGCAGGGCGGTGAGAGGCTTCCCCAGAGACAGAGCGGGAGCAGAACAGGCTGACTGATGAAGACACTGCTGAGGGGGCAGCGGGCGGTCAGGAGAGGTCTGCCGTGCCCTGTGGTCACCTCCGGGGCGGGGATCCTACTTGCACTGAAGTGGCTGCAGCCAGCTTGCCGTGCTGTGCCCTAAACCACTGCACCATCAGGGAGGGCAAAAAAACTAAAGTTTCTCTACAGCAAACCATACAATTAACATGACTAATTCTTATGAGAATTCTGAAACTTCAAAAACAGGATGTTATGACTGTTTTTAATACTATTCTTTTACTTCCTTGATTCATTTATTTTTTGGGCTCATATTTCACCATTCTCGTATACTATGACTGGTAGTCATGTACTTTCAATGAACAATTAAAGTTGACCTTTCAAACATCGTCTTTTCAACCTTCCCCATAAATATTTTCAGATTCCAAGCTATCATTTTATATTCCCCTGAAATTTTTTTCTCACAAGGATTTGAGCCTGGCTAAAAATAAAAGAAATAATAATAATGAAAGAAAAGAAAAGAAGGGTTGGAGACAAGAGATAGAAAGAGCATATTAAGAAGAATGAACAATGAGAAGATAATTAGAATCCATAATGCCTTTGAGATCCAAGATCCTGGAGTCTATAAGCCCTGCTCCTTTGATATTCTACCTATATAGCTCTAATTACAGTTTGCCTCCAGTTGAAGATTATCAGAAATCTCAGGTATTAGTTCTCTATAAAAATAGCATATTGCATTTTGGACAAAGAAATAAAATACAGGTACATTTTAATGAACAACACAACGCAGTGATGATTTCTTAAAAAGCACTTTCAGGACATGTTTGCAATGAGGCAGTCTGTATGCAACTGCTTAAGATGCCCTCAACTGCTGGTCTTTCCTTTGGAGCCGGTAATTACATTTCTTTCAGTGAAATCCCTTAGGAGATGCATTCCTACCGTTCAATCAAAGAGTTAAGTAAATTAATTCCATTTTGAGGTGCATCTTTTCTTTATTCATTGACTCTCCTCATCATCATGAGTTCTGGGTGAGTTAATATTAAAATATATAATAAAATAATAAATTAACCTAATTTTCTGGCAAGTGTTTCTATCTTTAATTAAGAAAAAAATCAAAATCTAACTAATCAAGATACATCATTCATCTCTAAAGTTTAGCATACATCTGTGCTCACCACCTTAACTTCAGGCTTGTCAGCTTCTTGGTTTTACTGACACAGCCATCCCAAAGTCATCGCAGCCAGCAGGACAGAGGCACACAGGTTTGTGAAGTCTTCTACCAAGTGAAAATGGACACACAAAGACAGAAGATGAGTAACTATAGACCTCTCTGGTCCGCTATGTTGGGGAAGTCACTCAGGGATTCACTGAAGAGGGGAAAATGACATTCAGCTTTCAAAGATGCTTAAGGGCTCGTGGCCAAGGAAGTCAGCATGAGGCACTGTAGACGGAAGGCGTCAAGATGGAAAATGCAAACGTAGGCTCATAAGTATGCAACAGCTTACTAGTTTCCAGATTGGCTTTGCAATGTCGCCAGTCTAGTGAATGGGATTATCAGGGAGGACTAGGGAAGGAGAGTCTAGAGATTGGCAGGAAATAGATGAAGTCTCAGGAATGTTTATGCAGGTTTTGGGGGCATTTACTTCATGCTATGAATGAGTAGAAAATTAATGCTGGGTAGTTTGCCAGGAGATTAAGTGATCGGAATTTTTTGGCCATAATAATAGTCGGCAAACTAGTGGTACATTTTGAATTCACAGGGGTTGAGTTTGAGCTGTGCCATTGTTTTCATTTGTCATTAGTCCTGATCTTTAAAAGGAGAATTTGACCTAGGACTTACTGTCCCTGCTGAAGAGGACGTGTCGTCATCACCAAGAAAACAAGAAACCAAGCAAGTACATCAATCATTTCTAAAAATCAAAAGAACCCCCACCACCACGTGGCACAACGTGTTAGGTCGCAGCCCTGCAGGCCAGCTGCAGCCACTCCGGTGTGCCATCGACCCCCGCCCGGGGGCCACCAATCCCCGCCCGGGAGGTGACCACAAGACGCCGCAGACCTCTTCTGTCTCCCGCTGCTCCCCTCGGCCATGGACTTCATCCATCTGCCTGTCCTGCTCCCCACTCTGACTCTAGAGAACCCTCTCACCACCCACGCACCTCTGGCCTGTGCCCCAGTTCTGTGTGCATAAATACATAAATCTCAAAAAAACATAAAATAAACTTTGAAAAATATCAAAAGAAACAAATGCTTTAAAATCAAAGTTTTATATTAAAAGAGTCAGACTCTTTGACAGAGAAGAGTTTCTGAATTTGAAAATATTAATAGTCAGAAATGCTCTGGGTGGTCTTCAGAGCGCATTGGCAGGTGAAAGAAATTTAAGGGGAGATTTCATGCCCTGCTACTTGGAGGGGTGCTAACGCGGACAGACGCGAGATGAAATGCGTCTCTGTTTACTGCAGCCTTTCTACCGGGGTCACCTGTGTTACAGCCCGACAGGCTGCGGGCCCGGCTCCCGCGCACCAGCAGGCAGGGTGGACAGGGGAACCCCGGAGCCGGAGGAAAGGCGAGGCAGGGCTGAGCGGGTGTTAAAGACGGATGCACAGAAGTTTCAGGCTAGTTTGGGGTGAACTCAGACAGCTAGAACCCGTGTGACTCCCTCACAATGTAGCCGGGGAACATTTCAATCATCGCAGAGAAGTTATGTGCCCACGCGGCGGCGGGCGGTGATTTAAGAAGACCCCAGGCAATCTTATTAGTCCCCATGTAGTGGAAAGCAGGGAAAGTAATCAGGAGTTTCTGAAATTGATTATCATAATAAGAATATATGTGGAATGCGCAGGAAATATATCTAGTTTAAGAATATAAGTAAAGGTACAAAGTAGCAAAAAGCATAGAAGATTGGAGCAATATAATTAAAAATCCTTATTTGTCACAGTGAGGACATTTTACCAACAGGGGCTCTGACAATCTTTTCCAACACACTTGGGGTATTCCAAATAAATAAATAAATATAAGCAATCCTATAAATCAATTCTAAGTGATTTTCAATAAAGATGAAATCTGTGGGCTTTTTTCTCACAGTTCAACCTGTGGAGAGAAGAGGGAGATGAGAATCAGTTGAATTATGTGGTCAAGGATTCAATCAAATGATCTATTCGGTACAACCCTCATAAATACTCCAGAGAGGGAGACGAGAGGAACGTCCTGGCTGCTGAAAACAATTCTGTGTGTGTTGAGGGGCGGGGGTACTCCCTTGCCTTCCAGGGTTATAGGGTACAGGACACCCCAGCCCCTTACATCTTGCTAGTGCTTTCTTTGGTGGTTCTGCAGGTGCTGAGCTGTATTCTTCATTATAAAATTATAACCACAGATGCTGTTTTCTGCTGAGTTCGATGAGTCATTTTACCAAAGGGATTGTGGGAGGCATTCGCCAGAGAGGTTACCGGATCCTCCAAATTTATAGTGAGTTTCTTGGAAGCCGGAGTCTTGTGATGGGATCCAGCCTGAACTCGTAGGGTGTGTGCTTTAGACAGGTTTTGTCAGCATTGACTTGAACTGCAGGGTGCTTGTTTGGTGTCAGGTAAGTGGAACAAAGGAGTCCTACCACCATAGATGGACATGTATTCACTACATCAAGCGAACTCTCAGAAAATGAAATTGAAGAACCCATATCCCAAGGTTCTTTCATGGTTCGTTCGTGCATTCTAAATTGTCTTAAATAAAATTCTGAGTAAGTAGGAGCTTGCATTAACATGAACTTCTAAGTTCTGTCCAATACTTTCATACTACCATTTGTTACCAACATCAAAGTACGATTCAGGGAAATACAAACACTCTATATATCAGGAAATTTGACTACTTTTCTTTAACAGTGACACCTTAAGACTGTGAATCATGTCATGGACATCGGTCCTCACGATGTTCACTTAAATTATTCATACCACATCCATGTGTGAGCAGATAACCACCAGATTGTTGCAGACATGATTCAGTATAATTTATAATTTAGTAATCAAAGCAGTCATCTTCGAGGTAATGGGAAAAACAAAATTTCAGTATTACTCTATTTATCCTTTGGGAAGAGAGATGAATTAGAACTTCAGGTTCTGAGATTCTATAATAGAGGGCAAAACTAAAATGATACTATCTGAGAGAGGTTGCATCAAACATTTCCTTTCATAATTGGCTGGGGAAGAGGTAATAACTTGTGGCCATATTATGTTGCAGTGACTGCACACACCGCAGAGGGTCATTGCGGCAAAACGCCAGGGGGGCAGCACAGATGTGTATTTTGATTATTTTTAATTTTTAACCTTAACTTTTGTGAACTTTTCAAAGCAGATTTATCAGTCTCCTTAATAATTAAACAATAGTCTGCTCTATCTCTGTCTTTGTACTTTATGGTAAAGGCGAGGGTAAATGGGGCTGAATTCAGACATAGAAGATCAATTCATCACCTACTTTTTAACATAAAGCTTTTGATTTGTCTTGAATATTATTGATAATTTAATAGCACAATATTGGAACAAAATGAAATGAAGTGAAGGGAAAATGCAGATGCTAATCATAATGGAAAAATAAATAGCAGGTTGAGTGAATCATGGCTGTTATGATGACACGTAGCATCCACTTTGTAACGGAGCTCACAGATAATAGGGCAGTGCATTTAAATGGAAGCTTTTTGCAAAAAATTGAGATGACATAATTACAGTTTCAGTAAAAAAAAAGACTGACCTTGATTCCTGGATGTGTTTTTCTGAAGTATTATGGCCAATAATTTATTAAAAGAAAGATAATTTAGGTCTTTAATGTAATATATGTCACAAAAACAACTGATGAAAAAGAAATGCCTCAATTAAATAAATTTAGTCATATATTTAGTTGTGTTCTTGGTCAATTATTCTATTCTCTCTTGCAAATGAGTATAATTATTCCTGAAAGTTTTAGGTATCAGTTATACCTGCATCTATATTACATATAATGTAGATCAAGTTATGGAAAGTACATATGTATATGCAAATAATGTGTGTACATACACATATAAGAGAGCAGGGCTTTAAAAGAGGCCACAGAAGGTGTATTGTAAACTCTCACATTTTCATCAGTAGTACACATGAGAGGGGCTTCTGTTTAAGGAGGTCTGGCTCACACTGGACTAGACAAGAGTCAGTCAGCTTGTATCCCCACACCACACCCCCAGACCTACCACCCCCACTCTGGGTGCCTTTGATGAACACTCTGGGTGTTTTGATAACTAGACCATCATGACTGAACTGTATCTCACTTGTTCCTCTTTCTTTGACTCTCTTCCCATGACCTAAATGCCCCCTCTCGAGGGTTGAGCCCACCAGTAGAGAGCGAAGCTCTACACCCCAGCCCAGCCCTGGCCCAGGTCACAGCAGGACCATGGACCAGTTCCCTTTCCTGGGGACCTCCCTGGTGCCCACGTGTGCTGCACAATTTTTGAGATTGAAGGCAATTAAACTCTTTTTTCCAAGTTCCCCAATGTTAACTGTTGAAGGGAATCTTCTACTCATAATAAGAACTCTAAGGGCTAGTTCAGTTGTGATATCAACCTAAAAGGGGGTGCAAATGGAAAACTTTCTGGCTCAGATGAGTGCCCCGAACATTCCAACTATTGGCAGTATCTCTTGCAGTAAAACCTAGCAAGAGGCTATTGAATTTACCTTTGTGAGGAAGTACACCAAGATGTTTAAACTGGAAATTCATGAGATAGAGAATATATACCAGAGAATGTATAAAATTATAATAACAAAAGTCAAATACTGTAACATTTCCAGATATTTTATACATTAAAGATATCTCAACATTTCTACTGACCCATACCATGTTTGATGAATGTTATGTATGTATCAAATCCTGAGTGAATGACTTATCATAACAGACATAAGAAGACAAAGAAAACCTGAAATGTCTTACAACTACCCCAATAATTTAAATTTAAATTTCACTCCCCCTGCAAAGATTGTTTTTATAATGAAGTTTGAATGGTATCACTGGAACTATTGTCTTTCTCTACAATGTTAAAAAAGAAATAACAGCAATCTTATATTGTCATTCAAAAGAAAAAAGTACTTTTAGGAGACCAATATAAGCAAATGTGACAGACAGCACAAGATGAAATTTAACACCCTGGATATCAATGCAAACTCCCATACAAAGCAGTAACAAACCAATCTCTTTACATAAAATAAGGATAATGCATCCTCCAAAACTTGAGTCTATTCCAGAAAACCATATTTTGATTATTATATATAATGCATTGTAACAAATGAGAATAAAATCATCAAAACAGTACTTTATCATGGAAACAAGAGTATCATATAATATTTAGCATCTGTTTAATAAGGTCAGCTATGGAAAAAACACAATCAACAGCATAATTGTCAAAAAGCGTAAAAGTTCTGCCTATCGACTGGAATTTTAAGAGAGGAATTATCAGCACTTCTCTTAAATTTGACTTGTCAGTACCAGATAGTGTAATAAGGCAACAAATTATGAGGTGTCTACACAAAACCCTTCCTCATCAATGTCAGAAACTGAAAATCCAAATAAATGACATTCTTAGGTCAAACCATAGAAACTCTCACTTCACTACGTCACCATGGCTCGAACATAAGGACTTTCATAGAAATATTCAATATCATTTAAAAACATGTCTTTCCAAACATCTATGGATTGACTAGAGCTTTGAAATCCCTGATGTTCCTTTTGTAGAAATTGAGGGAATTTATGTATTTACTTATAAATAAAAATGGCTAAAGATAATAAAGAAACATAAAGAGAAGAATATCGACATGTTTATATCACCGGATCTTGGAGCATATTGAAACTCCTTGCAATGAAGCCCTTTGATCATGACACAAATACAGACAGGCAGCAGGGGATCTATGTCTGGACCCACCCACCTGTTTCACGACAAGATGGCGCCCTGGAGAAACAAAGACCATCCTTGCAGACTGCTGCTGGGTTCTGTGAGTTTCAACATGAAGGAAAAAAGGAAACCACCCTGAGCCTTGCCTGTGGTTTAATCCTCAAGAAGTAGCTCTTTCTAGTCTATAGAATATCCAGTAGGTGGCCTGCAGGGGTATTCAACGACCTTGAGGGAAGAAAGTGTTTCTGCATGTCACGACCTTGAGAGGGAAGCAAGCTTTAAATAAAAATGATACAGTGTTGTTCACTCAAATTCAGAATTCCCATTCATTAATACAGATAAGCTGGGGGGTGGGAAAGCAGATCACCGAGGCAGAGAGGAAGCTTAACACATCTACCAGCAAGGGGCTTTATCTTTCACAGGGAGGGAACTATTAAATGATAAGGAAAAGATAAGATCCAAGGGGTAACCAGCAGACTTAAAATGGTGCAAAGCAAGCTGTTGCTGTAGGGAAGATGGTGACAGAAAGTGGATGGGGCTAGGGAGGTGCCCTGGACCGCAGTAGATTGACTACTTTGAATAGTTTCAATGGATTCTGCTATATAGGGTGTCTCTAGTTGACTTGGTACTGGATCCTGGGCTCAGACACTGATCAGGTGATGAAAAGGGCCGAATCTGACAGGGAAAATACTTACGTGTGGGCTTGATCAAGTACTTGTAAAGAACAACCAACTGACCTATAACCAAGGCCTCAATATTGGGTCAAGACAACATAATTAAAAAGATGAATGGGTGGATGGGTGGTGAATGTGTAGATAGAAGACAGATGGATGGGCAGATAGCGTACTGGCACTTGGGGGTAAGTGATGGGGTGATTGGAACATGTGTACATATGGAAGAATGAAAATATAACCCCAAAATTAAAATTAGTATATCTATGCAGAAAAAAGAAATGTATTTTACATTTCCATTTATACAAAGATTTTGAAAAGGCAGACTAAGGTCTAGTTTAGAAGTCAGTTTGGCTGGCGGGTCCCTTGGCAGCTGGGGCACAGAGCTTCTTACTGGTGCTCTTACTCGGAATGGGGACCCGGGATTCTTCTGTGGATTTGGGTGGGGGCTGGGTTCTAGGGACCTGGTAGGCTTGTTTCTCTTTATTGTATAGCGGCTTACTTATTTACTATTTATGGAGCTGTACATTTATAAACTTTTGTATGTCAAATTTATTTTAACAGATTTTATAATTTTAAGGATTTGTGTGTATGTGTATGCGTATATGAGTGTGTGTGTACATATATACATGTGATATATGATAGCTTGTATTTAAGAATGAACAACAACAGACATATAAACAATCTGATTCACATTATGCTCCCTATAGTCATTCACTTAGAAAATTAAATAGAGGGTGAAAAAGTCTGATTTTAACTCGACTAACTATACGTTTTACCATCAAATAAAACACAAAGCAATCTAATGTGTTCATTTTGAGAAGCGACTGGTTCAGAAAAGCTCTAATTTATTATCTCCCAAAAGATAGAATTTATTATGAGTAATTAGGGACAGAGCGTATCAAAAAGGGCAGTCTGGAGAGAATTTGTTTTTCCCATCAGTCTTGTATTAGACAAAAAGCATTAAAGTTTCCTGTAAAATGGTCATGGCAGTCATTACTGAAACCACTACCAGAAGAGAAAATTATCCAGAAACTAGAAATGGCGAGCAAATGTAAAATAATTAACTGAATAAGCCATAATCACTCTTGGAAAAAATACTTTTTTTTATTACTAACCACTACCTGGCAGTAATAGGCATCACGTTGCCTAATACCTCCGCTAACAACCCACGTCAATGTCATTTCTTCCGGCAGGTGGATCAGCAAGGTGAAGAAAAAGGGAGAGTGTCAAGTTCCGAGCATGTCGGGTGCCCCATGCCGGCTACTGTGAGCGACACTTTGTGGTCTGCTTGAAACTGACTGACTGAGGCGGCCCCTGAAAGGTAGGCTCTCGGAGGCGAAGGGCTGGTGGTGGCACCAGCCAGCAGGCTGCCCTCGTCACTATCTCGCCGTTGTGTTTGTCCACGACATCCTAGGAAATCTGGGGGGAAACGATCCTGTAAAGAAAGCATCATGGTAGCCGTGGGGGGCTCGCAAGGCGATTCTGAAACACAGTCTGCTCTGTGGGTTCCCCTGGGCAGAACTCCTCAAGTGACACATAGTGAGACCACACAAGTGAGTTACTTAATCCAAGCAAAATAAACTCTTCCGTGACGATACCAAGTAGAGCTTACCAGAACACAAGGGCGCTAGGGTGCGTGTGTCTGGTCAAAGGGGCCAGCTATGGTCACGGCTGGACTCAGACTTTTAATGGTGAATTAGCGCAATAGATACAGACGCTGCTTTGAACACCGCGGGCAGGAGACTGATACAAAGCTGTAATGTGCTAGTTATTCAATTAAAACCAATAAACATCCCGTTGGAAGCTAGACAGTGTGGGTCACAGCATTCTTCGTTGGAACCATTGGTAGTGAGTCTTTACCACCTCAGAGTCCCTGAGTCGTCTGAAACGCGATAGTTATTAAAGGACAGCTAAGTGTCTGCTCATCTGTTTACCAAGTTATCGGGGATTCCAGTTGTTTATACTCAAGAAGTGAAGCATCGGTTTAAACTGAGCACCAACTCTTGCGAACACATCTGAGTCGCATCAGCTCTTACCAGCAGCCCCAAGGCATCAGACGACGGTCTGAATATTATATGGGGCTTTGAATTTATTTTCTGCTCATGAAATATTCAGAACTATGCACACTGACTAATCATACTGGATCTGAAGTTACAGCAAATTATTTACCACTTGGTTTTATTCAGCAAAGAGATACACATACATTTTGATATTTGTAAGAACTCTTGAAACCCAAATGAATGCTCTTGAATTAATATTTCATTAGCAGGCAGTTTATCTCTGTATGTCCCAGATCTTATCTTTTAGTTTGCCTTATGAAAGTAACAGGCATGTCATAATAAATTCTCTATCCACTATATAGCTAGATAAATGCAAGTATGTGAATTTGTAATTTGCCAAATGGTTTGGAACAAATATTAATTTTAATCTCTAATGTAGATATTGTAATTTGCAAAGACATCTTAGAATACAATTTAAAAAGTAATTATTTTCTCATTTACAGAAAGATCATAAAATATTTTAATGTATGTATAATTGAATATCTAATTATAGTTTTATATTACAGAGATAAACTTCTGTTGCTTTGTATTTTAGCTATATTTCAGCAATTTAAATATTTGATATTAATTTATTATAATAAAAATATTTTATGTAGACATTCTAAAATTTTAATCTTAATGTGTGATATATATTGAGAACATGTATAAAACGTTATTATTTAGTCCCATCCTGTTGCATGAGGCTGTCCATTTTCCCAACATTGCTTATGGGGATAAGGCTTCACGTTTTATTTATCTTTCCTCTGTGGGAACAGAACAGAGAAGCAACACAGAAATAACACACCCATGCACGCGCACACACCTGCAACATTTCTCAGTGCCACAGTTCACCACATGTGTTCGAGTCACCTGCTCACTCTCGAGGGTGATAGTCACGGGTTTGACGTAGCCAGCCCCCATCACCCACCACGAACTCGTAAGCTGCAACTTTTCTCTTCCAGCAAACTTCAACTGTTTTTTAAAATATGTATGCATTCTAAACCATTTAGTGCACATAAAAGTATTTATATTAAATCTGTCTTTCTAAATTGTTACTTTTTATAATTGTGTTTCAACCTTAACTCGGTGTCCCCCATAAGGCGTCTGGCTTTAGGGCACATTTTAAATAACAGCACATCTTTTCTGCTGTATCAGAACTGACTTTGCTGTCTTCACAGAGAATAGGAGCGGGGCTGGGTGAGAGGAGGCTGCAAACATTTCAACAGCTCAATTCAAACAGTTGATGGTATCAATGAGGTGAATTACAAAAGCGAAGTCTCCCTTTACTACAAATATCCAAGAAGAATCAGACCTTGTGTATGAGTGGTCTGTGATATGTATGTGTACCGACAATGAGGGAGCTAAGCCGTACTTCATACTCAGGAGACCAGAGAGAAACAGCATTCCTCTTGTCTATTAACTATTAAAACCTCATAAAATGTTTCCGCAGTTCAGAAAGTATGCACACTAACACAGTGATGTCAGGACCTTACATGTTACGAACGCTTCACGAGTACAGACCACGTCACGACTAAGGTTTTCTTATATAGGACATAGTTTTCAGGGTCTCAACATTTTATAAAACACCATCAGTCACTTAAAATACACCCCATATAGAGTGGTTCTAATGATCAAAAAATGAAAATATGTATAGCATAATAGCATATGCTAGAGATTGGTTTATTGGCCAGGAGTAAATATTTTGTGTTTTCAGAGATAGATGCTGTTTGTCATAACTACTCCATGCCACCATGAGAGGCCAGTTTGCCATGCCAGTGTGTAAGCCAACAGGCGGGGCAGTATTTCCATAAAACCTTATTAAAAAAAAATGGGTAGCCAGAGTGGACTTCTTACCACAACTATTTATATCACCACAGAACCAGCATCACTAATGTCTGAATAGACCTTGGAAGTCACTAGCACTCTTGTGTACAGTTTCTGATGCAAACCTTACCAAAGCCTCAGCAAGTAAATCTGGTAAATATTGATACATTTATGATTTCTCATAAAGAAACCATGTCTTTAGGAGATTAAATTTAAGTATGGCAAAATGAATTGCTCTGCTCAGAAAACAAAAACCAGGTATTTTTAAAACTCACATAGAGCTTCCAGTTTGCTTAGAAAAGTGAAAATTTGTTTCACTTCTTAGAGGGATTATAAGTTCCTTTGATTTGCTTTCTTAATACAACATTTCTTCTATCCTATGCTTTCTTCAAATTCTGTGTCCCGACTTTCATTAGTTAGTCAAATACATGCATAAGTTATTGATTATGCAATTCAGAGTTGCTGAATGAATCACTAACTGGAGCAATTCTTCACTATTTTTTCATACCTTATGGAAAATAATTTCCTGCAAGAATTTTTAAGCAGTTCCAGGAACCCTAGTAACCATATATCTTTTGGACAAATATTTTATAATAGTGTCTATTTTTAAAACCTTTTAGATTCTTTTATTTTTTCTTAAATACATTTAAGATACTTTTATTTATGTATGCATATAAGAACTGGGGTCCAGGCCAGAGGTGGGGTGGTCAGAGGGCTCCCCAGAGACAGAATGGGAAGCAGAACAGGTAGATCCGTTGAAACCCACTGCTGAGGGGGCAGTGGGGAGACGGGAGAGGTCCGCGGCGCCCTGGGGTCCCCCTGGCCGGGGGTGGACTCAGGCCAGAGTGGCTGCGACAGCTTCACTGTGATTCGACGTCCCCTGCGCCAGCAGGGACACCCTGCAATTGTCTCTTCAGGCCCAGTCTGCTGTTGGAATGACGGACTCTCCTACTGGCCTGTCCGTCTCCTGTGGCCGTGCCTGACTCCCACCGCCTCTGCTCTTGTCCAGCCTTCACGGGGCCCGTCTCACCATGCACTCTGCTGCCAGCCAGGCCGTGCCAGCGGTGCGCGGACACCCGCCCTCGCAGCCTGATCGCCGGGTAGTTCGTGAAACAAGGACAGGCTCTAGCAGAGAATTCAAAGGCGGGCGGTGCTCAAGGTGAGCGCAAGGTCAACGCAGAATGCGGCTCGTGTACTCCGTCCGCACAGTGAGGTGCCTTTCTGTAGTGGGGACAGCAGCTCGGGAGAAGGAGGGTGTTGGACGACTCGCCTTCTCTGCAGGACTTCCCGGGAAGCAGGACATCCGGCCGTCCCCTCCGAGACTCCCCTGCCGCCCGCATCGCCCGGATTTTCAGGCTCTGTCCTTCCTTCTGCCTTGCAGATTTCTGTGGGATTTGCACACAGTGACCCCTACTTGTCCAGAGTCCGGGGCCAATGGAGGCAGGGTCACACTCACTCTGCTACATGACACTGCACATAGCGTTGTCCTTCCAGAGGACAAACAGGCAGCTTTGCCTGCCCGGATCCAGAGCAGCTGGTCACAGGGACAGGCCATACCCTGCAAGGCGAGGCAGGGTCATCGGGGGGCCAGCCGCCATGCCGGGCCCAGGCACAGCCCTTGTTTCGTGCCAAAGAGGTCGCCTACTCGGCACCAACGTGCGGTTGGCATCAGTTAGACAACCTTGACTGGCGTCACACAGCTCTCAGCGAGAACTGGGTTCCGAAGCGCTGGCTAGACGGCGGCGGCCCGCACCGCCTGTGTGTGACTCGATCTCATCATCGCAGCAGGACGTAGCTCTAGGCCCCTGCTGGCGCAGGGCTGAGTCTCAGTGCTGTCACCCGCCACTGCGGACGGTGCAATCCTGCCATGCCAGGGGCTGACCGCAGGGCGCCGCCGACCTCCACTGTCTCTTCACTGCCCGCTCAGCCGTGGATTTCAGCGGAACCGCCTGACCTGCTTTTGCTCTGTCTCTGGGGAGTCCTCTCACGACCCCACCTCTGCCCTGGGCCCCAGTTCTTGTGTACGTATCTAAAATAAATCTTTAAAAAAAGTTCTAGTCTTCTTGGGCCCTCCCTGGTGGCGCAGCGGGTTGGAGCTCAGCACTGAGAAGCTAAAGCCGCTTCCGCATGAGTTCGATTTCCGCTTGCCCCGGAGGTGACCACAGGGCGCGGCAGACCTCTGCTGACCCGCCCGCTGCTCCCCTCAGCAGTGGACTTTGTCAATCTGCCTGTTCTGCTCCCTGCTCTGTCTCTGGTGAAGCCTCTCACCGCCCCTGAACCTCTGGCCTGAACCCCAGTTCTGTATGCACAAATAAATCAAGCTTAAAAAAAAAAAAAGTTCTAGTCTTCTTCAGTGAACGGGTAAATGACTGTATAGGCTGCAAGCCCCTTGCTTAGGTATCAACATTATATTATTGAAATCTGGATGCTATTATGTTTGTCACTAGTGAAGATTTTTCTGAAATTTCTACCGAAATTATCCCAATTAAGTGTACCAATGATGCTACCAGAGGAACAAGCATCTGAAAGGTAATGTCTGAGCCCCCGTTATCGTAAGTACCTGATGCGTATTAAACATTGGGAAGTCATCTAAAGATACTTTTAATTTCAATGGTATAACTATTTTAAAGGACAAAACGTACGCACACAAATTCTATGGTTTAGGCTGATTATACTTTATGGTATTACCTGATTTGTCATATTATGAAAAGCTATTTTTTGTAAACCTCAAAGTGGGATTCTGAAAGATTATTTGTTTTATCTTTAATATATATTTTTCACCAACCACAGCTGTAGAAATGCCTGTCACACAGAAATTAATCGAAAACAAATATATGTTTTGTGGTATACTTGATTATAAGAGGAACACAGATTCAATTACAAAATACTTAATTAAAATATATATATCTTTTGCACAAGAACATAGCTTACCCAAATCATATTGCTTAAAAAGTTATTCAACAATGGTTTGATATATGATGCTATTGAAATGCATAATATCAAGGCTATTTCTATTAAGCTTCTAGTGGGTTATTTATAGATCACTGTGTCTCTTTAAGGCTAATAAATTCAAGAACCCCACAGAAACAACGGATTTCGAAGGATGCTTAAGGAGGAGAGATAATAACTCTTAGGAAGAAGGTGTCAAGCGAGATACTACAGAGAAGCGTGAGCGCTGACTTGGCAAAGCGGTGCGAACGCCGGAACGGGATGACACCCCTGGCGTCAGTGGGAGTGGGCGGCCAGTGTTCGCAGCCTAAGGAGGTCCCCAGGGAGGGGTCCCCAGTTGATGGATCCGGCTCAGAAACGTGAGGCCTGAAATCTCACTGTCCTCGAAGACGTAAGAGGCCGCCGCGGCTGTGGCTTGAGCGGGCCGGTCAGACCCTGGGTCTTCGCGCCTGGGGAGGGCGCCGGCCTGACCGTGAGCGCAGCTGGAGAAAGCCCGCCCTGTCTGCGGCCAGCAGTCTCGCCAGACACGGCGCCAGGCGCTCTCCTAACTGGGGATGTCGTCAATAAATGCTTCGCCTCTTGCAGATAGAGCACGCATCTAGCCACAGCAGTGTGACCGCATTCGAGGGAACCATTCGATCGCAGTCACGGCACTTGACAGAGGGTGTCCGTGGAAGTTGTGGGAACCAGAAGCCTCACTTCAAAGATGGCGGATGGAACGCCTGTGGGAGAACATAGTTCGCTATTAGTCTCTCGGCCTCAGCTGTTGCGAGGTGGCGTCAAACTGATGGGCTCTTGGAGGCTGGAAGCCTAGTCGGCGCCTGGCGGCCCTGCTCCCGCAAGGCCTCCCTCTCCGCCCCTCAGTCATCCCAGGGACAAGTGGAGGTCGTTTGCACCCTCATTAGGGAGAAAACCCCAGCGCTATTTTTAACCATTATTTCACTATCAAATTTGCTTTTCTCTCTTAGCTATTTTTCTCCCTTCAAATGACTATGAACTGATTTTACCCTAGTTGCAAGTTTATTTGGAGAGCAGTGAAAGGAATGCTAGCTTAGTAAATAGACCTCACCGTTATAACCCTGAGGGCTGTTTTGAAAGGGATTACCAAATAATTATTTCTTTTCTATTTAAATACAAAGGTTTGACTATTTTCAGATGTCTTTGAACTATTGAGCTATTTATGCACACATATTTAGTATTTTCACAGGGATTTAATCTTTGAGGAAAAACAGCTACTTCACAGTATCAGGCTAAATTCTCCATAATGGGAGACTTTAAAAATAACAGCTTTCAGTGTGGAAATTGGCCTTTCTGCAATAATCACACAAGTCTACTCTTTAGACTGAGATTCTTAATCAATAAGCAGTCGATAACCATTGGTCCGCGGGGCGTCATCAAACCCACTCACCCGCACCTGTCCAGGGCCCACTGCCAGGCCAATGAACGTGTCAGTGGGTGCGCAGAGTCCGGCAACATGCGGCAAGTGGAGATTCCTTCCCATGACCCGGAAAGCCAGTTTATAAGGTTTGCTGCTGTGTGCTTACCTATAACGTTCACTGAATGTGTCTACAATAGAAAGAACTGAAGCATTAAATACAGCTTCTTTCTCATTAAATCGATCTCTTTTTTTTTGGGGGGGGGGTTTGGTTTTTTATTTTTTTTTTCGGCGGGTTTTTTCTTCTTTGGGATTTTTGGGTTAACCCAACCCCCAAAATTGCTTCGGCCCGGGGGAGGGGCCGGGGGCCCCTTCGGTTGCTCCCGGCAGGTATCGGCGCACGCTTTATCTGGAATGACAAACGAGGTCGAGGATGAGGTGCCGACTTGTTCCCGTGGGTTGGGCTCTGGGGCTCCGCGGACCTGCCTGTGAGGAGAGGTGCGTCCCGCAGCAAGGCCACGGATGCGGCTTCCAGTGAAGCTTGGCGGGTCACCCTCAGCAGAGCTGTAGCCGAAGCACCTCCCAGTCCTCGTGGCTCATCTGTGCTGCTGAGTAAAATCACACTTCCCCATAGGTGCTTCCCAGTTTCTTTTTACTTACAATTACAGCGATGAGTGACTCCACCGTGAACTACTGAGTGGTAGTGGCCATGCAAATATAAGTTACCAACTGGTGTAAGTAGATTCTGGTCTGTGGCCACATAATGGCGTGGGCGGAGGCGTGATTTATGTGAATATCTACCTCTTTAGATGTCGGTCTGTAAAAGTTGGTTTAAGAACTAAGTCTCCGAACTTGGTTCCTTTGCCCTGGTAAAGCTGGCCTTAGGACAACAGTTATACTCAACAACTCCAACACTAAATAATTAGGTCCAGACAACTCAGTGAGTTCCAAGAGCAGCATAGAAGCAGAACAGGGCTTCTCTATTAACCAGTGATGACCTATTAATTAAAACACGAGAGTGGAGAATATTAAATTTCTGGCTAAGCCGCCTGTGTGAGGGGCCCAGCTCATCAACTGTGCCAGTATGATGCTCAAGGCAGGCAATGCTTCCCTCTGATCATGAAATACAACACAGATAGAGAACTTTGCATGCTTTTCTTCAACAAAGTAGATGATTGTTACCAGGAGGCACTTAGAAACACCAGAAATATCTCAGAATATAAAGTGCTGATCCACTGGCCTCTCACCCCATCCCTGGAAGCAGGGGAGAGTGCCCCCTACTGTTGCCTTGATCCCTAAACTAACTCCACTAACAGGTGTTTAAATACCACTCAAGGGAGACTGGAGACTGCCACAGCTGTTTTGTGTATTGCGGGAACATGATGTGATACCAGCTGCCACTAGATATCACTTAATCACTAATAATCTGTGAAGTGCACCTCATGTGACTTGGTGATGGAGTTCATTTTCTCTCATGTTGCTGGGAGGTCTTTTGACAATACTTGATGTATCGGGCACTTAATAAGCACCTTTGTTAATCTTACCCCAAGTGTGTACATAAAGGGACTTATGATTCAATACTTAGAATAAGAATGTGTGCTGGCCCCTAGTAACACATAAAGAGCTGAACCAAAAATCCTGGCGGAGCTGTTGATTAGTCCATGGGTGAGGATTGTGGTGGAGGATTTTCCTTGGCTGACGCAGGGCAAGGAGGCAGCTGTTCTCACCCGTCTTTAAGTGTCTCCTTGGAAACACTGAACGTCTCAGTTGTTTTTAGGTGTGTGAATAAAATCCCTGCAGAGCCAGAGGGTCGGCTCGAGGCAAGTCTCCTCCACCCAGAGGGCTCCAAGTTCTCCCTCTCCTGCCTCTGTCCCTGTGTGAGCTTACTCTCCAGTCTCCCCAGTTCCTTAAGCTAAAGACTGACGAGACCCAGTGTGGGCAGCCACCACTTGCTTGCTCAGGGAGGTGAAGGAACTTCCATTATACTTCCAATCAGAGCAAACATCTAGACAAGAGACTACGGGTGTAGAAAACACACAGAGTCCTCGGAAGCAGGAGCGCTGAGAGATGGAAGAGGTCTTTCTCCACGGCTGAGACTGAACAGTCAATAATCTTTGAGTCAAGCACTTCTAGCAAAGCACACCGTAAATGTGCTGACTAGTGTGCTCATACTGCGTGAGTATGACTTCCTGCCATTGAGGGAAACGGCAGAAGAATCACAACTTTGCAAAGGGGAAGGGCTGAATACACGCTTCTCTACTTGACAGCTACAGGGCTCAGCGCTGATCTTCCCGGGCATCAGTGGTTTCTTACCCACTCAGCGAACTCCGCATCTCCTCAGACCCCAGAAGTCCCCACGCTGCCCACCAAATACGAACCATTCTCCTGAAACCCCAACACCACACCATCTCCACTGTTATTTTTAAAGCTAATTATGCATGAGCTGATGGAACGTTCCTCTGGCTTTCTGGTACTGAGATGCTTCCTGTTTGCCATCAGACACACACCCTTCGTGTGCAAACATTCAGTCTTGAATTTCAAAACACAACTAAGGAGAGAATAGCTCTGCTTCATCGTCGGAACTCTCTCATCTCGCTCCATACAGTTTCGCCCTTTCTAAGCACACTCCTTTAGCTCAATACCTCAAAACTTTGGCGTCAGCTTTCTTTTGATAGAAGATCGCATAGCAGGATTGTGTTGGCGAGCTTCACGAGGAGCTTCACGCTGCTTGTTCAAACACCTCTGCATTTGCATCTCATTGTTCCGTGACCTGAAGCTCTCTCCCTGCCAGCACAGCAGCCGGTGCTGTTATCCTGCTGATAGCATTTTGTTGGTCTAGGAATTCCCATTTGCTTCCTTCCTCGCCTCTTTCCCTGCTGAGATGTGGGATCCTTGGCCTGGACAAGCATGTTCAGAAACCTCGTCTCGCCGAGGAAGTCACCTAGACACCGCGAGCTGCCCCACCTTCTGGACTTAAGGTCAGTTAGCATCCTTCACCCTGAGACATGTCTCCACTTTCTAGGCGTGTCGAGGCTGTGTCCAGCTCAGAAGTCTCTGGGGCCTTCCCCAGGCAGGCCTGTTTCCTTCTCCATGTTCGTAGTCACAGCGGCTTCCGCTCGGGGTCCCCAGGCCCGAGGACGGGCTGCTCTGTGTGGCCCAGGGGGCCTGGGCGTGCAGCAGGCCTGGCCCTGGCCCTGCCTCACAGCCGCTCGCGCTCAGGAAGTCTGCGGCCTGCGTCCTTCTGCCTCTGCAGGGTTGGCCCCACCTGGCCTGCGGACTGCCGCTCACACACGAGCGGGTGGTCAGTCTGTTGGCTTCAGAACCAAAGTCTATCCTGTCTCAGGGGAACCCACAGGGTGCGGATGGGCTGTGTAGAGCGGTGATAAATGGGCAGACGACTGACAGGGCGAGCCCAACTCACTTGGCAAATAGTTCTTGTGTGTTTTTAATAGTTTTTATGTGTTTTTAAGTTTCTGAATCATTCGGTTACTCTTAAAATGGCAGGCGATGATTGCTGGCTACTAAGAATGCTATTATAAAACGTTTTTAACTTGGTTGAAACACAAGTTAAATTCAATTGCAGTGGGTAGTCAAAATTCAATGCAGTGGGTAGTGAAAACTCTATGTTTTCTGATCCAAGTCTAATATTAGATGGACCTCAGCTATAGTGAAAGGATAATCAATACTTTGCATATTCATTTTCTTCAACTACAAAACAGCAATAAAGTCTTCAACTCCGTAGATGCCTCAGAGAGAGCATACACACAGCCCAACCTTTTTCTGGAGTAGAGCAGGTTTGTTTGTTTTATAAAAAGGCATAAATAACCCTTATTCTAGTAAATGGCATTCAATTTCAGGAAACACGGTGCTTTTAAAAATATATAAATATAGATCAAATCAGTAACTACCAACTTGAGGTGTGTTGGAAAGCACCCTGCAGCTGAGGTCCACACCACAAGCAAGGCCGGTGGCGCTGGTCAGTACGCACACGCCTGTGGGAGGGTGTGTTTGCATATCCGCATATACACAAGCATTACTCCAGAATATAAGATGCACACCTGTCCGTCCCACTGTACCTCGACTGCACATAGCAGACAGCGTCAAGAGCCAAAATGTCATTGACTGGACAGGGCAGAGAGATGGAGAGGGTTGAGACCAGAGAGGCGAGAGACGTCTAGTCCACAACCGGACACACCGACATTCCATCCAGTGCTGTGGGCTGTTTGGGGGCAAGAGGTGACATCGATCTAGAAGTAGAATGTGTGGAAAGGGCTCTGAGACATATATGGTTTGGGGTTGGCATATGTTCATGGGCTTTATCACCAGCCTCCTCTCTACCCTGCACAGACTAAAGCTTTGCACTTAGTAGTTGTCTATACGAGGGAGAGAGCAGAGGTGATATCCTCAAAGAAAATAATTCCTTACAAACAATCACAAACACAAGCACTTAGTTTGCAAGCTGACACGAAGTTAAACATTCACTCTAGGTATTACAGCATTTATAATGATTGATTTGAAAAGTCACGCTGGGGAAGTCTTTACACAGGATGATACTAATAATAAATAGGGTAGAGTTAAATTTATCAGGATGTTCTACCGAAAGTTGAGAAAGCAGAAAATATGAGAATTGCAATTTAGAAAGTAATTTAAGGTCTCCTCTACACTGGTGGCCGTGTACAGACCCAGGGAAATACCGCGCCCCAGATACAAAGGAAGTGATCTCTGGGGTCTCAGGTCCCCCATGTGATACAAGAACTTTCCCGATGATAAATCAGTTATTTCAGTGGGCTGATTTCAAGGGGCACTTTGAGTCTGCGAGCCCAGAGCTCTCCCCGGCCCTAATGAAGCACACTGGACACCACCCGCCGCCACAGACACACATTCCAGTCCCTGCTTCAATGAGGTTGAGATGAAGGTGAGAAAAGTACGTGAAGATCTCATGCAAAATCCATTTAAAGAAGGTAGCTTTCAATTCAGTCTGGAGGTCCCACCCTAAGTTGAGAAAGCAGAAAATCATGAAAAATTAAATTTGGAAAATAATTTAAGTCTCTTCCAATTCAGCAGTCTCAAGAGCAGTTCATTGGAATGGCTGTTTCCACATGTCCAGTCTGCTTCGGCACAGATAACGCCCCCAGCCCTCCTGCCACCCCGAGACCCGGAGCAGCAAGCCCTCCGCTGGTCCTTCTCCAAGAACCCCACACACCAGCAGCCAGCGGGGACAAGACTGTGGTCATGGGTGAGGTCAGATGAAGGAAATCGCTGCTTGATTGGCAAGTTTGGCGGTATTCTCAGGTGCACCAGCCATCGATCCCTCTTCCAGCTGCCATTAAACCCTCACAGCCTTCTGTGCCCAGAGATACCCCGTCACCCTGTCATTGGAGAAGAATATAAAGATACACTTGAAGCCAGAAACTCCTTTCCAGGATGGTGGGTGAGGGTTGGTGGTAGCTTCTCCATATCATTTGCTCATACATTTCTCACATGAGTGGTTTTGCCAAATGAGTAGTTTTTGCATTAATATACTGGGTTTGTATTTGCAACCTGCCCTTTAAAAAAATGCATTAACAGCAGGGCTTACGATGGATCACGCTGGAGTCTGCCATAGCCCTCCCTGTTCTCTTCGGAGGCCTTTTATAAGAGCAGACGTGAAATGTGGCCCGCCATTAACAGCAATTTTGTGAGAAGTTCAGAGCACTGAGTATTGGCACAGGGGTGCAGGTAAAATGGGGTGAGAATCGCTTTTTTTTTCAAATCTAAATTCAGTATCAGTGACATTTTTGTACAATCGGGAAAAAATAGAAATGATGTGGACCAGGCTCAAGACGAGGAGGCGGCATTCTTAGGCTGGGCTCCGCTGGGGGATGAAGCTGCGGGCCTCTGGCGCGTTCTTTGTTTGCTTTTGTTGAAGTGGCTACGAGACGCTGAGAGGCGCTGTTGCATTCAGGAGAAAGAAAGAGCTCGCTGCGCTGGTCCGGGGCCAGCGTGCACAGAGCGGCAGGAAACCTGGACTTGGTCTCCTCGGGGACACAGCGGGGCAGCTGGCGGGCGCAGAAGCCGAGGCCAGCGGGCGCGCGTGCGGGGCGCGGGGTTTGGCCGACGCCGCTGCCCAAGCGCGTCAGTGTACATTAGCGAGCGACAGCGCCTGAAGCCCCCTCGCCATCGAGAGCGGCCGGCGTTGGAGCTGGGTTTGGGCCTGGGTGACTCTAGTCATGTGCATGTTGCAAATGGAGACAGTGGCCGTTGTCCGAATGTCATTTGTGTTGTAGAAAAAGTCCCCGTGGCATTCCTAGTCCTGCGCTTTCAGATGTGCTGGGCGCCTGTGTGTGAGATGGGGAGACACCCGTTGAGGGTGAGAGTTTCCAGGGTGCGCACACGCGCAGGGTGTCTCACATGCACAGGTGGGTGCGTGCTGGTGTGTCCCTGTGTGCGTGGGTGTGCAAACACAGATCAGCAAGTCGGAGTGAAGACTTTCCACATCCCCCGTCGCCTCAAGTACAGGGCTTTCCCCTCCAGGGATAGCGCAGGAAACAGCGCACACAAGTAAGTGAAATGTATGTAGGTGGGTGCCAAGCTGCAGACAGGATATTTTCTTAGATTAGTGACATGTGTCCTTGAGAAAGGACACCAACATAGTAAGAGACTCTGGCAATATGCCCCAAATCTCTCTATTAGCCTAGGAAGTGACTCCCAGTGTGAGCAATGAGAAGTGGTGCCGGTCTATTATTATTTTTTGCAAATACCACCAACCTCAGTTCTGCATGCAAAAAAAAAAAAAAAAACCTGAGGGAAGTTAACT
>NW_004567119.1:422474-437812 GCF_000260355.1 Condylura cristata | reverse complement strand
TGGCCCCACCGTTACTTCCACGTCAAACAACACCAAAGTCTTTGAGCAGATGATATACAAAGTCCATCCAAGGGGGTCAAACTCAAAGGCCACTCAGTGGGGGGAGTCACTGCCCCACTGCAGAACAGGAGTGTGCTGGCCAAGCCGACCCTGGAACAAGGCAAAGGCCTTCAGGCCTGGCGACCCCCGGTGCCTTTCTGAAATATCACATCCAGGCCATAGAGGCAGGTAAGAGCAAAATCCAAAGTGCTTGGAATTTGAGATTCGGGAAAAATACATTTTGCATTGATTCATAGCTTTGTGGTTAGAGATACGAGATTTGAGTTCCAGTTGGAATTTTGCAAAGCTGCTACCTTGAATTCTAAACTTAAAGCTATGTTCTGTCAGTGGTATTCCACCCAGACTGTAAACGCCTTAAAGCTGGGCTTTGTTTTTCTTCTTCACTATATAAAATGACGATAATAAATCTCGCTCATTTTTTAACATCTCACACAGATAACATCAGCGGCGGAGCAGCTTGGTGACGCCTTTAGAGCGCTTCTGGAAATGGGTTTTCTTACCAGTTCAGAAACCAAATCTCATGCAGTTTAGAGAAAATAGTTCTAAATCAAAAAGACTTTACATTACAATATTAAATACAAGGCTAGATAAAGGTATCTCAACAAATAAACACAATCTTAGACATTACAAAGTTGTTGCAATGTTGACCAGAGAATGCAAAGGTATTTTCTCAAACTAAATTACACAAAAAATAAAGCCCTACAAATTTTCCCTTTCACAGTGATGATTTTGTAATAATAAAAGATGTATTATTTTTGATTCATGATCATATGTTCTTGCTTTTAGCCTATGTTATAATATCTGTCAAAGATTTGGTTTCTATATTGCTTATTACTATATTCCTATTGTTAAGCACGAGTTCTGAAGCTGTATCCTCTAAATAAATTCTGTTAAAGGAAGAACTTCAAAATAATTTTGGTTGCTATTAAATACATAATTTATGCAATTTATTCTGTGGACTACTTCCTTCATTACATGAGACTAGCATATATGACATTGTGCAAAAGCATCTTACACGTAGACCTCATAGAGGTTAAAATTATTTAATTGACTTTATAAAGCCAGACAGTAAATCAAATTGAAGCAACTCTACTTTGCTTTGGAAGCACATAAAGATCATCTTTTTTATTTTTTAATTTTACTAAAAGTTTGTTAGATCTTATTATTAGTGAAATATTTAAGAAATTTCTTTCCTCGTGAAACCACAGAATGCTGATTTGAGAAGCTGCCTGATAGTCATTTCTTCCCAAGGAGCTGTTTTCATTCTAACTGCCATTGAGAACTAAAGTTTTTCGATTCTGACACTCTACTCTTTCAAGGCAGGTACGTGTGTGGCCTGTTATTATACCCGCCTGTATCGTTCGCGTCCCATCTCCAAGGCACCTTTCCCACAGTCATGAGCCCTTTACCACATGGGCCCTCAGCCACAGCCCTCCCTCACCCTGCGCCCTGTGAGGCCCTCAGGGCTCGGATCAGGGCTGAACACTGGAGGAGCCAGCTGCTCCCTGAAGGCCAACTTTTCTTTGCCCTCACTGAAAACTCTCCACACTCGCATCCAATGTTCATGGAAATCTTTACGTGGATACGTGATATCTAACTCAAAAGTAAAGTTTAAGGAAAGCCAAACAAGCTCAAATACAGCAAAAAGAGACAATCACCAACCAAAAACTGGTCTGGTCCAAATTACCTAGTCTGGTATTTCTAAGCTGAAGGCCGAGGCAGAGCACAGCACGCCCGCCTTCCTAGGCGATGCTTAATGGCTGACCCACATTTCAGTCAACAATACAGACCAGTTTCTCCCTCACAGAATGTTCTCTTCCAACTCTAACAATCATTTTTTTTCTCTTTCCCTCTACGACTGTGAAGAGAGGCAGTTTAGATAGCACCAAGGTAAAGTGTTGTTATTTATGTTTTAGTCAAACTGACTTAAAGATGACATGGTGGTGCAGGGATTTAGTCACAGTGGAGCTAGAGGCAGCCCCTGCAGCAGGAGTCTGGTCCCCGGCCAGGGAGTGACCCAGAGGGCGCAGCAGACCTCTCCTGTCTCCCCGCTGCTCCCTCAGAAGTGGATTTCAGATCCACCTGTTCTGCTCCCCACTCTTTCTTTGATGAATATTCTCAGCTTCCACACCTCTGGCCTACACCCCAGTTCTTGTATGCATAAATAAATAAAATAAATATTTGAAAAAAAAAAAACCAAAAACATGGTTAGTGATCATTTAAAAAAACTAGAGAACATGTTAATGTACTATTTTAACACACTGAAATGTTTTCTGGAGAAGTCAATGTGAACATTTTTAAAAGCAGAGATGGAAATACTCTGATTATTTAGCAATCTAAATTGGTAAACCTATCCGCAGGTCATAAACATTTTGGCAAACAAACCAAATTAAAATTACATTATATTTTTCAATATGTTAATATTCAAAATTATTCTACAAACTTGCCAAAGTTGATAAATGGGGAAGAAATTGCATATTTGAACAACTGACAAGTGATTTTAATATTTTTGACATTCTTTATACAAAGGCAGCAAATTATTACACAAGTTCATCTTCACTAGAGAAATACTGAGTTTCCATTAATGCCGATTTCTTATACTTACCTTTTCACATGAAATACCCTGGTTATTTTCATTATTTTTCATAAATGACTTGTATTAGCAAGTGTGCACATTTCATGTATTTAGAACTCTTAAAATATGAATTGAGCCATTCCACATTCACAGTTCGACCTGTTCTGTGTCGCAGTTACTACAATCTCTAAAATTAGAAATTACAGAACATCACTGACAGATGAAATATCGAAGAAGTCGTAAAACAAAGTAAAGCCTGAAAGCTATTAATCTCATCACTGTGTACACAAGATGACTGATGAACTTTGAGAAATGCAAATGGCGGGCCCTCGCTGGTGGTGCAGTGGGTTAAAGCACTGCACTGAGAAGCTAAAGCCACTTCTGCCTTTATTGATTCCCGCCTGCCCCGGAGGTGACCACATGGCGCGGCAGACCTCTCCTGACCCGCCCGCTGCTCCCCTCAGCAGTGTGCTTCGTCGATCTGCCTGTTCTGCTCCCTGCTCTGACTATGGTGAAGCCTCTCGCCACCCCTGAGCCTCTGGCCTGTACCCCAGTTCTGTATGCATAAATAAATACATCTTAAAAAAAAAGAAATGTAAATGACATCATGTGCACAGAGAAAATTAGAATAGAAATCAATTAAGGGCATTTAATAGCTTTCAGCCGTCAGGTGAACACAGCAGTGCTATGTAGTAGTCAAACTATGTTGCAAGTGACTGATGTTCTCTAGAGAACATAATTAGGAAAAAAGATAGAAATTATCTTTTGAAATTGGGAAAACTTCACATGCTTTCCAGTTAAACTCAGAAGTTTCTGAGGCTTTGATTCCGTACATGAAATGTATAAAATGTGCTTCATCATCCTGCAATCTTTACGCTGGCTGACTGGAATACACAGTCATGAAGGCCAACGAAAGCAAAGGATGCAGAAAGCAAATCATAGTGTAAGAAATTCCTTGAGGTGGAGTGAGCTTTTCTAAAGGAGTACCGAATTGCAAGGAAGAGTGTGGGGGTGGGGGGAGGGAATAGGAGCGAAAATTTCGAGACTCTGCGAGGTGGGAACCAACCAGTGCTGTTTTTTTTTTTATGACGCTTTTCGGAGATTGTGTGTATTTGAATAAATGTGCTGTAAACACGCTACCCAGAAATGAGACCTACCTGCTCACCCACTAGCGAATAATCCCCAAGCAGTAGAGCTGTGGCCACGCAGGAAGTAGCCCTTAGGGAGGGACAGAAAGCCACTCCAGGCCGGCCACCAGGTGAGCCTCCCAGCAGGCCAGTGGGCAAGGGGAATCCAGGCCTGTGGCCGCTCAAACACTCAAGGAATTTCAACTACAACTAACCCCTGCATGTCAGCCACACTTACATCCACATCCATCAAAGATGAACAGCTTGGGGAGATCCCTTGCGTGAAAAACTGAAGACTTCTTGTTGTGTCAAAATGTGTTTATGCTTAAAGCTGTGTTGAAGCCCAAGTTTCCCCAAGTTCTTCTGTGTTTTCCTTCAGATTTTTCTTAAGTAGTGTGAGAACAAATGATTTTCACAATGCTATCAATTTGTCTAAATATAGGCAATGTTTCTCAGTAGCTGGTCTTTTCTATTATTTTTAACTAAAAAATTAATGAGCATAATAAAGGCAAAACTGAAGAATTTTGCTCCCCGTGGATATTTTGAGTGTAGACCCACATGAAAAATAATTGTCTCCAATATCTTTGAAACTTTCATTTTGGTTTGATTTTGTTTTCGTTGGCTCCATGTAAAATACACTATTCATTAGCAGGCCTAATGGGAAGAAAAGTGAAAATTCAAGTTTTCCTTGACTTTGCTGACAGTTGATTTAATGTCTTCTATACAAATCAAACTGACGTTTTTGGGGAAATGCTTTCAAAATAGATGCATGAATCTCTCTATTGTTATTCATAGGAAATAGGAAAGCCGTCAGTGGTTTCTACCACAGCAGAGACTCCTGCACCCAGGGGTGACGGGCGAGGAGGGCGAAACGCAGGGACGCTGGTGCCGTTTCCTGGGCCAAGCGACACGAACGTGCCATATATCTCCTGACTTTTTGTAGCATCGTCCCTCCCACCACCAACGCACGTGGGGACTGAAGTGATCGTGGATAGGCCCCCAGCGCGATTCCCTGCGCGGCCTGGGGTCACCCACTCCGGGGTGTGGCGAGTGTTCCAGGCGAGGACTGGTCTGTCCGGCCTGTGCTCACAGATGTGGAGTCTCAGCCGGCCTTCTGGCCCTCCGGGGCCGCCCTGGCGTCGGCCACCTGCCTGGCTTCTCTCTTATTAATCTGTGTAGCTGTGTAATCACTCCCAGGCTTTATAAAATATTGAATATCCATGCACAGCCACACAAGGAGAAAGCCGGTGCCGTCACCGCCAGCATCTCTCTTCATGTCCACGGCCGCTAATTGTCTTCGCCGCGTCCAGCCCAGACCCAGCATCCAGGCTGCTCTCCAGCTCCCGGCCAATTCTTTAGCCCTCTTCTCTGCCATGGAGAAATTGGTTCTAATTATTGGCAACATGTCTATTTTTACACTCAGTCCAGGAAACAGCCAAGGTACTTTCTGAACTGCTGACTGGCACACGATGGAAAAGTAGCCTCCTACTTGGTCTTCTGCATTTGTTTATAGACTTTTATTGTCTTTGGCCTGTTTGTATATACTACATTCTAAATTTTGTAGGGTTTTTGTTTAGTTTTGCCTTAACTATGGCTATGTCAATCATTTGAAACAAAAAACAGTTCATTTTTTTCTGTTTGCATTCTTTGCTGATTTTGTTTTTGAATAGATAAAACATTTGCATGATTTTAGACGGGAGAAATGCAATGAAAGCTTTATTTAAAGAAGTCCTCTTAATGTTTCCCTCTCCCATTCTTCTCACCCACCTCCAATTTCTCTGCGTAAACAATCTCATTTTCTGTCTTATTTCAGGACTGAGCAAAAGAAATAACAAAATAATCTGGAAACCTAGTAAGTCAGAATGTAAGAAAGTCCTTGGGATAAGATAATAACAGGACATCCATAATGTCCCATTGGTATAAACAAAATAATGATCACATTAACAAGGAAAAACTATTCTTTATATAGTATATTACCAGTGGGGCCCTCCCTGGTGGCACAACGGGATGAAGAGGGGCGCTACAAAGCTCTCCAAAGCCACTGGGGTGCAAGTTCGATCCCTGCCCAGGGAGTGACCCACGGATGCAGCAGACCCCTCCTGTCTCCCTGCTGCGCCCCTCAGCCGTGGATTTCAGTCCTTCTGCCTGTTATTCTCCCCACGCTGTCTCTGGGGAATCTCCCCCCCCCCCCCGTGTCTCTGACCAGTACCCCAGTTCTCATCTGCATAAATAAATGAATCTTTTTAAAAAGCATAATTTTAATGAAGTAAAGAAATGATAGAAGAAAAATATCACAATTTGGCAATTAAGAAGAGTTTGAGTCAATTTTTTTAAAATATTTATTTATGCATATGAGAGTTGAGGTACGGGCCAGAGGTGTCAGGTGAGGGGAGAGGACTCCCCAGAGTCAGTGGGGAGCAGAACAGATGGATCCACTGGAATCCACTGCTGAGGGGCAGCAGGGAGACAGGAGAGGTCTGCTGCGCCCTGGGGGTCACTCCCTGGTCGGGGATCGAACTCAACTCTTGCTGCAGTGACAGCAGATAGATCCATAGTGCTGTGTTTTAATCTCCTGTGCCACCAGCGAGGGGCCAAGTCGGTCATTTTAATGGGTAAAACTAATGGGTGAATTGAATGAGAAACAGGACGTTGAGAGAGCCGCAAAACAGCCTCAACAAGTAATCTTAATATAGTCATATGTAACCTGTAAATTAGCCACAGTATTGCACCAACATTTATTTCTGACTTGGGCCATGGCACTATAATCCCTTCCTGGGAGATGCATCAAGAACATTCCGGCAACTTACACACTAAAGACAGGAGGACAAATCAATTTAAAAATCGCTCTCTCCCACGCACTCTCATGTAGAGAGAGAGAAATGCCACAGAGTGCAGATGCGTTAATATTTGGGCAGAGCTAGATGCAGGATATCTGTTCTTTTTACGTGTGGAAGTCTGCGTTTATTAGAAAGGAAATGTTACAGACATTACAACATCTTCTTAGGTATTTTATTAGCTAATTGAAAGTATCAAACAGTTGACTCTCATCAGTGAACACATGTTAGTTAGCTCTATCTGCCTTCTCTTTATAAATATTAGCAGGGAGACTGACGGTGCCAGGTCGGGGACTGTTTGCTACAGGGACTGTGGGTAAAAAGCACAGTTTTGTCTGTCCACCCTGTGGTCTGCTGCATCACAAGTGAAAATAATTTACATCGAGCCACTCGCACGGGCTGTCGCTGGCTCCTCAACAGATTTTTGTCTTTAACACCATTCAGTTGTTGTTGTGTCATGAGATCATACCCATGAGGTGACTCAGGGATTTTTAAAAGGAAAATAACAAAGTCTAGTCATGGATTTTCTCTTGATCATCAGGGCCATGCTGTGGAGTTTGATTTGCAATACAAAGGAGATCTTAACAGGAACCTGGAGAAAAGGTGACCCCTGAAACTTCTTCAGACCTCCAACCATCTCTAGTCCTAAAGTTAAAGAAGCAAAGCTTGGGGTCCCATCTTTCCACACACTGCCTCTTCAACCTAACTCCCAATACGTAAAGGAAGTCACATGGGGAGTCCTACATGCAAGTTGAATGTTAACTAGACAATGTCTCAGAAGAGCCACTACAACATTGACTAAAGAAAGGTGAATACTTCTGAGTACTAAACTCTTTTGACTTTATGGCACAAAATCTTTGGGTTTTGTTTGCAACAAAACATTCAGCAGGACATTCCCCCCATGCATGGACAGTTCTCTTTGTTCAATACTTTGAGAGTTTGGAGATATTTCCCCTTTCACCTACAACTACTCTGATCATCTTCTTCCTGGGTTCTAAACTTAAAATATGTCAACAGTAGTATTTCCAGCTATTTATTGTGTATGCACTTAAATCAGCCAGTAATTTTACCTTAAAATGAGTTATTTTGGTCTTTCCATTATTCTCTCCATTTTTTATTAATCAGAGCAGTAGCATACACAGCATCTTAAATCTTTAAAAATATTCAAATTGTAGACCTCCTGAAAATGCACACTGAAATGGAAATTGTGCTCTTCAAATTAATATGTATGTGCATATAATGAGTTTTAATGAATGTGCAAAGGTCATTTCAATGGGTTGTTGATTTGAGTAGTTTTTCTTCCAAGGGATTTGGTAAAATTATATTCAAATAGACTGCATTCTTAGAACAATCAAAATACCCTAACAGTGAATATTATGATATCAGAATATGATTTTCATAGTTTGAGAACAAGTGTTTTACCATACAGTCACATCTCTGAAATTGTAAGCAATATGAAAGATAAAAATTCATATAAATGAGCTTGAATTATGTTTGCGTTCGAGGGAATTTTTTATATTGTGCCGGTGGCACGCTATGAAAAACTGAAATAGCAGGGAAATGCAATAATTCTCTTCTGGTCATAAATAAGTACACTAAATGATTTTAACGGCATGTAATAAATGTTTATGTGTCTATAAATACTTAGCATAAACCATGAGCTTGATTCTTATAAATCAAGGCACTTTCCACTTTCATATGACATAATATATGAGAATTGCTCTTACGATCTTTTTACAAATTTTAGATTTAATAAGATAAATTTTTCACCGCTAATAAATTTCAGCACAGTATATATCCGCTGACTTAAAATATGTCATATATTGCCTGCAAATAAAAATATGTTGCGTTTCCTGTAGCTTATATATTTAAAGGGAGTCGGCATCTGTAAAAACAGCCTCACTGGACTGGATAATAGAATAAGAATTAGATGAAACTAATCCAAGGTTATGAAGCTACTTACTTCAATTAGGAAATGGAAACAGCTCAGTGTCCTCTATAAATACCAGTCATTCTAACCAATAAAATATTCTAAGTTGAGCATAATAAAATAAAGCAACGTGCCTTGCTGGTCTTTATCCTGACTTCCCCTCAAGTCTGAGCCGAGTTCAGGTGAGGGGCTTACAAGAGGCGGAGCCAGGGCCGAGCCCGCGGCGTCGGCTGGGCACGTCGGTGCCTCCCTCCCCGGCTGCCCGCGAGCTGGACGGAGCACAGAGCTGTCGGGAGTGGAGGGCTGGGAGAAGGAAGGTATTTGCAAATCTTGAGAGCAATTTAAACAAAGACCAGAAAAAAGCATAAAAGGGAAAGAGACAATTAAGTACTCGGTTTAAAGAACAAGTAATAAAGTGTCGGGGAAGACTCATCAAGGAGTTTGTGCAAGAAAATTAGGCCAAATCCACAGGAAATATCAGAATTAAAGCTATCACGCTGTCAGACAGCTTTCTACTTCCTAAAATATCTCAGTTGTCTCTATTAAAAACCCGTAATTCCGGGCCGATGCCCGTGTTAAGAACGCGGCGCGGACCGTGGTCACCGAGCCAGGCAGCGGGGGCCCGCGGGCAGCGCCCGCGCCAGTGCCAGGCCCGTGTGTTGCTCTATTTTATTAACAAGTATCACACAGTGTGTCCCTGTGGAAAAAATGCAAATAAGCCCTATTTCGGATATTTCGGGTTCTCCGAGTGTCTATGACCCTTGGGGCTGAAAACCATCACAGATTGCACCATGCGAGCCCATCCGCAGACTAACAGGTGCGCAGTGGAGCCGCGTCTGCGAGGCCAGGCGGCTCCCTGCACGGCCAGCGGGCAGCGGGCGTCCGGGGAGAAGCCACGCGGGAGGGGCGGTCTCAAAATAGCCTCATCTGAGCGCGGCCAGACCCGCCTGAGTGCGCTTGAGCCCAGAGTCGGGGGCTTCTACATTGGGTTTGGGGAAGAATGCAGGCAAATCTGGATCAGCTAGGCCAGATGGAACTCAGCCACGCTGTCCAGTCCAGCGCACGCAGCTGGGTCACTTGGGACTGAGGCCACTGACACCCACAGAGCGCGTGTGTGGGCGCGCGGGAGGGAGCCCGGAGGCGGCAGCCGGCTGAGGGCGCGGCCTGGCCCGGGAGGAGGGCCCCTTGCGAAGCCTCGCGGGCGGAACGCCCAAGATTGCGCTTCCAGTCTGCTGAATGCGTGCCTTGCGCCTGCCCTCTGCAATGCAGATGGGTGCATTATTTTTGACAGTTATTTATACATACAGAACTGGGGTGCAGGTCAGAGGTGGGGCTGAGAGGGTTGAAGGCTGAGGGGGGAGCAGAGCAGGCAGATGGACTGAAATCCACTGCTGAGGGGAGCAGCAGGGAGACAGGAGAGGCCTGCGGCACCGCGTGGCTGTGGGTCTCGCCCTCACTGGGCATCGAACTCGTGCTGCACGGGCTGTGGTATCTTCACAGCGCTGCTTTTCAGCCCGTTGTGCCACCAGGGAGGGCCCAAAGCATGGGTATCTTTTGTGAACAAATGAATCACATCATCAAGAATCCTGCTGGCGTTCTTGAACAAGACCTTCTGGCTGGGTGTTTAACACGTGCGTCCCTCTAAGGGGGTGGGAAGGGGTCTGGCTGAACCCGGGAATAGCGAGAAGGGCCGAATGTAGAAAGCTGAAGCTGGCAAGCGGCTGGGAGTGGTCTGCCTGTAAACACTTCTGCAAGCGTGGGCAGAAAACAGGGTAAGAAAGCGGACGGAGGACAGTCTCAGAGACAGACCAGGGGCTCCACGGGCCATCAAAGCGAGGGCTGGAACCCCCAGCCCGACGCCCTGCGGAGCTGTCCAGCCAGCGGAGTTAGACCTTAGGGACACGGTGGGACCGGCCCCCTGACGTGGATCCTCGGGAGCTCCAGGCCGACCCTGCGGCTGGCGCGCGGGACCGGGGTGAGGCAGCTGGCGGGCGCAGGCGCTGCCTCCCTGCAGACGCCACGGCCTGGGCTGAATCACCCTCCCTTGGCAACGGGTCACTGATGGAGGTGGCTGGCTGGTCCCTCCGTGCGGCAGGTCGCACTCAGGCTGGGGGTGTTCCCACTCAAACCTGGGCAGGTGGCCTGGGTGTCTCGCCTGCTGGGCAGGGAGGGGCCCTTTCTCTACGATGCTCATAGGTGGGTGTGTTGTGCATTCACACCATGTACAGGGACTTAGCGTCTCCTATCTGACAGAGCACGGCCTCCACTGCTGATGGTCTTTCCTCACTTTGCTCGTGGCTTTGGCCTCAGACACTTGTGATCTGGAACGCGTGGACATTCTCCTCTCCCCGCCCTGCGTGCTGTCTTCTCTCCTGCGGCACCAAGCAGGAGCCCTGAAGAGAGCCGCTCCTAGCTTCTCTCGCTGCAGGGTGCCATGCACAGCCGAACACAGCACCGCCGTGTTAGCAGGGTGCTGAGAGCAGGGAGCTGTCCAGCTCGCTAGCCAAGAAACTGCAGGCCAGCGGGCTGGTTGCTGCCCCACCCCGAGTCTCAACTAAGTGTCCAGCAAGTCCAGGTCCTTCCTGGAAAAGCTTGAGGCCGAGCTCCGAGCACCCACAGAGTGCTGGCAGAACTCAGGGCCAGACGCACGCGGACCAGCCCTCTGGGATGTCCAGTGCTCCATCTCGGCCTCCTCCCCCGCCTCCGACCCACTGACCTCCCGCCGTTCTCTGTCTTTTCGAGGTCCACGTCACCAGGCGGGCTCACCCGCATGACAGAGAGATCCCCTGCTCTCCCACCCGCTGTCAGAGGCCCCGTCCGTCTGAAAAGTCCACAGCAGATCACCCCACTGGCTGAAGAGCCAGGAAGCAGAAGCCAGGTGGTGTTGGAGGTCTAGTTCCCCTGCGTTCCAGGGACGCGTTCCAGGGTGGTCCAGAGATCAGGCACTCCGTGCACCATCCGAAACAGAAGCTCAATCATAAAAGTGACTACAAAATTATGTACAGGCTACAGGACACTCCCTCGGAGGAATCGGGAACGCTGTGTTCACAGAGTGCGTTCATAGGCAGCGTTTCCTACGGGCACCTCATGTGACAAAGCAGCCTGTAGTCATGGCCGCGACTTACAGCTAGTCGCCTCCCTGACGGCGCGGCGAGCGCAGGGATAGCCAGAGCGTGCGTGTTCCCAGCGCGCACTGCGCCTCGCGACTGCGCGTGCATGTGCCCAGCACACGAGTCACGGGTGTGTGTGCACCACGGGGTCTGCAGAGCTGGCATCTGTACGTCTGTCCCTACGGACTGAGCTTCAGACGGCCGATGACGGCGAGCCGCGGCTGTTGTCCCAACAGGCTAGCAGCGCTGTGCGATAGATCTATTTGGGTCTACCGGGGCGCTGCGCAGGGCCGGCCGCTGGGCGCTGCCCCCTCCTGCCGCCGCAGCCGCGGGCAGTGCCCACATCTGGCGCCGGCGCTTGGCCGCGGGGGCCCACGAGGACACGTGAGGTAGCTGGTGGGCTGACTTCACCGCCGGGGCTATTGTCAGGTAGTGATTAGCGGCCTCGGAGGATCTTGGCAGCGGGCAGGGATGTTCGAGCCGGAAGTCGCTTCTCTCCACGCACACTGCGTTTTTAATATCAGCAGCAAAGTGTATTGGCAGGAAACTGCCTGTGTCGCCTCTCCTACTGTTCAATAAATAAAAGACTTTGACTGCCAGTGCAGATTATATATTTCAAGAGGTTCAAGTATTTGAATGATAAAAAAAACTAATTATAGAGAGCTAAGAATATATAAAATCTCAGGCGACATTTTAGAAATGATTAATCATGTTATTTCTCTATTTTCCTAAAAAATGAGGAAATATTTTCTCAACTGAACACCTACAAGAATTAGCCACTTATAAATATTTCTTGCCAGCTAATTGGCTGTTAACAATTTTTACTGCATTCAAGCCATTTTCTCTTTTAATAAAAGTATCCATGGGGTCGTGCACGTCACCAGCGGAGCAACTTCGAACGTTTCTCCCTCCAGTGTCACAGCGGCGAGATGCCCGCAGCCGGGCCGGCTGAGTGTGCAGGGGAGGGCTTAGCCGCCGCGTGCTGTGGCGAGTCCCACAGGTAGTTTCCACTGCCACCACCCAGCCGCCGTGTGGGAGGGCCTTTGGATCTGCCCTCGGGGTCTCCTGGGGACACAGGCTCACTCCCTTTGCCCCCGCCCCCATAGTGTTGCTTCCGGGCGCTGGGAGGGTCGGCCCTGACACACACCGCCCCGTTCTCCCACCACCCCCGGTGCCCACCAGCAACCGTTTCAGCATCCGTTTCCATGGATTTGAAAGATGTCGCATGAAAAGCGAGAGCGTATGACCCACCTCCTCTGACTAGCTGGTCGCGGTCCATCTGTGTGGCTGGTGGCGGGATTTCCGACTCTGGGTGGCCAGATTATACCCCGTGTCATTTTCCTTAGCTACCCCCTGCTGATGGGCGCTGGGGTTGTTTCAACCTCTTGTCTACTGTGAGTGACGCTGTTTGTTCTGCTGTTACAGAATCCAGTGTGCTGCAAATGTGCACGGAGCCCCGTGCCCGAGAGACCAGCGGGAATCTCTGTCCTATGTCTGTCTCTGTCGAGAAGTGTCTGATTTTGAGTAACCTAATTACAGTATGTGTTCGAGGGCTTGTTTGCTTTTTAGACTAAATTCTGACTTGATCAAGCCTAGAATATATGAACTTCTGTAAAATATTAACGCACTTAAGTATTACATCTGTCTTAAATGTTTTTAGTAGACCAATAGTTACCGTGGGTTAATTGTTACAGTCCACTGCACCCTGCAAGTCAGGGGTTCCGTTCTGTACTGTGGGTCCAGCAAAGGGGTGTTCTGTTGAGATTTTCCCCCAGAAGTTTGCAGTCAGGAATAGTGGTGCATGGGGTGAAATAGTCGTTGTCAAGTAATTTGCAAGACTATGTCTGTGTTCCACATCTAGAATTTTGAGCCTTGTTAGCATTTTAATGTGCAGATGAACGCTTGCCTTATTTGGTCCAGATGCGCTAAGCCCCCCAGTGACATGCAGAAACTAGTAACCTTAAGATACCGCGGGCATGCAGTCGAGAACGTCACAAGCAACCCATCACTGCTGTAGGCCATTGTAGGAAAACAGAGCGCTCATGATCTCGATGAACTGAATTCAGAAGCACCTTATTTTGTTTAAGTACATTCACCTAAAAGAACAGGCATGCAGTGGCGTAAAGCTCCTTGGCAACGTAAAGCAGATAAGGAAATGTGCAGTCAAACAGAAGCACAGCAGGAAGGTGGCGGAATGGACACTGGCTCCTTCCTTTGTACATGTCCACATGGCGAGATAAAAAATTAAAACTCTGCTGGAACTGAAGAGTTCCAAGGAAAGACTTTGCAACTGAAAGACACTATCAACTTCAGATTTTATGCATATTTATGTTTTGACTGATGGAGCCGTCCCTAAGTCTCAATCCGGTTGGAGAGCTTAGGGGATGATAAACTCATCGATAGTAGCAAGTCACTGAAAAATTATGCCCAACTGATGAAAATGGTGCAATTATTTTTCAGTAAGCTGAACTATGTCTAACATGACATTCTGTAAAAATATCCATCATGGTGAGGATTTGGGTGGATTGTCTGAAGCACCTTATTTAAAACTGAAATTCTAATACCCAACCAGCAAAGCGACACTCGGTCTTGCCATGGTAAAATGAAGCAAATAAAACACACGAAACAATGTGGGCTTGAAAGAAAGCGCGTTCCCTGGTCACAGATACCAGAGGACGCTTGCAAAATACCACCGGAGACCCAGAAACAACATGGCTTACAGAATATTTCCACGTGGAGGAAGATTGCTGTAAAATTGGGTGAAAGCACAAAAATCTAAGTTATACTGTAGTTTTCACAATATTCCATCTCAAAGAGGAAATATTATGAAATATCCGTTTTGAGCCACTGAAGACAGACGTATTAGACAGATGATATATTGAGTCGGTATCTTTTGAAAGCCCTTTTATATTTAAATATATATTTTTAAGACCATATGATTTCATGGATGCAATAGCCATTTTACTCATCTTAAAAATTCTGGGAAAAGGCCATGGAGTTCACAGAGCAGTTAAAAGTTAATTGATCTTTTAAACGAGAAGGGTTGTGCAGAATCCGAGGAGCCTCCTTTCAAGGAGGCAGAAGCTGGAGGAGGCGCTTGCCAGGGCCCAGCGCGCAGACCGGGACGCGCCAGCGCAGATGGCGCAGAGAAGGCGAGAGCCGGACTCAGCCGCGCCTTCTCCGAGCAGGCGGGACAGGGCCAGGGCAGTGCGCCAGAACGAGGGGTCGTGGTGGTGCAGGGTGCTGGGTGCTGGGGACGCTCAGGACACCACGCACTGCAGAAAGGCAGGGGGAGGCCTGGAGGTGCCAGAGGGTCAAGCGCAGCACCGTGACCTGCAGCCAGTGCGAGGTCCATCCCGCCGGAGGGACCCCCAGGCGCGGCAGGCCGCTGCTGTCTCCCCGCCGCTCCCCTCGGGCAGCGTCCACCTGCCTGTTCTGCTCCCCACTCTGTCTCTGGGGAGTCCTCTCCGCCGCCGCACTTCTGGCCTGCACCCCATTCTGTACGCGTCAATAAATAAATCTTTAAAAAACAAAAGCTAAAGTGAAGGATGATATAATGGACATTGAAAAGGACTAAGCAGGAGCAGCGAGCTGAGAGGGGAGGGGCTGTCACCCGAGGGTGGGGTCCCAAGAGCTCAGACGCCCCCGGAAGTTCCCTCGCGGCCAGCGGGAGCCCCGGCCCCGGGCTGAGGCCGGTGCGGC
>NW_004567119.1:417799-421974 GCF_000260355.1 Condylura cristata | reverse complement strand
GGCGCTCTGCAGCGGGGGTGAGCCCGAAGCCCGGCCCGCACCCCGCCTGTGGCCACCTGCCGACGACCTCGCTCCGCCAGGCCCGGCCTCCCGAGGCCCTGCAGCGGAGGACAAGCCCACTGACCACTTTCAGGCCTCTGGCTACTATGGGTTGACGGAGACTTCAGGAGAAGAGGAGAGCACAGAGAAGCTGCCGGACAGGCCCACGCGGGACACAGGGGGACCTGCCGAGAGGGGCGCCACAGTGAGAGCCCAGTGGCTGCGGGGCAGAGCTTCCTCCCGGGGCTCATGACCCCACCGAGGGTCTAGCACTGACTCTGGGTTTTGTTTGCCTGAGGACTGATCTACCCAGCGACAGTGGCCGATGGGCACTCAAATCCATGTGACTCTCCTGCAGCTAGTTTTATGAACAGGCAATTTCAATTTATAATAAACTGCATATATTCTTACATCACGGAAAAACTTTTAAGAATGTAATGTGCGGATTAATTATGCATGCATTACATTTCTCTTCTGCACAAAGACAATAGGTCCTTCTGAAACAGTATCAGCGATATGCTCATTACCTACAGTTGCTCTTGAAAAAAGACCACGCATTTCATCGGCCTCCGCACAGTGAAACGATGTTTCTGCAGTTAATGAAAATGGACATGTTTTTTCCAGGCTATTCGGCTCCTCGGAAAATGAGTGGTGGGAACATCTGCACTGCTATGTAATTTCCCTGCCTGAGCCTATGTGACTATGTCACCTATTAAAACTCCTTTCTGCCACATTCAAACAAAAGAAACGGATCTTCCCAACAGACTCATGTGTCCTGGGATGTTTGCATCTGATACAGCCCCACTGGTGGCCAAGAAGGAATGATTAACACCAGAAAGCATAAAAAAAATGGAATGGCTGTAATAGAAGGAAAACGCCACCCAATGGTTTGATGGAAAATAAGAATATACCCTTATATGTATATAAGTCATGCTTTTCCAGCGACAACATTCGGTAAAATGCTTCCGCTGGCAGCCAGGGGAGAAAACCCGCCGCCCCTGGGCTGCCACGGCCCTGGCCATGGACTGGTCCTATGTCTGGCTTGAATTCCTGGGGGTGCTGGGTGCAGGGATGCTGCTTCTAAAACATTGTCCTGTTTGCTTCAATGTTAGGTTCAAACACGCTAACTAGTCAGAACGCTTCAAAGGACAAGGATGAGATTTTTCTTTTACCTTTTCTGTGCTGCTGGTTAATAAATGCTGTGATGTGTCTGAGAAAAAAACTGTAATGCTCTGTCACCAGATGTTCAAAATACAGTATGCCACACACAGTGTTAAAGCAAGATTTACTGAAAGAATAAATTACACCCTAAAATCGCTTAACATGGTAATAATCAATCAGAAAATATCCATAATTAAAATTATTGCATATTTTTCTCATTTTACTTTGTTTTTGTTTTTATCGGGCTTATAACCCATCATTATAGGAACAACAAATGCATATAATTTAATCATACATAGATGTATTGGAAATACATAAAAAAAATTAACTGTGGGCTGCAAAATCAGTCTGAAGAACACTACGAAGACAACATGAACAGGTATGGAGGTTATTACCTGCACAGTACACCCAGGCAGGTGATGTTGTGAGACGTGTGTGGGTGTGTGTGTTTCTGTGGTTGTGTGTGGATGGGATGGGCGCGATGCCGTGTGTGTCTGTGGTACGAGTCTGTGTGTGTGTTCATGAGATGCTCAAAAGATACTTCCAACACTGTTCAGAGTCAGGGAATCAAAACAAAAACTACTACGATTCCATGTACATTGGTAGAAATCCTTTTATTACTGGAATGGCTACAAGCTCTTTTTTTCTCACAGACTAATGTTTTAAGCTTTGGTAGCAAATTTAACTCTCTCCGTTGTCTCTGTGTAACCAAACCCGCACGCCAGAACCGTCGCTCTGTTCCCAGAGCGGCTGGCTTTGCTCACAGTCCTCCACCGCCGTCCTCGGAGCAAGCCCTGCTCCGGTGAGGGCCCGGGTGTGAAGTCAGGAGTAGCGGCCGCGGCGAGAATGCCCCCCGACTACTAGCATTTATTTCTGTGGCCCTGCGTGAGGGTGGATTGTGATTCACTTTTATTGATGAGGAGGAGGGCGCCTGGAGAGAGTCTGTCACAGGGCTTGCGCTGCTTCCCGAAGGGAGGAAGAACCAGTAATTGAACTCAAACGATTGCTGCCGTACATCTCTAGTTGGATTTCATTTTGCAGAAAACCATGAAACACCTATGTTTTCCTCCATGCTTACTAAAGTCTGTGAAGGTCTCTGAGGCAAATATTTTTTTTTATTTCAATATATTTTGGTTAAATTTTCATAATTTTCTTTTGTCACCGTAACACTCTACATTCTCAAGATCGGTTCAGTTTCAGTGGGATTTTGTCATGAAGCGTGGCCAGAGCCTCATGCACCTCAATCCATGCTGCTTCCAAGTTTAACTGCTGGGAAGTATCCACGTTGGCTCTGAGCACAGCCTCCGTGCTGTTAATGGCTGCGGTAATTGCTTTTTAAAGAAACATCTCTACTTGGAATAATTGCAAAGAGTACCTTGGAGATGGAATTCGCAGAATGGAAGGGCGGCGAGCGTCCATTATGCACAAAGTCATTTCCCAAAACCTCGGGCTTTGATCTAATATTAGACCCTGAAGCTAATCTTCCTGTAGGATATTGTCATAGAGGTTAAGGATTCCTTTGTAACTTTTTTATGGGAAAGTAGTAGGAGTCACTTGGCTTCCCGCAGCTATTCAGTTAAATGGCATTTTATACTTTATCTACATTGACGACCTTCCACAAAAATGCTTACACTTAAGTTAGTAGATTTTATCCCAAAAGATCAGAGTCATCTAAATCTAAGAGTAATCCCCTAAACCACTGAAAGCAGAAATGGTGTATTTCCTCCAAGATCCCAAGAAAAAGACATACGAGGAAGATTCAGATAGCGAAGTGTAAATCTCTATTGAGAAACAAGAGTCCTGTGCACTCGCCCACGTTTCCCAGGCTCTGGCACCAGACCAATGGTCCGAATCGCTCATAACACATCGACTGCGTCACAACAGAGCTGTGGGTTTCCACAGGCATCAGGCCTGCACAATGTTGTGTCTGGGGCTCTGTGCCGGCGACTCGGCCCACACACTGTGGCTGCCTGACCCGGCACTCCGCCTGAACGCCGACCCGCAGGGCTGGTGAGTCCTGCCGGCTCCTGCCATGGGCGCGGGGCACCACAGGTTCTCCCTGCGCGGGGAGGGACCCGCACAGCAGCGCGGGCGGTGTCGGGAGCGGACTCGGGCTGCAGGATCCTGCCGATAACCAGACTCCAAATTCTCCTCAGTCTGCGATTGCCTGGTATTCTGATAGAGGGTCTGAGCCTCCTCTGAGGAGCCCTGGGGGCAAAGTCCCTACAGATGCCGTCACGGCCCTCGGAGCGTTAAGACGGTGGCATTTCTCTGACTTCTACTAGCGTTTGCTCTTAAACACCACTCAGGAATAAGTCTTTATTTCTACGGTTTCATGTGCCACAATTTATCTAACACAATGCTGCAGAGTAAGTTACCGAAATGAAAACTTTTCTATACTTTAGTATTTACAAGTGTGACCAAGTCACTCTCCACATCGGTGGCCAGTGGATAACCAGACCACGACGGTACCACGGTTACTGTTACTTTTTACTCCTCATGAGTGCGCAAGCTCTCACTTATTTCTGACCGTTCGCGCCGTTCGCCTATTATTTCTCCTGTTTTTCCCTTTAGTTTGTGTTACGTCAGTGAGCCTTGTTACTCATAATGTTGTAAAACTGTCATCTGATCCTGATCGAAATGCATTGGGATTAAAACAAAGCTAAGGTGGAATAAACAGCCCAGATGTGGCATCTGGGGTACATGCAATATGAAGGGTCGTCGGGGTAACCCTTGGGGAGGTCGGGCCTGTTTTGAAAGCCGTGGGCAGTTCAGCAGCTCCGCCATTGCTCTGTAACGCGGGGAAGAAGGGCGAGCGTCACTGTCTGGGATCCTCGGTCCCCTCTGCACCCGGCACCCACTTTCCAACCTTGGGAGGCGGCATTGTCTGTAGGCTGGTGGGGGGCATTTCTCTCCCTTCTGATGGAAGGTGAATGTCCAAATCCTGCAGCTTGAGCCTCACAGGAAACACACAC
>NW_004567119.1:411026-417654 GCF_000260355.1 Condylura cristata | reverse complement strand
GCCAGCAGAGGCAGCTGCAGCATCTGGGGTGGCCTGGACTCCCTCTCCTGACAATCTGTACTAATATCCCGTGCTCAGTTCACTCTGTCTTCCGACCACGCTGTTTTCATTTCTGACTTTCGTTTGAGCAAACTCTGCCAGCCCTAAGTAGGCTCCAGGCACTAGCGTCTGTCCGGGGGTCCATGCTGACGTCAGCTGGACCCAATACATCGATCCCCTTGAAGCCAAGACCCCTCAGTGTCCCGGAACTTCAGGGAAAGAACCTTGCTGTGGAGTTAGAGCCTGGAATGTGGAACACACCTGGTTGGTTCCCGTGTTCCTTATTTATATTTTGCTGAGAGGATTATTGCACACGCACGATGTTGAGCGCCTTCTGTTGGCCCCTCAGTTTGTAGAGTGTGTGGGCGGAGACCCTCCTAGATGCCCTTGGTCACTCGTTATGTGACTTCAGGGTGGGTTTGGAATGAGAGCCACATAAAGACCGAAGGGGTGGGGTGAGAAGCCAGCTAAGACGTTTTCTCAGAACTTTCATCTGCAGAGCCTGCGTCTGGCCACTGTGCCTGGGAGGGGCCCTGGGAAGGCCCTCGCGTGCCTGGACGCCCTCCCTCAGAAATGCCCTCTGGGCCCTGGGCCAACGTTCCTGCTTGATTTCTAGGTTTCCCTGGGAAAGGAAAGTGCTCTCTTTCCTTCTGCGACTGCGCGATGCTGGTGGCTGTCCCCTCCACCCCTGACCCGCCTCACCGCCGAGAGCCTGGCCCTCAAAGAGGCTGTGCCGTCTCCGGCCTTTGCTGGGCGAGCAAACTCCTTCCCAAGCTTCCCTTTAACAACAGACCCACCTGAGGGACATGTGGGCAATTTCACACCTGTGGGTCTTCAGAAGCGTGTCTGTGTCAGTGCGGGACCTTGCCCGGATCCCAGTGTCTCGAAATCAGTGGTCGCCAGTGATTGAGGAGAGGCTGCTGCTGCTTCTTTTTTGTTTTCTGAGTTGCTAAATAAGTGCACCAGATAGCGTGCCTATGATTTAAAACAGGTATTTCAAGCAGAAGTTAAAATCATATCTCATTTTGTAATACATTATAACTTTGTGGTAGAGCACACGGATGTTTAGAATAGAGCAAAACAGAATAATTTTCCTATTTAAAAGTAGAAGTTGATTTTTTTAATAAAAGTGATTATAAAACTACTTTTATAGAAATTATTAAAAAAGGAAAAATTTTCAACCATTCTGTATTAAAACATGATTCACTATTTTAGGAGAGAAATTCTTGTCTATACACAAATGTGTCAGATGATTTTATCTCAAGTCACTGCTCCCTCCCCAGCGGGCAGGTTCCCATCAAGCAGAAAGGAACCTGCGCAGAAACAGAGTGCGCTTGTTTTTCCAGCGTAAGTCCCACGCTTTAGCATCTTCCGAAAATAGCGTTTAGTCGCGCGGAGTCTCCAGTCACGGCACAGGTCATCACTCTGTGTGATGCTCCCCGCGGTGTCTAGAGAAGCTCCGCCTGGCGGAAGTGGTGGCTCCCAGGGAGCGAACGGGCCCCCAAGGGTGCGTCCTGGAAACCACCTGGCTTAGCCTTGGGGGGGGCATGTGAGATTGACTTATGGTCACCCCCTTTTTTTTATATATTCTGCCCCCTGTTTTTTCTTGTTTCACTTGTGTTGACTTTTTACATTCCTTTTCACCTTTCACTCATGAAAATGAATCACTTTGCCGTCGGAAGATGTCACTTTCCAGCAATACCAGAACCTGTGTTGTTTCTTCATTAATTATTTTGATTCTTTTTTTGTGACGTCGCATTGGCTGGCGACACCCCTATGATTGGGGGTCTAGGCTCACGCCTCTGCGTGGATGTGACCTCCGCCAGCACCAGCCTTCCTACCCTCGGGGCTCAGAGTTCCTGTCGAGATGAGTCACTCAACTTCATGAGGCAGAGCAACGACATGGAGAATTTGTTCTCCTGTCCCCTTAAATCGTCTCCTATGATCCCCTGGCAGTTTTTACAAGGCCAGTCAGAGTTGAGGTATTAATCCTGGAAGCCTCAGAACCTTCGCCGGCATCTGCAGCACGTAACTGGAAGGCCCCTTACAGCCCGTCTGCCTCCCCGCACTGCAGACTGGCAGATGTCTCTGTGCGTGCATGCCTGACATCACAGACAATGACGATTCCTGTCGAGGAAGGGCCAGCAGAATATTCAGAAGCACAAACATACTTGCAAAGAAGTCAGAGAACGGTAAGAAAGAGCCCCATTGTATTCCTAAATGACTCCCATGGACAATTATTTAATAACAACTTGAGCTACCTAGAAAATCCTACCATTAATGGAGCAAAGAGCTAAAATCGAAATGGCAGATTTCTGACAAAGCTTCGCACACTCTGGCTCATGGAGGTCATGGCCACACCCTCAGTCTCGCCACCAAGGCCACCGTGCTCCACGGCGGTGCACCATCTCGCTTGGGGTGGTTTGCACAGCGAGGTGTGGGTGGCCTCCCTCTCCGCGCGGGACTTCCCGTCTACCCTTTCAAATGTAATCGGTCAATTTCTAAAGTGCGTCTGCAGTGTATTTTAGCCTAGCTCCGCCCCTTGAGAGGCCGGGCAGCGTGTGGTTATGAGAGCGTACAGCTCTCAAGTGTGAGCGTTATGTGCTCACAGCGCGGCGTCGCTGAAACCCAGAGTCAGCTCGGTCCGTCGTGATGGCCTCCCCAGACCCCACTGCCCAGGCTCCCTCTGCTTCCCTTCTGATTAATCTGATGGCGTCAACATTTGTTTTCATTGTGCTTAGTTCATGCATTTGTTTGCTTTGGTCCTATACCACTTATGGATGAAATCACATGTGGATGATATCTCAACCTTTTACAAGTGTATTGTTGGAAGGATTGTTCTATTATATCCCCCAAAAAAGCTGGCTAGGGGAGATAACCTACAACAGATTGCTGATAATGCATGCATGTAAAGTGTTATTTGGCCAGTAAAATGAGCTTTTTCCCTTCAATTTTTTTAATACTTAGCTGTAAAATAGTTCGTGGCTCTGTCTCTATGGAGGACGTTATCACAAACTTCAAATTGAAAACTTTCCAGCCAGTGTGGTCCAGGTCAACCTTCACAGTGCAGAACTTTATCTTGGCAAGTCATTTATTCATGGGTTGTGGATCTAGTTACTAGGGCTGGTCTAGACATAATAGTGATCAAGTTATAATACTTCACAAATAGATTAATCGAGATGCTTGCAAAGGAGCAAGGCATGACCCCTTGATATTGTTCACTGTGCGTCAGTTAAGATGTTATAATGTAAAATGGTAACTTGAAGGAGTTGATCAATAGGCCTAACACACCCTACTGCTTTAAACAAGAGGTAGCAAAATCCCCACTCCCGACACACTGGTCCATGACAAGAACAAGCTGAGCTTTGCAATCCACCCTGATTAAGTAAACTATCCTCTGCCAACATAATCTTCAAATAAAAAACAAAACCCCTATGCAAACGTGTCATTTCCTGTTCTACATGTTCTTCCAGCCCTGTGGTATCTCTCTGCATGAGAAACACTTACTTCCTTAATGACATCTTGTACAGAAACATGAAAAAATTTCCAAGCCAATTGGGTTCCTACCTCTGTACTTCAAAGACTTAAAAAACAATCACCTTGTTTGCTTAATCTTTGCCTGAAATTGCAAATGTTGAAAACTACATTATTTTGATGAACTGTTCAACATGTTGTCTTGGGAAGGAACATTTTGCTAACTGAGCAAGGATCAGTGTGAGAGAGAGAAATATAACCTTACTAACACGCAACCAAATGATCAAAAGTATGGATTTGAGCAATAACAAAGAGCTATCGCTTCAGGTGTATCTTAGACATTAAACTTGACTGAAGGAATAACTCCCCTTTGGTTTCCTGCTTGGTTGCCTGAGACACTAATTCTCAGCTCGGAAGATTATCTCACACTTCAGTGGCTTTGGTGCCTTAGTATAATCATCTGCTGTGAACTTTTTCTGCACTTCACAGATAGCTGTAGGGAGCGGAGTAGTCATAAAGTATGAAAAGCTATAAAAGAAAGGCTACAGCCGGCTTCATCGTAATAGCTACTGTTGAGATCTCAAACAAACTCCCACAAATTTTATTTTAAGCAGAAGTCAAAGAGAAGCCAGATTCGAAATCTAGGAAGTCCCCACTTCTACCCCAAGTGTGTTCTCTCAAAATAAGTTTATGCGTTATGGGCAGATATGGTGGGCAAAGTGTTCAGAAGCTCTTGACTCCTTACTATAGACAAAGGCAACTGAATTACCGCCTGATAAAGGGGCTCGGCGTTTATATTGGAAAGCGCCACACAAATAGAATTTCCTCAAAACAGTCCAGCTCATGCAGGTAAAGATATTTAGACAAACAGGCACTGTGACTCTCAAATAACACGATAGTTCATCAACTACTACTAAAATGTGTAATGGATTTTGAACAAATCATATTCCCAAAGCATGTACGTATCACATGTAGGTTTTTCAGCTTAATACCTGTGGGCGATAAAAGTAAATGTGTTTAATTTCACCTTTCTCGAGCATTTCAGTGGTTTTAAGCTATAAAGCAACTATTGATATCACTATGCATGCCGGCCAGTGATTAGTACTACCAGATTATACAATTACAGGCAGTTCAGAGGAATCAACTATGGGATTATGAACAGTGATTAAACAGTGTAGTGCTGTGCTATAACAAAAACATTTTTTTGTAAATACAGTATATTCTAAAAGCAGTGGAAGAAGTAATGGTAAGAAAAATGGACCTCTTTTATGTTATCAGTGACCTGTCTTAACATCTAAGGAATGTGCTTATTTGAGGGACACGTCCAGCATTTACTCCTGGAAACTTAGAGGCTGATGTGGAGACCTCCTGCAGGGCCGCAAGCCCCCCCCCCCACCACCACCACTGTCCTGGTGTGGACTTGGGTGGACGCTGGCTGCGGTCAGAGCATTTTCACTGTTTCTGTGCCTTCCTTCCCCGAAGACAGGCAGAAAGCCCAGCACAGTCCATCTGGAAACCTCTCTGCAAAAGCTGGTGAATGAGAGAACCTGTCACCCCTAGAGTGGCCTTTTCAATCCCGACACGAGCCAGGGCTCCAGGTTTGAGTCCCCGAGACTGAGGGATGCTCTGAGCCAAGACATCCAGGAGATATTTGCATTACAATTCTTATGTCATTCCAGGATACCTGCCTTTCTAGAGAAATTGTATGGAAATCCACACTTCGAGGTCCCCGTTGTGTAGCAGTTTCCCTGGGCTTGTGACGCCGTGACAGCACAGCAGTCACCGCAAATGCGCAGGCGGCACTGAAATCCTGGCGCGAGCCAGCGGCAGCTGCCTTGCGCACGAAGCCATCCCAGAGCAATCGACCAGCTCGCCAGTGTTGCTTTTGCAAAGATCCTGCAATGGAATCACCTAGCATGTGCGCAGCCTTCTGCAGACTCTTCTCCAAGCCATCATGCCGGCATAGGACTCGTCCATTTCTTTGCATGACTCGCACCTCACTGCCTTTATTGCTGAAAAGATCCCCTGGGCCCAGGCGCCCCAGCGTGGATGTCCAACACCTGTGGAAGGCAGCTGGGCTCCACCCACGGCAGCTGTGGGTGACCCTCTAGGTCATTTACAGGCAGGTTTCGGGTGCAAATCGGTAGGGCTGCCCAGGCCATGCTGGCTGGCTCACAGGGAGACTGTGTTTAACAAAGAGACAACATTTGACCGGTTATGAATGCAAGTTCTTTGCAGCACATCTCCTCACAGTAAATGACATTGTCAGATCCGGGCTTTTCCTTGGAATTGCAGGTTTCCAGTGAGGCCATTGGTGTCTCTTTGCTGCTGCAATTTGCATTTCTCTAATGGAAAGTGATGAACATCTTTTCACATATTTATTTGCCATCTGTTTATTTTCTTGGTGAGGTTTCTGTTCAGATCATTGCCAACTTTTTTTAATTGGACAATTTTCTTATGTTTGCATGGGAAGTGTTTGGGTATTTTGGGGTACAAAGTGTTTATCAGATATATTATTTTAAAATTTTCTACTGCCTCTAACACTTATTTTATTCTCTTAACAGTCCCTATGCCATAGCAAAGTTTCAATTTTAATGGACTTTGTCTTCTTTTGTTTGTGGCTTTTCTTGTGGTGTTGCAGCTACAACTCGAATTCACACAGGTGATCTCCTTCCCTTGCAATAGTTTTACAATTTTACATTTTTCCTGGGTGAACAGTGGTCCAAATTAATTGTTTAAAATTGCCCATCTTTAAAAAGATGTAAGTCAAATGTAGCTCTCCCTCTAAATTTTTCTTTAGTAATTCTCAAAAAGCTTATTTATTGATTTTTTTCGTAAAAGTAAACACAAATGACACAAACACGTCATCTGCAGGCCACTGCACAAGACCAGGTTTCCAGCCTCAGAGTAAACACCCACACCATCCTCAGCCTCTGTCACCACCATCGCCACTACCACCACCACCATCACCACCATCACCATCACCACTACCATCACCACCACCATCACCACCATCACCGTCACCAGCACCATCACCACCACCACCATCACCACTACTATCACCACCACCATCACCACCATCACCATCACCACTACCATCACCAGCACCATCACC
>NW_004567119.1:377183-410926 GCF_000260355.1 Condylura cristata | reverse complement strand
CAGCACCATCACCGTCACCAACACCATCACCACCACCATCACCACTACTATCACCACCACCATCACCACCATCACCATCACCACTACCATCACCACCACCACCACCACCATAGCCACCACCACCATCACCACCATCACCGTCACCGGCACCATCACCACCACCACCATCACCACTACTATCACCACCACCATCACCACCATCACCATCACCACCATCTCAGATTCTTGTTTGTGAAAACCAAACATGAATTTGCCAGAGCCAAATACAACTGCCATCTGCTAGATGATTTGCTGCTGGAAGTGCCAGGCGTGGACCTCATGCGAGCCTGCGGTATGCAATGGCAGACCACTGCAAGCTGTGACCGGGCATCATTCTGAGACAGGTGACGTGATTCCGGGCACACACGTTGGCGCATGGCTCAGATACAGGGAGTGGAGGAGCTGTCTGTCTCCAACATCTAACTTCTAAAGATATCATAACCCCTGTCCATGCTCTGAGGAGATCACTGCTTTGAAATAATAGAAAGATGTTTGAAAAATCCTATCGATATGGAGCCATCTCGTAGACAGTGCCGCTATACAGAATTTTATCGCTCGTTTTGGTACAATCATTCTCACCTCGTCTTCCAGTATGAATTTTAAAATGCCTAACAATAAATGTATAAACCCATGAAATTAAAGAATTGCTATGTCTCCTTGAAGACCATAAGAACATGCATTAGAAATGCAAATTTCTATATCAATCATCTGAATTCCGATGTCAAAAGTCAAACTGTAAAAAGCATACATATTAAAATTTCTCTAAAGAAATCCAATTCTTCCTTCTTAGAGTCATAAGTGAACCTAAATGATTATTAATTTTGCATTCATTATAACTCTAATTAATTATTTAATCCCTTTTACTTAATTGCTTTGGTTTTACAAATAGAAGTTTAAACTTAGGGCTTTATAATTAAACCCAAAGCAAAAATAAGGATAACACACACACATACCTGTCCTGGAAATTGTACTTGCTAAACATGTTGTCAAAGAGATACAGATTCTAGTTAATTTTAAAGTTATTTTGATAAAGAAATTATAACATCTATCCAAGCTAGAGCTACCGTTCTTTTGAAAATTGTAAATATTGGCAATTAATCTGAGAAAATCTAATTATCTAATACTCTTTTTAGCAGGAACACGCAATTTCTGTACATTCTCCCATTGCCTTCTCAGAACTCAATTTTTGAGCATTTTAATCTTGTTTTCAAAAGTGGTATCTGAAATATTTACAAAATATGCAAGTGAGGGTTAGGGAGATTCCGTGGATGCACAGTGTACGGTAGCTACTAGACCCTGGTGTGTAACGCAGGAATCGCGACCTTTGAAGTCCAGGTCGGGTGCGGCCACGCCCACTCTCCCTGAGGTCGGCGGGTGCGCGGCAGACCCGGGGCTGCGCTGGGGGCGGGCATGGACGGAGCGGGCTGGCAAAGCGTGCCCAGGCAGAACTCAGGAACAATCCCAGAACAGTGGAGCCGCCCCGGGTGGGCTCGCGACCCCGCGCTGCCTCGAGAGATAGAGGGGCAGCTCCTGGCCAATCTTCAAAAAGAAGCTTCTGCCCTTGAAATCATTTCAAATCAGATCCCGACTGGGGCTCTGCGCGTCAGTGGGAACAGGCACGGGAGGCCGCGGTCCCTCTGCTCCCTCTGCTCAGGACACCCCAGGCCCCGAGGCTGGCTGTGGTGTCGGCCAGGGCTGCGTGACACCTCGAGGGTGGCAGCGACCGCCAACGCCTCAACTAGATGCGAGGCGCGCGGTGGAGAGAGCTGGCGCGCAGAGGAACATGTGGGCACAAAAGCCTGGTGCTCGGACTGAGAAATGAAAGCGAGCTGCAGAGCGCACAGCTAATTCCAGAGGGGAGCCGCGGGCCAACGGGAGGGTTCCTTGAGAAGTAATGTCTCCATTTATTTTGATCCCTTTAAAATACAAACTTGAAAACCAGAAGAAAATTGAACTCCTGGCTTTTCAACGGCAATGCACCTGAATGAATTAAAAATCACTAATTTCGATGGGAAATGCATTTCGAAGCACAAAAAGTTTCTCGATAGCCCACGCCAATGTCTGCACTTGAAAATGATAATGAAGGGCCTGGATTCTGTAATTTATCATGAACACCCAAGAGCCCACACTTCATTTTATGTCTGATTATAATAATATCTGCATGCTTAATTCTCTGTCGGCAGTAACAGATTGGTTTTAGAAAGCAAGAAATTAACAGCAAACAAAGAAAATGCATTCAAACCCCTAGCCACCAAAATCAATAAACTGACCAATTTCAAAGCTGAGCTGTTATATTATGAGGTAATGAAGTTTATTTAGATTTTTGGCAACCGCGTTATAGCCCAGGGATTATAGCCCAACCAGCCTAAGACAAGGGTATTTACATATTTTTTTTAACGAACCAATTACTCTTCAGATGGATATATTCAATTTTACTCGCTGAATATTTTGTTTTATAAATCACAAGTCTGCTCCCCCAGTCTGACTGAATAATTAGGCCTTTTATTTCAGTTTTTGATACTAGCAAGAAAGCAAGCATAGCCTTTCTGCAAGGGTGCCTTTCCTTAAGAAACGGTAACATCATTACATTTCTGGATTTAGTTCTTTTACTTCAACACAACTAAAAGTCAATGTTCTATCACAAATGCACACGGCCAAGAGCTAAACATCAGACACATCACGATTGTACAGACCGGAGCACACCGCAAGTCCCAGCCCTTGTATTTCTGCATGGTGCTGTATGTGTGACATCTCACGCTCCATCGCTGCTAACTGTGCTGTGTGCGGGACAGACGCCAGAAGCCTCTTCACATAACACGGCCCTAAGGCGATGGGTCTGCCTGGAGAGATGACCCTGGACCTGGCGACTGCGGCAGGAGAGGTCCAGCAGGAGTCTCCGCGGGGCCCTGAGGGCCACTTGGGGAGGCGGCCCAGCAGCTGCACGGCCCCCGCCTGCCCCACCACTGCTCTCCTTGCCCAGAGATGCCAGAGGGGCACCGGCCGACGCCGGGCGGCACGGCACTGCAGGTCCCTGCGTCTGTGTTACTTCCGTGGCCAGCAGAGAGCTCGCAGCGGGGCCGCCGCCTTCCCGCTGCGGTCCCCGGGAGGGGCCTCTCCCATCCCTCACACGCGGGGCCGCGTGTCTCCAGGTGACCACTCTCCAGCACGTCGCCCATCACCCTGGGGCCAGTGTCGTGGGTGGGGCGAGCGCCCCAGAGGCCGGGCTGGCTGGGGCCTGTTTCCACGCCTCCCCTCCCTCCCCCCTCGCCTTCGCCTTGACCCTCTCACCGTCCAGTCTCCGACACACGGGGTCTCTCTGCGGTTCTGGGCACAGGAGAGCAGGACCCGGAGGCCAGGCCAGCGGGCAGGGGCGGCGCTCAGCCTGCGGTCCCCTGGCTCCGCCCGTCTTGCCTTGGTCAAGGAGACTCGGAGGCACATTTCTCACGTCTCCTTCGCTGATTTTTGTACCATAGCTCTTTACAGGCCCAGAAGTCAGTCTCTGCATACTTATTTTTACACTATTTTCGTGTTTAAAATCGGTTAAGAGAGGAAGACAAATTTAATTAGAGTGTCTTACAACTGCCTACGTAAATATATACTGTCTTGGGTAACTATTTTAGATAAATGTCTTATGACTCTAATTAAAATTTTAAAATAAACTTATGTGAAAATACAAAAGTTCAACCCTTAACTACATGAGATGATACTTCACTAGTTTGATAGGTAGCGTCCTCTGTGGCTAATGCATAAAAGCTTAGCAATGTATACATCATCTCTAGTTACTCAATCACTTGTTTCAATACTAAATATGAATGAAGTTCATTAATTTAAGTGAAGCTTAATTTTTCTTAAGATTTATTTATTGATGCATACAGAACTGGGGTGCAGGCCAGAAGAACAGGGGGTGAGAGGCCTCACCAGAGACAGAGTGGGGAGCAGAACAGGCAGACTGACGAAGCCCACTGCTGAGGGGAGCAGCGGGCGGGTCAGGAGAGGTCTGCCGCGCCCTGGGGTCACCTCCGGGGCAGGCGGGGATCGAACTCTTGCTGAAGTGGCTTTAGCTTCTCAGTGCTGCGCTTTAACCCCGGCCACCACCAGGGAGGAACTTGATCTTTTAAGAGCTTTATATGCAAATTTAAGGGTTGAGCACAAATCCTCAAGGCACGTCCCAGCTAACGCTGGGATTAAGGTTTTGGCTCCACCAAGAATTCAAGTTTCGGTTCAACAGTGAAAATCCAGACATTTGCGAGGCTCCTGGCAACCAGCTCGTCCCCAGCTGGGTTCTGGTTCTGATTCTGGTCCCAAGGAGGGTGAATGGACATGGCCACTCGGTGGTCGGTGAAGGTCACACTGAGACATGAGCCCCGCGGCCCCTCAGTGGCCCAAGGCAACCGCTCACGGGCGCAGAAACGCCTCGTCTGGGCTTCAGGGCCGAAAGGGCCGTGTGGGGCGAGACCCGGGCGTGTCCCAGGTTACACCTGAGGGCGAAATCCGCAGGCCGCAGCGCCAGCTGTCCGGCTTTCCCGTCCTAGCCCAGATGCGTGATTTTTCTAGAGACGGGTTCTGCCTCGGAGACCACATTCACTTAAACCCTTTTCTTCTTTACACAAAATTAATTAGGACACTTATAAAAATAAGAAACCGTCCACCCCCTCAGCGGTTGGCGGAGAAGGCGAGGGAAGAACTCAGAACTGCCGTCCACTGCTCCCCGCGTTGTTATTAGTCCAGTTACCCCGACAGCGTCGGGAGGCGCCGGCGCTCATCACCGAGACGGTCCCCGCGCGAGCCAGCGACATGTTCACACAATGCGCGCAAATATCCTCTCAAAGAGAAAATCATCATCGGCCGCTCTAATCAAGACCGCATTGTTGCCTAAAGAATGTTAAGCAGCTGAGTGGAGGAAACGTTGTTGAAAGAAAAAAGGGAGAAATTACTTGAACTGTTCTCAAAAACATTTTAATCCCTTGTTATTCCGCTAAAAGTAATCAGAAGTCATAATTTAAAATTAGGATAGTCTGTATTCTCACTAATAAAATTCTGGTGAGCTAAAATAATGAGAACTGGACTGTCTTTGGAAGCAGGCAAGTCCTTGTCTTTGAGTGCAGGCATAACTCTGAATTTCCGAATGTATTGATAACAACTGTTCCTTAGGTCTAACTCGGGGGAGGTAGTGCTGATTGACATTTCTATTGGGCCATCACAGAAGTACCAGACCCTCTTCCCCGCTCCAGCATAGTTATCAGAGGGTTATTTTTTTCCTCCAGTTTGGATGTATAATATTAATTTCTCTTTTGTACACTATATGGATACCTAATTGGAGGTGTACTTTCTTAAAAAGAACAAACTGGTCCCCCTGGCCACCCAGCAGGTTAGAGCACAGCACTAAAAAGCTAAAGCCACTTCAGCACGAGTCCGATCCCCACGGGAGGGGGGTGGGGGGGGTGGCTGACCTTTCCTGACCGGCCCACTGCCCCCCTCAGCAGTGGACTTCTTCAGTAGGCCTGTTCTGCTCCCCACTCTGTCTCTGGTGAATCCTCTCACCCCCGCACCTCTGGCTTGTACCCCAGTTCTGTATGCACAAAAAAAAAAAAATAAATCTTTAAGAACAAACTAAGCCATGTGATTGTGTTTTTTCTTTCTTAATTTTAAAATGTCTAGTCACCTATGTTTAAAGGAACAGTGCAAACAATCTGAACTGCATTCCAAAATTGAAAAAGCATAATCTGAGCCCAACTTTATGTGTAAACCTAGCTACTCAATCAAAACTCTTCTCCTTCCTTACTATGTTATTTTATGTAAATCAAAATTTGAATTCTGGAGTATTGGAGAGACATCAGTCCTGGTCTTTCTCCATGAGGCTGAAGTCTGACTGTCAAGAAGAAACATAAAGTCTCATTTGTCAAACTGAACAACCAGTGTTCCCTGAAATACTTTTCAGTGAAATAGACTTTGTTGGGAGTGATCAAATGTGGAGATTTACTGAGGGACTGGATAAGGGCAATAATAAATCAGGCCTTGCATCCAAAGGTGATAAGGTGGTAATAAATTGGGCCTTGCATCTAATTAACGGGTCCTTGCATCGGGATGGGACTAGCTGAAGGTGATAACGAACTGGGCCTCACGTCAAGGACACAGCGACAAGTCACCTCCTTTGGAATCTGAGCTTAGGACCTATATAAGAGACCCTTCCCCCTTATTGGGTTGGCAGTAGCTGCGGACCCCACCCTACGGGCTCCATCTCAGCTGCTGTCCCGGAGCAATACACTCTGCTTGCTCAGCCTGTCTGCCTCCCGCCTTCCTTTCTTGCGGTGGTTACAGAAGTTGGGACAGAACAGACTTTACCAACACTTACCCTGCTAAGTAGATAAGTTAAATGAGACACAGGAACACGTTCCATCATCACTAATTTTAAATCTTTCCCCAGATAATCTTGAGGAACATTGATATTGGTAGTTTAGCTAGAAAAAAATATTACAAATGAAAGACAAAACAATGTGAAAACACAACTTTCAACTCCATCCGTCTTTAAAGTAGTTTCGCTACAGAGAAGCTACAGAGAAGCTACAGAGAAGCTACAGAGAAGTTATCCAATTGAGTATCTAAAGGATGGTTACCAGGCCACAGGAGAAGAGAGATCTGAAACTTCCACTGTTTGAACCCATCTTCTGCTCTTAAATGTTGTGCATGTAAAGCTTTGTACATTTGCATAAATAACCTAAGAAAAATCACTCACATTAGTCTTCATCTATTATCAATAAACTAAGTAAATTTAAATAAAATGAGACAACTTATTTAATTTAGGAGAAAAGATAAACATCCAATAAGGATGAAGATCTATTCTGGCAACTCTCGATACTTAAAGAGGGAATGGAAAGTTTAAGGGGAACTTTTGGGAGAAAAATGCAGCTGTTGGTGAGACATTACAGTAGACTTAACTCAGACAGTGGAGCAGAGGCGGGAGGAAGGGTGGGCCAGGCATCACCTGGGGAGATGCAATCAATGGCTAATGCTAGCGATAAAAGATGGGGAAACTGGGCATCACCAACAGATGGATCGGGGTGGAAAACATGTTTTTCTTGACGAATTAAAGGCTGAGTGAAGAGAGCAGAGAGTGGCGTCTTATGGTGCTCCATCTCGCTCAGCTTTGCAGGGGGCCCATCCGGAACGCCCCCAGGGGCTGCAGGTTCCAGGAAGCAGGCAGCTGTGCTCTGGCCTTTGAGAAGGTCCATGGAGCCCGGGGTTGTGGGACGGAACGTGAGGAGAGCTGCACCCTGCAGTTGGTGGGTGATGGCCGGGAGGTGGCCAGAGGGAGCCTGAGCCGTGTCAGAAGCAGAGGCCTGGTGGACATGGAGCCTCCTGTGAACAAAGGGCTCCTGTCACTGCTGAAGCGCTCAGCCTCTCCCAGCCTCAGTTTTCCCATCTCTGAAGAGAACATAGTGGATCCTACTCAGAGAGGAGAGCGAGGGTCAACTCAGCAGATGAGCTGCAAGTCCTTTCATATTTAAGCCTCGGAGTCAGGGGCTTAGGTTGCAGGTGGTTACAGATTAATTGGGGGTGATTATTGATGAATAATAATTATCCATCACCCTGCTGAAGTCAGCCGAGCTCAGGAGTGATTCACGGGAATATGGCTTTAGGCCTCTGCCTCGGGAAACAGAAATGTAGACATATGAGAAGAAGAGTCAGGAAGAACAACCAGGTGATAGTGCTGGGGTGGCTTGGGGTGGGCATTTCGCACTGGGCAACAAGCAGGCATGACGTGAAATAGATGTCACGAGAAAAAGGAGAAAGGACCTCTCCGTGTCTAGGCCTGTGTCTATCTGAGCCCTTGTAGAGCTGATCTACTCTACGTCTACGTTTATATAGTTAAGTGTCTGGTTCCGCAAAGCTACCGAGCCGAAGAAAAGTGCTGACAAGGAGCTCAGTGGAAGAAATTAAGGGAACACGGTGTCATTTCCAGTGGATTCCTTTCAGTGGAAAGCAGTTGCTGCATGTTAGGAGAGAACGGATGAAAAGGATCAGAGAGCGGGGGAGACTCTTGGGGAAACACTTGAGCAAGAGGAAACGAGGTGATCCCCAAGAGGCAGAGCTGAGGAGGGCTCTGGAGCGTCTGCCCAGGTGAGCAGGAAGGGAAGGCTGAGCATACCGAGGCAGGGTGGACGGTGCTTGGGAGAACTGAGCCCACTGGAGACACGCTGGTAGACAGAATCCTGCAAAGGTGGATCGATAGTCAAGTCAATCAGCCGGTCAGCCCAGGTGGACGCAGTGGGCGGGTGCGGGGAGCGCGCCTGTGACCCCGTTATGAGTACAGAGCTCAGGCGCATCCGCTTGGCTCGGTCGCGGGCTGGAGGCCAGTTACCTGCTAAGTGTGAAGACTGGGAGGAAAGAGGCAAAAGAATGCGAATAAAGCGTGCAGCGTCTGCTAAGTCACTCCGATGCGTTTAAGCCGTTTCCCGCCCACACGCGCCGGGCGGGCGCGGCCTCTGAGCACTCTGTCCCTTCAGGCAGGGTGACTTTCCGTGCTTGTCGGTGACCGAGGTGACCCCGGGTACGACACTGTGCCTGATCTACAGCCGCTCGCACTTCTGTGGGCGCCGGTGGCTCCAGAACCACACGGAGCACCGACACCCCCAGGGCCGGCTCAGCCCCGCGCCGGCTCCAGGCGCCCGGCGGGCTTCTCCGCGGGCCAGAGGCGCGCGCTGCCCGCGGATGGCGCCGTGAGGACGCGACCTCCTCCCTCGGCGCCCCGCCTGCTTCCCTAGACGCGCGGGGAAACAAGGCGGAATTTTCTAAGGCAAAGACGCAAGTGGGCAGGTGCGTCGACTCGGCGGTGCAGCCCTGGAGCCACAGAGGGACACTTCGCCGGGCTAGAAAGACAAGCTGCAGCTCTGAGGACCTGCGGGCCTCGCTCTGTCACCCCGCCCAGCCCCCTGGCCAGTCGCCACGTGACCTCCTGCCCTTCCCTAACATCTACACTCCGTCTGTGCCAGGACTCTCTCCCGATTGTTTCCGTGGATGGTTCTTGCTGAGCTCTGAACAGTCTCCAGTAATTTATGCGACTTCAAATCAAATAGTCTTCACACTATTTTCACATGCCAATAGGAATAATTTTTTTTCACTGTTTCACGTATGTTTTTAAACTGAGTTTAACTGAGATGATTCGGAGAGAATATGGCTTTCGGTCTCTGCCAAAGGGAACTTAAGTGCAAAAACATGAGAAGAAAAGTGCTCAAGAAATTAAGAAGCAGAGAAAAGCGTTTCATGGGGGAAGAAACACCCACGTAGGCCCCTCCGGAGCTGTACCTGCACCTGCCGCGACACCTGTTCTGCTCTGTGTCCACATCGCTGGCACTTTCCAGGTGGGCGCCTACCCGTGCCAGCGGCCACCTGCAATCTCTCTGCCGCCATGTCTGAATCTGAATCCTGCTGGTCGGCAGCTCCAAAACCCAGGTCCACTTTGTTCCCTCTCTGTGGGAAGTTGCCTGGCCAGCTCCTGACGGCGCAGGGAACCCTCTGGCCTTCAAAGTGCGTTTCTGAAATGCCCCCTGCCTTGCCGCCCCGTGTCCCCACCGCCCTCGGAGTTGAGGCGATGCTCACGCACATTCAGTGTGCAAGAACTCAGCAACCCAGACACGCGTCGCACCGAGTGGAGGGCGTGGGTTGAAGACAGGCCGTGAAGATTTCGCCGCATGTAAATGAAGTTCACAGATCAGTCAGAAAACTCTGCCACCTTTGGGGCCTGAAGTAAGCGGCATCTGTGTGGTGTGGTGGGCCCACGTCACACCTTCTGGAGGGTAACAATCAATACTTAGAAACAGTGAGCCCATCTTCACATCTTCACGATGAAGAAAATTAATGTAAATGGATTTTGGAGCTGCTTTGGAACTAGTATTTTACAAGAATTCATAGTGAGCAAACATCTCAGCTCTATGCCATTCACTGTTTGCATTGTGTACCAGCATGGTCAAACCGAAATATTCTGTGTCATACAGCTGAAAACTTCCAGAACAGCTCTGAAATTCCACAGATGAAGAAATGAAAGCTCTAAGACGTACATCTGTGGACAGAACCAGAAACCATCGTGCCCCATGTCAAGACTTGTCTCTTTGAGTCTAAGGTATTGAAGAGCAAATGTAAATTGGTCTCTCAATCTTTTTGTCAAGAGTAGTTTCGTGGGGGAAAAAAAATGTGTTAATGCAAACAAAAGTGTCATTGAAATAATTAAGGAAATTTTGTGTGGGCCAATTGCAATAAATAAATAACTTGAAAGAGTGGGGGAAAAAAACCCATAAGAACAAAAAGACAACTTGATAATGAGATAATAATACATACTGTGAGAAAGCCAGTTAATTGAAGGTTTGTCATGACCAATGAATGCTACTTGTAAATCCTCTTGAGAAAATAACAGCCCGCTGAAAGACAGAAAATAAGCAAGAGGAAGAGGTTGTGGAGGGTAGGAATTAGCCTAGATGTGCCCGTGGATCGTCAGAGGCAATGGCTACTTTAAGCCCCAGGCACGACAGCCTCTCTAAGGCACGATGCTTGACTTCATCAAACCTGTCCCCAAACACGGTAGGACCCCAGCAACCCTTTCCCAAGTGTACCAGGTTACACTGGTACACGCTGACAAGGGGGTTGTGCTGTTTCTGAAAATGGCAGCACGTAGACTGTAGACTGTCTCCTGTTCCCCTTTCTCAGAGTCCCTGAGTGGAAGTCTTCTGCTGGGACAATACTGAGCTGGAGGGGGAAACTCCGGGGCCCCTGCCCAGGCGAGCTTCTCCGCACGACAGTCATGTCTTCACTGTGTGTTAAAGTCTGCGTTTTCCCATACACATGTGAACACACATAATTCCCCAAACACACACACAAACAGGCGCATAGACCACATAGATTCACAGGTGTGGGTGTTCATATGTATCACTCACAACAGACAAGCACGCAAACGCGAGCATGGTTACAAGCACAGGTGATCCCACACCGAGAAGAAAATCTACAAAGTGCCTCAGTAACAGCACCAGCACTCGGGCTAAACACACTGTGCACCACCCACCCACCCACACACACACACACACACACACACACACACACACACGGCATCCCACTCCCAGTCATATCCATCTACCTTGTTAAATTATATAAATTAGTGATTTCCTGAGAGCACGTGTCTCATTCATGTCTTTTCTGTAGAGCTTGAGTGACAAATACTGGTTTTAAAAAAGAATTAGGCAGCTGCAAAACTGGAGAAAAAATTAAAGACCACCAGTGGGTTTTATTGAGGAGAGAAGGGATTTCATGTAGCAAAGTGCCTGTGTTGACTGTTGTCTAAGTGTTGCTATTATTTTTAATTTTGGAAAATGATTCTTAGATCTAGATATGGAGAGTAAGAAAAGTAATGAATAATAATCAACTACTTTGTGGAATAAACTAAGACTTTTTGCTCAGAATAGCAAGTCTTAAATCAAGAAAAGCTGAGTGAAGAGATTATTGAGCTTGGGGTAAGACCCCAGAGAGCAAATCCCTGGAAGTGGGGAAGGGCTGAAGGACGCATTTCCCAAAAGACTGTCTTGCCAAGATGAGCGTCAAGCAGGCTGTTGAAGGGTATCACTTCCTGTAACCCTTGCCAGTGTGTGTCTGTCCATAGTCCACAAGAGCGGAATGAACTTGACTTCACTCAACCTGTTAAGGGGAGGGTGTCCTAAAGGAGCTCTGCAGAGTCTGGTGGACTCCACCCCCTACTCCAGCCTTCTGGACTCCGCCCCCTACTCCAGTGACTGGAAACTACAACTCCCAGCAGCCCCAGGGAGAGAACTGCAGGACCCAGGGGCGGAGCTAAGCGGCATTCTGGGACTTTGGGGGTCAATAGGGGCCATTTGCTATGGCGCTCTGGCAATGGCTCACTCTGGCAATGGCTCTCCCGACTGTGTGACTCTGAGCTCTCAGTGAGTTTGTTACCGGAGCTCCGAGTCAGCCAGCCCGTAAGATGTTCCAGTTTCCTTGCATCTCTCTCTTTCCCTGGGCTATTCCTGTTCCTGTCCCCGCCTGCAGCACACTGAATTTTAGGTGAGTGGGTGAGGCCCCCCGATAGGTGGCCCCGTTCACACTGGGGTGTCCTGTGGCAAACCCTCAGAACTGAGCTCTGAGTTCTAGATAAGAAACCAAGTTTTCGTGATAAATGGCTGCGATGCTGCAGAAACCCTGAGTAGCATATGGGAAGACTCACCTATGCTAAATATGCATCGTTCGTAACAAACATTATTCCCTGAGCTTAAACTGGGAACCTTACGTAGATCCCCAGAATGTGTGACTCCCAACCACAACGGCAGCTAAGAGAGTGGGCTCTGTCCAGTGCTGTCACACAAGACCTATGTTAGGGGCACGACGGGCACTCACTCAGAAGTGTAAGGTGCCCTTTGCCACAGAAGATTCCCCGGGACTTTATTTCGTCAGGGACAAAGTTCAATTTACAAAGGTGGTCGTTTTGAGATATATATTTCTATTAACAGCCTACAGTTTCTTTATATTGGCCAATGCTGTTTCAGAAGAAGATTAATAACAGGCTTAGGTATTTTGTACATCTCCCTCTTAGTGAGTTTCCCTCTTTTGTTCTCAGTAATGTAAGAAGGTAAATAAAATAAATATCTTTAAAACCACAAATATTGAGGTGCCGAATTCGTACGGGTGCCCTTTGGTAGTAATAAGGAAGTGGGTGATATATGAAAGGTTTTAATAAATGCATGTCAAATTTCAATAAAGAACACTTACTTTTGAAATATTCAAACACGTTAATAAAATATGTCTCTTCCTAATATAAGTAAACTTCTTTGTATATGAGAATATGTCTTCAATTATTGAGGGAAGTGTTTAATCGAGTGTGCAGTGGACACCTGGCTTCAAAGTGGACGTGTGGCTGGGGAAATGGTCACACGGTAGCCACAGCACAATGTGAAAATCAACCTCTTAGAGCAGAGACATGAATACTTGGTGGGCGGAGGCGCTGAGTGAAGATTCTGAGAAGAGGAAATGACACTTTATCAAACCCTGAGACGTGCCAAAGAGCATGGTCAACCTCCTGGCTACTCAGTTACCCACTTTTGCATTTTATCCTGTGGCCTCTACTCTCTCCACAGTGAGTGTAAACATTTCAACGCCATATGCATCGACATTGTCTTGCAAAGTAAATCCGTATTAACAGAAATTGAAAATACTGTGTGATATCTGGGCTAACCATTATCGAATGAGTGGACTACAAATTTTATGAGTTCAACAAAAGGAAAGAAGAAAAATAAACTTTATTCTCAGGTCATTTAGAATGTTGAATAATTCTAACCTATTCCACTTCTTTTGCTGCAACTAAATATTTCATGCTTGTAGCATAAGTCTCGCCTCATCGTCGCTTCCCGATGCAGTCACAGCACCGGTATTTCCCAGTTAGCTGCTACTATCTCATTTTATATCAGTATATTCTTGTCACCCATACATATCTATATAGATAGACACGCACATACACATACACACATATATATATCATACAGATGGTATAAACAAAATGACTGTGAATTTCTATTTAAGTTGTTGGTGGTTAAAATTACATAGAAACAACAACAAATTGCATCTACGTTGTTGAAATCTTCTATGCTGATCTTTCTATTTGCCCTATTTTTAGGAGTTAAATTTCATTTTCAGTTATAATAGTTAGAAAAGTCCTTTTGACTTTCAAATGCATTGAACTAGGCCTTGGTGATAGGGAAATGCACTGAATTAACTAAAGTTCTTATGATTTATGATGTTTTTTGAACTTCTTGAGAGATGATTCTCCAGAGAACTGTGGTGTTTCTGGGCTTCTAAGAGACTTTGAAAATGTTTGTTCTAGAATGTTCTTTCAATGCTGTTTAATGGGGTAGCCACAGATAGAGTAAGGGTTGGGCTAGACTGTTGCCAGTCACCATACAGGTCACCGGTTCCTAAACTTTGGGGTCCTCAGTCATGTGCAGCCTTCACCCGCTGCCACTAGGTTATTGCCTCAGGAACTTGGGGGTGAGATGCTAAAATGAACTTGAAGCTCCTGCTGCCAGCTGGGCTGAGCATGAGGAGGACTCTGTCTCTGCCCCAGGGGTCTCAGCCTCTCACCAGCATCTTTGAGCACAACGGTGACACACTAGCTGGTTGGCTTGTACGTTTTCACTCTTAAAAACTCAGATGTTTCCTAGTTCTGAACAAAAGACTATTTACACATGTATTATTCATGCCATTTTTATAGTAAGCTGTTCATTCAGAATTGATGTCTCATCTTTATCCAGCATGCTATTTTGATATTGAATTCTCCCTGTATGACTACAATCAGGAGGAAGACACTCGCGCTGTGGATACCTACGCTAGTTACGAGCCATGATTACATGCTCCAGAGCTGTCTTTCCTGAAGCATCTCTTGCCCAGGTTTACTGAGATGTCACCGGCATAGGGAAGGACACAGGTGTGTGCCCCACGGCTGACTTCAGGAATCATAAAATGATCACATTTAGATCAAAATGATAGCACCGTCATCTCATGCAGCAACAGAGAAAGGGACACACGGTGCCACGCTGTGTGGGGACGCCCAGCTCGTACTCTGCCTCAACTTCCATGAACTCCACGCGACAGTGTGCGCTGTGGGTGATGCGAGGAGAGCACATGTCCTCGCCTCGTCAGTGCGATCGGAGTTGCCATGAGGTGGCTGCGTAGAAGCCGCACGCGACTGCACGAGTGAGTGAATCGGCCGGTGAGCGACTGGATGAGTGAGCTGGGCAGTTCTAACCTGATGATTCTAGTGAATGAGGAATTACAGAGTCCAATTAAAAAAGAAAAAGACATGACTTAGAGACTACATGTCGGGGTGAGGAGGATGGCCTCCGAGGCAAGGCGGTGCTAATTAGCCAATAGAATTCAAATCAATTATTTGAGAAAGGGAGACGGGAGACAATTCATATTGAAGAATCCGAAGCAGTTCACCTTTGTCAGTTAGGTATAAACGTTACTCAAGGAGATAGTCCAAAAATCCGCAGTTTTCGTGACCTGGCTCAACTGGGATTCAGGCTGAACAACTGCTGTCGGTTCTGTAGAAACAGCTACTACACGGGCAAGTTTGGAGCCAGGCTCTCACCAGAGTAAGTCAAGTGCAAAGCAACCGTTTGCAAAATAAGTCTGTGGCTCAAAACCTGGGCGGAAGACTGGCTCTCCAGAACAGGTTTAAGCAAGACTTGCGTTTCCGTCCACATAATGGCCACTGGAAGACTTGTAGCCAATTTAGATCTAAATTCCAATATTGTGACGGAAGAGTAAGGTCTGTTTGATTCATCCCAGGAATAATGCTGCGTGTGTCTACATGAGTGGTCAGTTCATGACCTGTGTAATGTCTGCCAAACTATTTTAAACAGTTCTAAAAGGTTCAAAAATATGAATATTTAATCGGATCATTAGAAGGAGGTATCATCAGACCTGGTACAGAATAACAGCTCCCTACCTGACTGTGGCTGTGGCTTCACCTGCCAGTTTTGTGATCACATTTATTTAAATATTACTTCCTATGAAAGCATCAGTCTAGACACTAAGCTCTCTTCTTTCCTCTTTTTCTTCAGCATTTGCTCCCTTAGACACAGAACTACACCAGAAATCTAAGTAGCAAAGGAAAATATGTTTCTTAGAGAGAGGGAACATGACCACTGAGAAGCCTGTCATTGAATGTCTTTAAATCAGGGGTGACCAGGAGTGCAAAAACCAAGAAAAAGAAAAAAAGGAAACAGTCCAAAAAAGTAAAGTAAGCAACGAAAGCAGACTCAGATTCGGCAAGGATTTGGGGAATTTCAAACCAGGCCTTTACGTTAACTACAGTGAACACTCTCGGCGGTCTAGGAGGCAATGGGTGGTGTGGGTGAGCAGATGCCTAATGTCAAGGGAGAGCATGAAACTCTAAGAAAGAATCCAAAGGGGACCCTAGAACTAAAAGAGTAATGCAAGCAAGTAGTGCCTTTGAGGGGCTCAGCAGCAGGTTAGCAATGGCCAAGGAAAGAATCGGTAAACTTGAGACTTGAGGTCAATAGAAATTTCCCAAACTGAAATCTAAAGAGAAAAAAAAAAAAAAAAACTAGCATGCAACTATTCTTTAGGACGCAGTGAGGGCCCTCTTCTGGCAGCGAGCATTGGTTAAAATGCACACAACCCCACAAAGACTGACCCCAAGTGCAGACTGCTCCCTGTACCTCCAGCTAGCAGGTCAGTACACGCAGAGTCCTTACAAATGTTAAGAATAGGGGCCCGCCCTGGTGGCACAATGGGTTGCAGCATATGAAGCTGTCCACAGCCGCTGCAGCACGAGTTCGATCCCTGGCCAGGGAGCTGACCCACAAGACACAGCAGGCTGCCCTGTCTCCCCGCTGGACTTCAGGAGATCTGTCTGATCTATTCCCCTCTCTGTCTCTGGAGAATCCTCTCACCCTCCACAGAACCCCTGGTCTGCACCCCAGTTCTTGAATTCATATATCAATAAACCTTGAAATAAATAATAGAGCAGGTTGCTAATAACAGAGAAGACAAGTGTGGAGAAAGGGGAGGATAGAGAGACCCCAATGTACCTTCTGCTCATTGTTTCTATAAACCCAAAGCATCTGAAAAGTCAGCACTATTCATTTACATTGTACAAACATTTTCTGATTTCACAATGAGAAAAATAGCAATTATTGAGTGTCTCTTTCCTTGTCTCGCTTTTTACAGCAGTGTCTGCTCCCGCTTTCTGTCCTCACCCTTCATCTTCATGTAGACAACAGACCGTTGTTCAATGACATAGTGTTTATTCCTAAATGATGCCATGTTTATGTTGTCCCAGTTCAATTTCAACTGTTACCGAAATTATTTTAAAATATCAACATTGTAAATATTATGGAAACTAACTAAATTTACATACATATATAAATGCATTATATGACAGATGGTCATTATTAAAATTAAAATGTACCTTTCACATTTATTTCACATTGTATTAGTGGAAAAAGTGTAATTCAGTCACTGTGAAGTATTTAGGTTTGCTTAATTATGAGGGACTTTTCCCAAGATAACTGATATCATTTTCAATATTTTCTCTTAGTCGGAAGCCATGCAATTTCAAAGCTAGAGAAAAACACCCCTAACTATTAGCTTGAAGGAGGGGGTACTTTGGCCCTTCTCCCTCATGATTTATTATATTCTCAGATCTGATAAGACTGAGGCATCCCTGAAATCAAATTGTACAAATTGAAATTCACTATACCCTCCCCTCAAAAAGACTAATTATAGGGTAAAGAGTGGATCAGACGTTGGAATCAACTTCATGGCAACTCTGAGATTATAATTTCTGTGAGCATCCGTTTCATGTTGTATCTCCCTTTGTAGCATGCAATTATCATGAGGTCAGAGACTGTTAACACTTTGCTCACCAAAAAAATGTTTGCTCATTAACAAATACATTTTCACTAATCACCATAACATTAGAAGTTTACCATTACATATATTTAGGACAATAGCTAATGCCTTCTAGACAAAACAGATGTAACAGAAAAATCTAAAGGAGGAACAAATCAGTTAAGGACGTGAGACCTATGTCCACTTGTCCTAGGAAATCACCTGTAATTCCTGAGCTATTAATTAGACTCTACTAAATACCAGGTATTTTCAATGTCAAGAGCAACCCTGCAGAAATGACTGGCGTCCTAGAACTTCTGAGCATTATCTTTATCTTCAGTAGCAGCTTTGGTTCAGTAAGTGAACTGTTTTGAAAGCGTATGATTTCTTAAAAAAATAAATAAGAGTGTAAATGGTTTGGAATGGACTAGAAATAGAGTTTTAGATTTATTTCCCCATTCTCTTGGTTTGGTATATCAGTATGTTTGTTTCAGAAAAAAAAAATACATTAAATTGAAAATCGTTTCCCTCAGCGGCGCCTCTTTCTTCCCTGACAAGGACAGGCAGGGTTGACTGTCCCCCATTTTCATGACAATGGGGTTGACCTTCCGTTCCTCAACATCAAGAGAAGTTTAAAAAGGATGGTTAAAAGAAGACTTCATAAAAGTGACATACACATTCTTTAAACACTGTAAACTATCTAAAAGACCCTTTTTGGATGGAGGTGACTTGGGTTTGACAAAATAAATAAATAAATAGAACTACACATCTACTGAGAATTTGGGAAACTGACCTTGATGGAAATGCTACCTTTGCTGACTCACTCCAGGCACAGTGAGCTCACAGCAGACCAGGACCAGGCCCCTTAAGCAAGGGCTGATGACATATAAGAGGGCGTTTGGGCAGACACACACTGGAAAGCCATGTGGAGACCGGGCGGAGGCAGTGGGGATGGGTCAAGTTGCCCAGGGACGCCCGGGAGTTGCAGGAGCCATCAGATTCCGGGACAGGCCTGGCCAGAGCCTCCCTCAGAGTCTCCAGAGGGAGCAAAGCCCTGTGAACATTCTGACTTTCAGCCCCAGAATTGTGAGAGAATACGTTCCAGTTGCCATAATCCATGAAGCCACTGGGAATTTCCTATTGCCTGAGCAAACTCATGCAGCCCAATAACTCACTCATCTCGTTGGTTTGCAAATGATAAAGTACAAAGTTCATTTATTTACAAACTTACTTTTTGAAAACCAGTCAAACATTGACTTTGAGCCAGTCAGCTTCTTGGCCTTGACCGCTAGCTTGTTCGCATAAAATACCAAAAATAAAACCTAAACACAGCTTCCACTTCTTTAAGCACCGTAAGAATGTAGAGTATTAACAAAAGAAAATATTTTTAAAACTTCTCTAGATTTTTTTAAGCATTTTGCTTTTCATTTCTAAAGATCTAAGAGTTAGCATGCCATTTCTAGCTAATAAGATACATTATTTTGTAACAAATTTCTCTTTTTAGTGTTAAATGTAGTTTTTGATTTAGTATTCAGAGAGAAGCAGCCATGTTGCACTTACATGGTTTTCAGCAATCAAACTCTAGCACGTCAGGTGTGACCGGCAGAAATAGGTTTGGGAACAAAGGCAGCAGACTGGTAATACCACACAAGTAAACTAGCTGAGTGGCCTTGCAAGCATCAGGTCCGGTAGGGCCTTTTGTGACACATAAAAATCACAACGCTGCAATGTTCTTGGATCAAGGTCATGTGAAGGTCAAAGGAGTAACTAATGTAGCGCACGTTCCCGTGACTACCACAACATCTCTGCAAGCATTCTGGTTTTCTACAGGTGAAGGAACAGTGGAGATTATGAAAATATCATGCCTGGCACAATGACTCAACCATAGTAGACTGTCACGGGAGGATCTGGGCAAGGGGATAAATGAACACTCTACCCCCGTCTGACAAAATGAGTCCAGCGTCTATATTGGCAATGAGTGGATGGGGCAAGCGGGCAGTCCTGTGCAGAAAAGTTTGTCAGTCACTATCTTACACCACACTTTAAAAAAAGTGGATGAAAGGCTTGGATTTAAGACCTTAATCATAAAACACAAAGAAGAAAGCACAGGCAAAAGTCTTCACAACTTAGGCTTCAGTGGTGTCTTGCCGATCCATCTCCAAAAATAAGAGAAAATAAGGACCATGTGCCCAGAGACAACAGCAGGTTGGCAAGAGGCGGGTACTCGATGAAATGCTGCTCAGCTGAAAACGAGCAAAGCGTTTGCCCTTTGAAACAGTGTGGCTGGAACCGGAGGCCGCTTTGCCGGGCACAGGAAGTCACCGGAGAAGTACGAACACTGGGTAACACGTAGGTAGCGGGAAACAAAACTGAACAAGGAGCCGGGGAAAGCCAACCCAGGAACAAGCCCTAGAAATCTGACTGGAGGATTGAGGCCCCGAGAGGCGAGGCCAGAGCTCAAAGGTGGACGGCAGGGCAGCGGGCTTCTGGGGAGACGACGGGTGTCTGGGTGTGGGGTCCCCTCGGGGACCCTGTTCCCAAACACCATCCAGGCAGCCCTAATGCACCTTGCATCTCTGACGTGGGATCCAGGGCGAGGAGTCAAAATTTCAGTTTGTTTCCGCCCCCAAATGCAGATCCAAACCAACATTTGAAGAGATTCTACTTCACAATTTCAAGCCTCACATTCCTAGGAAACTTTGGTGGGCAGATCGTCTTCAGAAATGTCTTGACAGATTTCGTCCAAATCCCTTCGCGTACAGAGATGATGGATCACTTATGAAAAGTTCACATGACACAGCTCAAACGACAATTTGCAAGACTCTCCCAAGAAGAGGAGTTCAGGCTTGTGTCAGGAAGGATCTTTTCCTTTAGTGCAGGGACCTGGTGCCAAATTCATAGGCCCTTAGGAAAAGGAGGAAAATGGGACCATAAAGTATGTGTGGTTTAGCTTTTACCCCAGTTTCCTTTTTGGAAATAGGTAGCGTGGACGCAGTGAAGGGTTAAGGGGCCGCAGTGAGAAGCTCTCCCAGGAGGACCCTGCAGCGCCGCCGCATGGCATCACCGTCACCCTCACCCTCGCTCGGGCCTGCACGGGTCTCTGCTGCCATCTGTCGACCATGGAAGAGTCCTGCCCGGGTTTTTTGGTGCCGGACACTCACTTGTATTAGAAAATGTCTCTAGAAAATCAGGTGTTTCGGAAATACCTACTTCGGATGATAAATATAAGACGTCAAGATGGTTTGTAATGCATTCTCAGCTTCCCTTTAATATGGAAAGGTTCATTACTGAGTTCACTTATACTAGCAAATTCACTGAATGAGGTCGGTGCTTAGATGATCGCTTACCACCAGTCAGCAATTTGCAAGACTTAATGTACTAGCTGAATCTCTGTTCATGCATCAAAATATTGTTACGTTGGGTTTACCGCATTCAGTGAATGGGCTTAACATGTTACTGGGCATGTGAAAGGTACGTTTCAAAAAGTTAAAAAGATCTTACAGTAGAGACGCAGGCCTGGCCATTTTCTTTTCTTTCTTACTTTGCATATTAGATTAAGATGCGCCCCTCCTGTACCCAGCTTCAGGAAGCCCGTTTCCCAGCCAGCACAAGAAAAACCTGTGCTTGGACAACGAGAGGACATTTACCCTCCAGGGAATTTTTCTCTCCTCTTTTCCTACTCAAATGTTTAAAGTCAAATATTTGCTATTACGGGATGGCAGGTGCAGTAAAAACACTTAAACGCGTCAGCTGTTTCTACGTCCACAGGAGAGATGCTGTGGGCTCAGCCTAGCGGCAGGTACCGCCCCAGGGATTAAGCACAGTGCTTCTGGGACGTGGCAGACTTCCTGCATCGGGGGGGCATGAGCGATACCCCCACCTTCTATCCGAGGTAAGTCTGTGCTAGCCAAGGATTCCACGTGGAAGTCCCAGAGGAGGGCTGAGCGGTGAACTAGGCAGCACGGAGAGCGAGGCCTTATGATGGGGAGCCGGTAGGCGCGGGCCTGGGGGCCTCGTCCCTGGAGTTGCTCTCGGAGACGGGGCCCGGGCGTACAGAGCTGTGCCCTTGTAAAGTGCTCATGCCCACACATCTGCGAGACCCTCGCTGTTCACAAATGCGGCTCGCCTGTACGCGGCTGCTGGTTTTCCCCACTGCACCAGGCGGGAGAGAATGGCGGAGACACCGTGACATACATAAGCAAAATTGATGGTATCAGTCGCCCGCCGCTCCGCTGACTCGTCAGCGCTGGAGAAACGGCCAAGGGCATCTGCAAGGGCATTACCAGGGGGAAGACTGAGCAGAGGGGGGTTCCGGGCGCCACCTAGTGACGAGCCGGGGAGCTGCGGGGCACGTGCGGAAGCCCCGACGGTTCCACGGGACCCTGCGAGTTAGAAGCGGTGCTCGCTCGCCTCCTCGCGCGCAGCAAGCAGAAAACCCTCCAGATTATTCAGGGATTCCGTGGAGGACACCTGACGCGGGGAACGTGGGTCTTTGGAAAAACCGGCGCACCCAGGGTTGAAGAGGAAGTTCGGGGAGGGGGAGAGGAATGTGCGTGTATTTCACACGGACGCAGCGACTCGTTCCGTGGTGTTCTGCAAGGGTGGAAAGTACCAGACCTGACGATAACAGTGCACGGGTGCAACATGGCAACCCAGGGCGAGCGGCGCGGGGATGTGTGCCTGGCGCCGGCGACAGAGCCGTGGCTTCATAACTGCCCTTGACCGAGTTTGTGCAGCGCCAGCCGGGTGCCGCGGGGCGCGGGCAGGCCTTCCCTCGGGCCTGCGAGGTCTCGCAGATGTGGGCACTGAGCGCTAAGCACGCAGGTGAAAGGCCACGCTCAGCCGTGGGGTACCTGAGGGGTGGCTAGAGGCAGCAAAGGCGCGCCTGCCTTTTCTTGGTTTTGCGCATGAAAATTGAGGTGAATGATTATGGTGCTGACAGGATTGTGAAAAGTATTTTAAGGACCATTTAGGAAGGTTAATTTTAAAGGCCACACGTGACTTTGGGTCAATTGTATGACTTTGGTCAGCTCTGGACTGCTGGATTTGTTTGCATTCGCATGGAGAAGTGAGCTGTGTGGGCATGAGCTATACCAGTTTTCGGAAAAGGAAATAGAATAAGAAATTTAAGACAGTGGCCAGTCCGCAAAATCACGTTTGCTTTTATCTGCTGCACGTCGGTTTCTAGTGGACAGGAAGGGACCAGCGCCAGGGAGGGAGAAAGCGCTGGTAGAGGCCCCTGGGTCAGCAAGGCCGTGCTCTATTGTCTGGCGGGATGCACGCAAGAGAAATCAGTATATTCTACCTTTTTGTGTTGAATTTGTTCTGCAAAGAAAGATTTAAGGGGACAAGCTTGAACACTTCTTTGTTTGTTTCAGAGATGTTACAGTTATCATCTTGGGAGAGTTTGAGAGATTTTAGCTCAAAGATACATTATCTAATCCCTCCCAAATAATTGCCATTATAACCGCCATGATTTAAATCACTATGATTTAATACTCTTACTAAAGCTAATATGCTGGGTCCTTAGCTATAATTCAAGTAAAATTAGCAGACTTTTGGAAGCCTTTGCTGGCTTAACCGGTGTCTCTCTGAGACACCGTCAAAACGATTTGTCCTCCCAGAAGAGTCAGGCTTTGGACTCAACCCAAATCCAATCCAAAGCCCAGCGCATCCCCTTCACCACTGAATGGACTCGGCAAGTTCAAAATCCCTGAGGCTCAACTCCCTCACCTCTGGCTTGCCCCGGGGAGGGCCAGCCGGGGCGTGCTCAGAGTCCCTAATGGAAGCCGTGACCATTTGGGATGCGGGCCGATGCCATCGTATTCTCGTCGAAACGTGCTTTGGCGCGTGGGTCTGTGCTGTGGGTCTCTTGCGCCAGAGCCCTGTGAGCGGGCCTGACCCGCGCGCGCCCGCAGAGCGAGCCGCCCTCGGCGCACGTCTAGGGGAAGCGCGCAGGTGCCGTCAAGCGCTTAAAGTTGAAATGCGCACAAAATAGGGTCCTCACAGAGCATGTTGGAGAATCAGCGTAGCCTAAAAGAAGACTTAAAAGGTGGCTTAGCCATCTACGTAATGGGGGCTGAGGAGGTGAGGTGCAGTAGCGCCCCCAGAACACGGGCGACACTGGGCCCTGCGGGCACAGGACTCAGCAAAGCGAAACCCAGTCACAACCCTGGGGGGACACTGACAGGCGCGGCTTGAATGACCGCTGCTTGGCGTTCATCGCCGCGACCGCAGCTGTGCGTCAGCATCCGCAGAGGCTTCGTCTCTTCCAGAACCTTGAAAACTGGGCTCAGATGCCCCAGCCCGGACCCCTGAGCCTCGCCTGTGTGCCCTCGGGCTTCGCCAGAGTAGCAAGCCGAAGTGGTGCGCGGTGTGGACGCGGGATCCGCTGCCCTCCCCTTGCCCAGCCGGGCCCGACTGTGGCTCCGCCGAGCCCACCAGGGATGATGGTCCGGAGAGCCGAGACCCGGGGCGGGGTGCACGCTGCCCCCCCTCTACGGGCCCCCGCTGGGGCGGAGGGAGCCCACCCGCTCGCCACCCTCTGTGCGGAGACGGCAGAGCACTGGGAGCAGCCGGACCAGGGGCGCAGCTGCCGCCACCCGGAGACACCGCGGGGAGCCAGCCACTCCTGCCGCACGTCGGGGCATCTTCGGGGCGTTGTGCTGCTGAACCTGAGGCCACTCACCAGCTGCTGTGCCTCGGTTTCACCACCTGTGACATGGACAAAATGAAGTCAGTTTCTATTTCAAATTGGTCCGTGAATTGTTTACCCCAAACTAGCTAACAGTAAATGCTCCATCAGTGCCCGCTTCTTAAGAAAACATTTATGTTTATTTATGCACACAAGAACTGGGGTACAGCCCAGAGGTGCAGGGCCTGAGAGGGCACCCCAGAGGCAGAGCAGGGAGCAGGACAGGCAGATCCACTGCCCACTTAGTCCACGAAGCCCATTATTAAAATGACCTTTTGGGGACATTATATTAAGCCATTGCCTCCACGGTCATAGGGTTGCAGAGCTGATAGAGAAAATAAAAAGCAAAGGCGTTTGCACCCTGAAATTCAGAGTGCACGGGTGTGCTGGCTCGCGTGCTGCAGGGGAAGTGAGGAGAGCGGAGTCGGGGGGCCTGTAGTCTGGGCCCCACACTGGTCGAGGGCCACCGCTCACTCCTGTGGCTACTGATTGAAAAGACCCTGTCTGGGTTCCTTGGAGGGAACTCCTGGTTACATGCCCCTCGGTGCTCATGGGGTGTTGAGAATGAACACTCACTTCAAGAGAAAATGGGGGGGCAGCTCATTGATGCAGGATTCTTGATTTTTTCCTCATATTCCAAACATTTTGGGACTGTTGTGAATAAACAGACACTTGGTATATAAGCAGTCACTTGCACTAGCAACAAATGGCCCCCGGGCTGCTACAGATATGGCAGAAGCAGGTAACTATGCAGAGCGCAGTCTGTGAGCTTCCAACCTAAATGCACACCTCTGCAGGGAGCTGCGGAGAGGCCCGAGAAAGGCCAGCTACAACTGTGGAGCATAGTGGAAGGTGAATCTACTTGAAATATTCTATGGCTTGCACCCCAAATCAAGCAGGACTAAAGCAATAGCCATCTCCCTGCTATTTCAGAAAGTATTGCAAGAAAAATCAGAAAGTGGATGAAATTGAGAGAAACTAAGTCTGTTCATCGCGAAAGAATTTATAGGGAGACGATTAAGGCAAAAGCGACACATGTGAATCTATTGAGCGAGATCTCTGCACAAATATTTCAGAAAGAGTTCCAACGATCTTGTTCCAGGGCACCCCAGAGTGGACTGAGTGCGTGTCGGTGGGCCTCACCCTAAAATTCAGGTGCATGTGCTGCAGGTGCAGACAAAAGAGTCAATAATGGGTTTATTTGCAAAAGGGGACAGGAACAGGAACAACCCAGGGAAAAAGAGCCGGACACAAAGTAACTGGAACATCTTACCAGCTCCACTGACTGGAAACACAGAGTCACATAGTCTGGAGAACCCTTTCCTGAGAGAGAGAGAGCTAGAGACACAATGGTCCCTATTATCCCCCAAATGTCCCATAATTCCTGCTAGCTCCGCCCTTGGGTCCTGCAGTTCTCTCCCTGGTGCTGCTGGGAGTTGTAGTTTCCAGTCACTGGAGTAGGGGGCGGAGTCCAGAAAGCTGGAGTAGGGGGTGGAGTCCACAAGACTCCGCAGAGTTCCTTCAGGACATCCTTCCCCCTAACAATCTCACAGAGATGTGACCATCTATAAAATCTGCCATCCTATCTTCCCTATGGAAATTGCACCTGAGAAAGTTGTTTATTGTGTATTTTAATCATCCAGATTTTTCCTCATTTCCAATACTTATGATCTTGGTAGCAATGGAGATAAGATCTACTTAATACAAGAAAATATTCATCTGTGTATCAAGATTTAGACCTTAATTCAATGGCATCCATCAGAATGCCAGGCGGCGATGTGTGGGTGGCTTGTTAACTCTTACTGAAAAGTAAAGCTTTCTTTTACCTCAATTGCATGTGCATACTGTACACACCTACATATATTATAGAGAGAGGTCATGCCAGTGGGCCAGCTGTGGGCCTTACAGGGTCACACCCTCCCTGCGTGTGACCTCACACATCATGAGCACACAGCCCTCACCCCTGGCCCCTACTCTCTCTCCTCCCCACCCCTCACCTCCCTCTCTGGTAGCTTTTGTGTCAGATTTCTGGTTTAGTTTTGTCTATTTTTCGTTTCTTTACAAAAGGAACTAAGTTGTCAAACCAGTCAGAGGAAAGCCACCCACAAGCACTAACCCTCCCTGTGTGTTTCCAGGGAATTTCAACAATTAAAGGACAGCGTAAAATGTGTGTTGTTTAGTTAGTTGATATTATCTTTGTCCAAGTGCCCAAACCAGACTTCTAGATGTCCCTGGGGAGAAGCATAGACTCTACACTTCAGCTGTAAAAGCCTATACCGACCGCACCCTGCAGGGAATTCTGTCCACCCTCTACATAAGACATATCCACACCTTTCCTGCCTCCCGCCCATAACGCCTTTTCCATAAAATAGTGAACATAGATATGTTTAAACTTATAACTCAAGCTTGCATCTTAGTGCCTCTCCCACTAAGATGGCCAAATAGCTGGCCACTCACAAAGTAAACATTTCCCCAAGTTCCTTACACCTCATAGAACACTTCACCCTGATCACAGTCCCAGGGAGGACTCGCTAGTCTGGTCCCTGCATGATACTGAGGGAAGCAGCTTGGGAACTTACAGAGCAACGGGGCCCAGATCACACACCGCACTGCTTCTCCTTCCTGAAGGGGCCCTGAGCACTTTCCACATGCAATGGTTGCAAGCAACGCGCTCGCCTAAACCCTTAAAAGAAATAAGGACACTCTCCGTTTCTTCCTGCTTAAATCTGTCTGGTGAGATTTTATGTCTTAATAAGTTGGGTCTCCCAGGTACAGTAAGATCTGAATTTCACCATTCGTTAGAAAAAGCGGAGCTTCATGTTAAGTAGAACTCCCTTCAGGGGCGCACGGGAGGCCGTGGGTTTGTCCCTGAAAGCTCCCTGCCGCTCCTGTGCCGGGGTGGGGCTCGCAGACCCCAGTCACGCTCGAAATACGTGGTGGTCCCTTGTTTTTTCATCTTTCTGCATCTTTAGTTTCACTGCGTGCAATAACCAGGTTAGCTCTTCCGGTAGACTCGTCGCCATTCTCTCGTCTGTGGTGCTGGGGGGCAACGGCACCGATATTGCGAGAGTCGGTCATGGGAGAGAGTATCAGAGAGTTCAGTAAGACTTTGAAATAAAAGAGATATTCTTGAGACTTAGTGAGGCAAAGGTTTTTGAAAGCCAATTTTTTTGCCCTTTAAAGTATTCACATTGTGATTTAACCACATTATTACTGGGCTAGGTAGGGGAATCTCATTAGATACACTTCATTGTATTTTATATTAAAATTCAGGAAATCTGAGGCTTTTAATGCATAGAAATGTAGCAGAATTTACATCTTCTACTTTAGTAATCAACCATGTTATTATCTGTTACCCTTTGCTGATTCCAATGTCAGAAACAATACTTCCATCTATGTCTCAAACTGAATTCATAGATGGCTCAGGGTACAAACGAAATTTTGCACAATCTTGCTCTAAATAGAGCTTACCTGGCAGGGCAATTAGTTGAATGTAATTCGATGACACTAGCAACTTTTCTCCCCAAAATGGTGATGCAGCCTTCATGATGGCAGAGAACATAGATATGACAGAAATATTTCTAGACTTGGCCAATGTGCGTGCACATGGACAGAGAGCCACACCCCTGACAAGTAGGGCAAGACTCAAAAAAATCACTGTATTCTGTAGTTGCAAATGTTCAGTCCTGGGAACAACGGGGGAACTTTTAGTAATGGTCTTCATTGAATTTGAAGAAGCCAAACCACAGAGTGGCAGCTGAGCCCCAGAAAGTCGTGTTTACAAGTAAATTTGGCCGTGACCTTCGATAGATAAAGCAACTCACAGAGCAGGAAGAGGCGCTCCAAACAGATTCTTTGTGGAAAAACATATACAGAACTCACCAAGCTTTCTCTTCGTTTTTGAAGAGTAAATATTTTAGACATGAAGTGATGGCTTTTATGTGATTTTAAAAGTTTGGGAAACTGAATAAAAATATAATCGGCAAACCTACCGAGAACATCCGAACAGTGACTTAAGCCACTTGACGTCAAAACTTGACCCACAGGCCCTCCCTGGTGGCGCAGCGGGTTAAAGCACTGCACTGAGAAACTAAAGCCACTTCCGCATGAGTTCGATCCCCGCCTGCCCCGGAGGTGACCACATGGTGTGGCAGACCTCTCCTGACCCGCCCGCTGCTCCCCTCAGCAGTGTACTTCGTTGATCTGCCTGTTCTGCTCCCCACTCTGTCTCTGGTGAATCCTCTCACCCTCCGCATCTCTGGCCTGTACCCCAGTTCTGTATGAATAAATAAATAAACCTTTAAAAAAAAAAAAAAACTTGACCCACAATTAGAACACCGTGGTATTGTGTGGGCCCGTCACCACCGTGACTCGACTCCACATTTGTTTGTCATCCAAATAGAAACTCTTTTTACCTATAAAAAATAAAACTGTTCCCGCACAGCGGAGAATTTTGAGCACGTCACGAAAGTGGCACCTTGCACAAAATTTCTTTTTGGGCTGGCTTGTGGCCTCTGCCCCGGTGCGCGGGTCTTCTCTGGCACCTGCGTCAGATCATCGTCCATTTTGCAGAAGGAACAGGGACCCCAGGTGAACCCCACCCGGCCTCCCTCGCCCGGAGAGGGTTTGGGTGTTTGCACCCTTCCGCTGCTGCTGCGACTTGAGCATAAGCACAGACCGGTCTGCTCAAGTCTCTGCTCCCAGTCTGTTGGCAGAGACCTGAGATGCAGCCCCTGTTGGAGCGGGGATTCTGCCTAAGCTTCTGAGGACCCACCCCCCAGTTTCCCACCACAGTGGAGGGTCTGCCCGTTGAGTGCCGTCTAAACCTGCAGCGAGCAAGGGATGCCATTCTTCACAGCCCACCATGCTTGGGGTTCCCTCTGGTGAGGCCCCTCCTGCCGAGTGAGGCGGGACTGCGCCCCAAAGGTGGGTGCTGCTTCTCCCTCCCGGCACTTTTTTAATTCAGATTTTATTTTATGCATGTAAGAGCGGGGTGCAGACAAGAGGTGTGGGGAGGGGGGGATAGGAGTCCCCAGAGACAGAGCAGGGAGCGAGCAGGCGGGTCCACTGAGGCACAGTGCTGAGGGAGCAGTGGGGGCAGGAGAGGTCTGCCGCGCCCTGGGGGTACCCCTGACTAAAATGCATAGCGATAGCTTCATAGTGCTGAGCCTTAGCCGCTGTGCCCCAGGCAGGCCCGGCGCTGGCCTTGAACAGGCCTCCGAGCAGTGGAGCCTCGTGGACGCCGCCCGGGACGTCCGTCCCAGCTAAGGAACAAAGGCGATCGGAGTGGAGATCGGCACAGCTCTCAGTGGGCTGGCCCAGCGGGCCCCCACTCCTCTAAACCCCCCCTTCGCCTCCTCCTTCGCGCAGCTTTCAAATGGCGGCTCAGTGACACACTCTCTCTTTAAGAGTCGGGCTAGGTGGGTTCCCCGGGTCACCCCAACCAGCATAAAACTTCCTTTGCAGAAATCCCTCTGGCTCAGCCTTCTCCTTAATGAGGGAGAAGGGGAAAGGCACAGTTGTACCTCAATTTTCATTTCTCTGATGATGATGACGGTGCTGATGGTGATGTTGATGGTGTCGGTTGTGGTGACGGTGCTGATGGTGACAGTGGTGATGGTGGTGACAGTGGTGACGGTGGTGATGGTGACAGTGGTGATGGTGGTGACGGTGGTGACGGTGGTGATGGTGGTGCTGATGGTGGTGCTAATGGTGATGCTGGCGGGGATGATGTTGAGCTTCCTTTCCCCTGCTTGGCCGTCCTTGGTCTATGTAAGTGGGTGGTTTGCATTTTTACTTGAGTTGTAGACAACAGTTGTTAACAATAGACAAAGTTACTAGTTTGAAAGGAAATATAGCATCATTACTTCACATCTTCATGTGTTTATTGAATAAATGCCAATACATATTTAATTACAAAATTATATTTAAGTGAATTAATTTACCACTGCTTACATTTATTTTGAAAGTGGACTTGACCCCGAGGTTACCTATTTGTTCTGTGATATTCAGGTTATATATTTATGTATTACTAATTCATTTATTATTAGCCTTGTTTTAATAACCGTATCCTTTTTAGAGTAACGTTGGGCGATCACATCGTATAAGTTCCAGCTGTCATCCTGAGGATCAGTACGTATAAACACAACAAGTGTTACACTCACCACTCAACTTTCAACTCTGTCCTTCACTGTACAGTTTTTTCCTTGTTATCAATTTACTGACCCTTCTCCCTTCTCCCTGATAACCAATAATGGCATTATAGTCCAAAAGCTGGCTTTTGTTTAATCTGTTCATTGTTCAATATCTTGTACTTGAGTTGAGATTGAAGAGTTCCTCTGGCAAAAAAGTAATTACTTTTTTTAGATGCCTTGGTTAAACAACTGTAACATATTCAAAGATGTTTTATACTCCACTAATAATGTATTTGTCTCAGTCCCTTAGAACCGCTTTAGCAAAAATAAGGTGGGTGTCTGACTTGGAAGCAACAGAACCTCATTTCCCTGGGTTCTGGAGGCCAAAGTCCCAGATGAGAGAGCAGCAGAGCTGGTGAGGACACTTTGCGCCGGTCGGCGCTGGCCACAGCGCAGGGAAGTGCAGCTGGGAGAGATCACTGGAGGGTGTCTCAGAGGGCACGCTGGGGATAGCTTCTCCCGCTGGATTTCTTGCTGTGTATGAGCATGGAGATATGCAAATAGAAGCATTAAAAACCGCCTCTGGAATGCAAATAACCAGGAGCTGCCAGTTAAATCCAGAATGTATAGTATTCTTTCCTGCAGCTCTTGTTTTCTTAGGCAAATTATACTTCGGTCTGTAAACAATACCAACATGCTGATCGTGCTAATGATTTCCATTTCTTTTATGACTGAACATTAAATTAATATAATTTGAGCAAATGGATTACTCAGGCATTGGTAAGATGCCTTTTGTAACATTCACTATCTTAAATCACAATATGCTCGACCAAAATGAAGCAGCACACAGACCCCAAAAATGCATGCTGAGCGTGTTATTGACATCTGCAGTCATTTTGTTTGCAATGAAATCTCCAAAGGAAACACTGAGTAATGGAAATGCAGATAATGGGAATGATAAATAAATTCAAGAGTGCTTCTTTAGAAACATTAGATAATGGTTTTTTCTTTAATTAGAGCTCGTGATCTCATTTGAAAACGTTTGTGAGAGAAAACATACGGGAATGAAGAAATCATCTCCAGGCCAGGGGAAATTCTAGAACCTGGGGGAGACGTGACTACCGCGGCGCTGAGCTCTAACTAGGGTGCCAGACAGTGCACGCGGCAGCGCCCGGCTGTCCACGACAGGCGACGTCCTGTCTGAGAAGCACCTGTTTCACATGGCTTCGGTGGTAGCTGTCAGCGAAACTGTGTGTGTGTACATGTATCTATACATAGACATATACGTCTATATGTATGTAGGTATACACATTTATGTTTATGTTCCAGTTTAATTTAAATTCTACACAATGAATTTCCAGTGATCACGATAACCAGGAAAGGAGAACCAGAGCAGTGGAAGACACGCTCCCATTTTTTACAAGGTGACGTAGTTTTAGGTCCACACCAGATGACCAATAACTGATTGATATCACTAGTTAAACTAATCTCAGTTTTGAACACCAGTCCTCGATAACACAGCTCGGCTTTGCCATGCTAATTTGAAAGCGCAGCGCCGAGCGGGGAGGTGACTGGGCCACGGCTCAGAGAGCGTGAGTTGCTACAAGTAAGCCATCACTAGATTAAATATGTCTTTTCTGTAAATGTCTAAAAGCCTTTGCAGAAATGAGACACTATTTTTATTAAATACTATAAAGTTTGGACTAAGTGGGTAATTGCTGAGTCGCTAGCGCACACAGGCTGGGATCAGTGTATCAACCAAAGCGCCATCTTCCAAGCAGACAGAGGCCCTGGGGAGCATCATGTCACGCTGCAAACCAGTGTCCCCGCCGTTAGGATCGGCATCAGCAAAGGGCACTTACTGCAGTCACAAAGGAGAAAACTAGAAGTACTGAAATTGAAAAGGACTCAGTAAAATATTTAGTTCTAAAAAGTATCTATGTCATGCCAGTAAGCCCAATATATTAACTTGAAAACATTTACTAGCTAAAAGCCAATTCATCAGATTGTTAAGTCTTCCAAATTATTATTCTAAAATAAATGTCTACCTGCACAAACAATGGCCAGTTTGAAAATAAAATGAAATAAAAAACTACCTATAAGATTAAAAATCAAAGATCAAAATTTCTACTCTCAGTTTTAATGAAAAATAGAGACACTGGTATTGAAAAAGAATTAAAAACTTATTCGTTGTTGAGAAGATTTGAACAAATGTTTTTTCTTTGAGTAGAAACTAAATAATAGTAAAGACGTTCAAAGCTGAATAGAGACATCATGATAGACGCTGTCTATGGCCTTATTAAAGTGTGTGTGTGTGTTTGATTTTCACTGATACATTTGTGAGCATAACCAGGGGAGAAAACTCATAAACTCTCTGGCCCTGATGTAAGCATCGTGGACACTGCTAGTCAGAGCCATGACAACTGGGTACCGTGAGTAAACATGTGTTTTGTTTTGTATTTTTTTTCCTTTTTTGGTAATTATGTGCTGTACTCTGTTGAAGCGCAAAATAAGCAAATCAGAGAAAGTGAATGAAACTAAAAATTGGCATGATGCTGAAGTCATTTAATACATAATAAGATTACCTTTTCTTTTTTAAAAGACTTGTTTATGCACACAGAACTGGGGTACAGGCCAGAGGTGCAGGGGCGCTGAGAAGATTCATCAGAAGCAGATTAGGGAGCAGAACAGGCACCTCGGCCGCAGGCCGGGAGCCCCCCGAGTCAGGCGGGCCTGGCGCCCTCGCCCCTCCCTGGCGGGATCCGTCGCACTCGGGCAGCTGCGAGCTCGCTGGGCTGCGCGCTCCAACCCGCTGCGCCGCCAGGGAGGGCCCAGAGGACATTTTCTAATGGGGCCAAAGTTCAGTTATGGTTGGGACCACTAGGTACCCATTAAAAGAAAAAAAGTGGCCTCTCTTTTCATATTTTCACAAAATGGATTCCAAAAAAAATACCGTTTTCAAAAGAGACTTAAAAGTCCTGGACGTAAAGCTTGAGACTGGGCACTAGGGAGGTATTTTTAAGTATGACATTAGCGTAAATGTCATAAGACACTAATGATTCAATGCACAGATGAAAAAACCACATCTGCCAGGGACGTGTTCTTTCATCTGAACAGACCAGAAAATCTGAGAGCGGCTTGGAAATGAGCAGGTTTTCCTGGTAGCACGAAAGCAATGTCACATTGAGGTCAAGCACATGGCCGTGAGTCAGATTCCCAGGGCAGAAAACCCAGCATGGGCACGTGAACTGTGTTATCTTGCAGAATTCGCTTGACATGGATATGTCAGTCATGTGCCTGAGCTCCCTCGTTTGCAAAATGGAGACTGGAAAAGTACCTGGCATGTCGATGCTTTGCGGGAATTACAGGAGGCTGTACCCACAAATTACTTACAACAGCCCCTCCCGCATGCAGGCACTCTGTACTCACTTGCTGGTTGAATGAGTGACTGAGTGAGAGAGTGAGTGAGA
>NW_004567119.1:359432-375773 GCF_000260355.1 Condylura cristata | reverse complement strand
TGTCCAGGGCGGCGACAGTGGGCAGCTAGAGCCCACTCACTCCATTCTGATGCTTCCTTCTGTCTCAGTGTTCATGTACGTCTGGAGAATTATTTCCCTGGCCTGTGAATAGATCCTTCTGTGGTCTGCACTGAGGCTGTTACAGGTTAAAGACTTCTCCCGACTGCAAAGAACAAAACCATGCTCCCAGGAAGCCATGCCCGAGTGACGACCATCCGTGCTGCTGTACCTCTGTGACTCACACCAAGCCCCAGACCTCTACGGTCTCATTATTTCTACCTCCTGGTTCCTACTTTCTTGCTATTTCTTTTGTGAAGTCCTATGTGTATTTGTTCACCTCTGCATCATTCATCTGCTGTCAACGATCATGATTTTGTGAGTTCTCTGTCTGCTCTGTCTTCAGGAGGAACCTGAAGGGAGGCCAGTAGATGTGGCCGAGGGAGCCAGTTGGTGATGGGTGGAACCAGGCTCCTGCCAGTGATCAATGCACTAAATCCAGATGTTAAAATATAGCATACACCTGAACCCTATGTTACCAACACAAGCTACGTTAATAATGTGTTTTTTCTAAAGAAGCGTCTGGTGTGATCCATCAGTTGGTCAGTAATTTGGAAGGCTTCTGATATATTTTCAGTTATAAATTTTAGATATATTATTTTCATTTTTCTTTAGTAAAAATGCCTTAGAAGTTAGTTGCATTTTCCTTATATTTGAGGGGACTGGAGGAAGTTTTAAAAGGTGCCCAGGTCCACAAAGCTAACACATGATGAAGGATGGTGACCACTGTGTCAGTGTGAATGTGTGGCCCCCATAGCCATCGGGAGAAATGACAGCACAGACAGATGCCTCTGGTAACGAGCAAATAGGGGATCTTGTATGCCAGAGTGAGCCAAACCTGCATGCTGGCTGCTTCCAAGAGCAGACCATCAGCTGTTTCTCTGCCCTCCCAATGACACTTTTTGTCTCCGCCTTCCTTCCTCCCCAGCCCTAATTCGCCTGTTTTTATTGTAACCATCTTCTCGGCCACATTCCATCTGTAGCCACACATGTAATATTTAAGCAACCTCGTAACTTATAATTATGATATATAATGATAGTATCTCCCTTGTTTATTTTAAATTTGAAGACTGTTGAGGCCAAAGGAATTCATTTAAATTTCTAGACCCGCCACCGTAATACGATGGTGGTAACACATAGGCCATTGGAGAGCTCAGTATGACATGATGAAAATTACAAAGCCCCATGGAAATGTTGTGTTGCGAATAGCTTTAAAAAATGTAAAATAATTTAAAAGAGGTTTTGGGAGTTTAAGAGATAAGACAGGTAAAAAATGACTTTCTGACACTTGATGTGAGCAGATATTACTCAGGGTATTTTCTACTTGCCGCTTTTTAAAAACCTAAGCTATTGCTGGGCAAATGTGTGAATTGATAGCTAGTATTTAATATTAAAAAGAACACACTTGTAATTTGTCACATTGGGGTTTACTTCATCCATACATTTGTGTTGCACCTTGTCAGAAACCAAGGCGATAGTCTCCAGCTTGACACATCAGAAATGCAATTTAATTCTGTCCCAAGAAGTGCAGGGAGGGACAGCTATCTTGTGTTTCACAGCATGAGCGACACAGAAGTTGCATTTTAGTTGTTTAAGTGAAATAACTTTATTAACTGAGAGAATGACATACCAAAGAAAGGAACAGTGACAGATTATTTTACCCGTCTGACAACCCACCCTCTAAGCGTGGAGTCTTCAATGAAATATATCTCAGAGCAGAAAGTTGACTTTGTGTGCTTTTGCAGAGAAGACAAAATTAGCAATTTACAACTGTGAATTAATTTTCTTGCAGCTGCTGCATCACATCACTGAATTTACTCAACAAACCGGTCCTAAGTCGTGTTATTACCTGATTATTGTTTGTAAAATGACTAAACTGTATAGCATACATCCCAGTTTGGAGTTTGGAGTTCTTCAGTTTGGCTCGATTCTCCTCCACACATGGTGAAGTAAAATATTTGAAGAGTGGCTTTGAAACAGCAAGGCAAAATAAAAAACGCATCAATTGTAAGTGTAGGGGATTCTTTCCTTTATTAAAAACTCATATAAGCAGAATCAGAAAACAGCGACGCCCTTCGTTCCGAGCACAAGACAATCGCTCATTTATGGAGTATTTCACCTGTTAGGAAACAACAAGCCCTCAAAGCAAAAGACCCTGCTATTTCATTCCCAGTAGAGTTTGCCACATGCTCTGAGATTGCTACTCTGCCAGAAACAGGTCTTGGTGAGCTATTTCCTGGCCATTTTAGAGGTGAAAGTAAAACGCCGAAGGCAATCCCACCTGGACAGAGTCAGAGCAGACGGTTGACCCAACAGAGGGCGAGATGTCGTGGTAGTTTCCTCCTGGCATGACCTGGAAGGCTGGTTCAGAAGGCCCAAGAGTGTGCACTCTCCACTCGATGGGCTCCTGACACTTCTCAGTCGGCCCAGAATCTCTCCTTTGCAACAGTAGAAGATCGAGCTTCCGGCAGAGCTGACGTCCTACACATGAGTGAAGCAGTCAATGAAACACTGGAACATGTCCGTCCTCCCAGATCATGGTATTGACCCACGGTGAGCCGCACTGTGTCCATATTGATTTATTATTAATGTGCCTTTCAAGTTTAAGTGGAAACACTTACAAAATGAGAACGCGGTCCTTCTATGAGCTCACAATTGACTTAGCCAGTAAATCACTTATTTCGGTTTCATACACCTAGAAAAGTATGTGTCCAGCTTCTAAGTATAAGCTAATCAAAATATTGTATCTGTTTTGACAAACTCGTGTGTCGTACACTGTCAATACCGCTGAGTCTCTAAATCCTTTGTGCTTATTAGTTTTCTCTGTTCTAGGAGAATGGAAAGATGAAATGGTATACAAACTCACTGCTTTCTAGTCTTCAGTGATGTGGCCATTTTATTATTTCATTTAACATCTATTATTTCCTGTATCTTTTAGGGACCTAAAACTACCATTGTTGACCTTCCCTGTACAGTCAACATTAAACAGCACAGCTTTAGGGAGACAATGCATGGTATGCTCAAGGCACAGACTTTTGAATCAGCAAATGGGGTCTAGGATCTAGCTCCCAAGTTCACCAGCAGTGATCAGATGCCTACAACATCCCTCACAATCCTGAGTCTGTGTCACCAGTGCTATTATCACTTGAACATTGACGGGAACCTGCCATGGATGATTGTTCCACACCATAGTAATACATCATTTACATGAAATCATTTAAATATTGAAAGTACAGTTTTGTAATTTTGCAATTAAGATGACACTTACAAGCACTTTTATTTAAAACATAATGGACCGGCCCTCCCTGGTGGCGCAGCAGGTCAAAGCGCAGCACTGAGAAGCTAAAGCCACTTCCGCATGAGTTCGATCCCCGCCTGCCCCGGAGGTGACCCCAGGGCGCGGCAGACCTCTCCTGACCCGCCCACTGCTCCCCTCAGCAGTGGACTTCGTCGATCTGCCTGTTCTGCTCCCCGCTCTGTCTCTGGTGAAGCCTCTCACTACCCCTGAGCCTCTGGCCTGTACCCCAGTTCTGTATGTACAAATAAAATAAATCTTAAAAAAAAAAAAACACACACACAATGGACCAATGTTACCATATATAGTTTATTTTTGATTGCAGGGGTATAAAATGCTTGTTTGGTGCACAATATTAGATCAGGCTTCAATGTTATTAAAGTAATTCTAAACTTTAAGTAATATTAATTTATTTTTTATTTCATTTGCTTATATATATCTCTATATTTTGTTTGTATAGTTTAAGTGATATGAATTTATTGGATGACATCATTTGCCATATCTTAGGCTGAGACCTGTGACACAGATAGATACAACTGGCATGAGAGCCGTTCTATCTCGGAAAACCAGACTCTGCAGGCCAGAGGCAAACACCAAGAAAGAATCGTGACAGCCTGCAGCCAGCACTCTCCCCAACTCTGCTAAGACACAGGTGAGCACGCAGGACAAAGACACGTATAGCTGCCATGCAAAAGAGCTCACGGAGGCCTGCTGCCGTTCCGTCTGGGTCTTTAAATGTTAACAAGACAGTGAACTTTGGGTAGGAATTGATCTCGCCTCGCACGAAGAGGAGGCGACTCCCAGGCAGGTGCGGTCTGAGAGCCGCGTACCAGCTCGCGAGAAGCCCTGGAGAGTCTGAGAATCGCCCTTTAACTTGACTCACTCACTGCTGGGGACGTGAAGTGCTATTTCCACAGTGTCTGGTTCCCTCCAGTCTGCTGCCGGTATTTTATTCAAAGGGATTTTCCTACAAGTCGATGCTAGGGACTTTCCTGAAAGCTGTGGGAGAGGCTAGGCAGACATGGCCTCGGGGAAGACCATCACCTCCCCTACAACGGGCTGTCATGAACCAAGGAAACCTAAAATGCTGCAGCCGGTGGTCTAGAGAGATTGCACAGCATGCTCTGAGCAGTCTGGAGGCCAGAGCGGAAGTCCGCGTCCAGCCGCAGCTCAGAGCCCAGCAGGGAGCAGGGAGGGGTGGGCTTCTCCGAAGGGCCAACCCCAGTGGTGCCCCCGTCCTGACACACTGGATCGGCTGGCCCAATTTAAATGCAGTGTCTATCCCTAGCCAGATTTGCGGTAGGACTGTAGGGAAAATAGGCAATATAAACTCTCATGGAATTGCAGGTTCAGATCAGATTGTCAATGCACGATCCCAAAATATCCAGCTTAAGCCGTCGCTGGACCTCGGAAGTGCGGTGAGAACACGGGGCCGTAACCCAGGCAGCCAGGGCGCAGGGCGCGCGTTGACCGCTGACTCTCCCTGCCGCTCCCCGCGCAGCGAGCAACCGCATCGGCACTGAAGAGGCACCTGCAGCCGCACTGAGTACTTTCGCAGGACACCCCAAAGGACGCAGGGCTATGTGGGGTCCCCCAGGCCGCCAGGGGCGGAGGGGCGAGGCCGCAGGGATTCAGAAAAACGCAGGACCTGCACCCAGATTCTCGGTGTCGTCTCTAGAAAATGCATGACTTGGGTTGACATCACCGTGGTTCTACTGCTGACAGCTGACAGGGGAGAAGCGGCCTGGCTCCAGCGGGCAGCCTGAGAGGTGAAGGCCTGGCGGAGCCCCGGGGGCTGAGAGGGGCCCAGGGCGCCCTTAGCGCAGCCTCGGCCGCTTTGCGCGTCTTCCCACCGTCCTTTGTTTCAAGGGTGCCGGGGTCGCCTTGCAGTCACTGCAGTGGGCCAGACTGTAGCTGCAGCCACCGGTAGAGCCGGTGGAGTAACGCGGCATCAAGATGATACCTGACTGTTCAGTCATAGCGGCTTTTCTTTTTAGAGAAGGGTGGCAGGACGCATCACCCCAAACTAGGACGGGGGCTTCAGGAGCCTCCCTTCATGTGCTTAAAAGCAGTTCCTGCGGAGGCGTCCGGGGGCTGAAGCGTCTCGGCGTTCTGTCAACCGGGAGAGGACTCCATCCAGGTGAGCAGACGATTCACCAAGGCCACATGCGGGGAGACGCTCAGAAGGCGCCACCCCCCCCCCAGTCCTCGGGCGCAGTCATTCCCGCGCTCGCTTCCCACCCGCAGGGGCGCACCCCTGCCTCCCCCAAAGCCGGCTTTAGCCTGAGGCCTGAGCCTCGCGCAGACCCTGCTCCGCTCGCCCAGGCCAAGCGCGCTGACGGCTGCCGGCTCCTGGCGGGGCTTCCCGGAACGCAGAGCGGAGGAGAAAGCTGTTCCCTCCTCGGAGAAGGCGCAGGAGCAGGGGCCGCGGACGGCCACGCGGCTGCGGAGCCTCCCAGCTCAACGCTGAGGCTCAGGGGACGCCACTGTCATTGCGAGACAGAAGAGCTTGTCGGGGGCGCCCGGGGGCGGCCCCGAGCCCGGGCTGTTGTTAAATCGGTGAAACCAGTCACTCGGACGGCGCGAGGAGCCGCAGGCGCCGGGCTGCCGCGTGGTGTCGCGCCCGGCAGGGCTCCCTCTGCTCCAGCCCCCGACAGCGCGCAGCGGGCGCCGCCGCGTCACCGGTCACGCACAGCGGCAGGGCCGACGACAAACAGGTCCCCAAGCCCTGAGACGGCTGCAGGTGAGTGGCAGGTTCCCTGCAGCGGCGCAAACACCAGCCGCGCCCTCGCCGAATCGGGCTTCCTGCAGCTTGCGGCCTGCGGAGACGCGCGGTCGGTTCTGTTGCACCTGTATTGTGTTGGTGAGATGATGCTGGTTCCCAGCAGCATGATTTAGGGGTGCAGGTTCACCCTCTTCGGAGGCATGTCGCCACACACACTCCCCCGAAGCACCCGCAGCCCTCACCAGGGCCCTCGGCCCCTCCCTGGGCAGCCGGTGGCCTCCGCCGCGCTGCCCACTTCTGGGGTTCCCCGCCTTTAGCCCTTTCTGTATCTTCACGTTTGGCACGCGCCGCCTCATCCTTTCTCCCACCAACACCGAGCTTCGCGGCTGCTGCGAGGCGCTAAGGAAGCAGGACCGGCTGGTGCTGGCGCCGCTCTGAGCCCAGGTCTGCTCTGGGTCTCAGGCAGGACCCGGCCAGGGCGCCCGGGGCTGCTCAGCTCCCCACAGTAGGGCTGCGTGGCGGGAAGGACCCGGTTTCGCAGAAAACCATGGAAATGGAGTGAAAGGGGTGATGAACATCCCGACTGGCTAAGCCAGACAGTTAGCGAGACGCCGGGCAGGAGAAGGGGCCGCAGGAGAAGTGAGGCGCAGCAGGCGCCGCCGTCTGGGGGGCCAAGCGGGGCGGCCGCAGCCCCCGGCACGCTGCTCCCTCGGCCCTGGGGTCCCTCCGCAGGCCTCGCGTCTTTGAGAACGGCCCACCCTGGGCCAGGCGTCCTCTGGGAACTCGGCGCCACCTGCCCAGGGAAGCCACGGGCGGATCCAGGTGGCTTTGCCAGGGCCCCGACGGCTACACGGCCCGCAGCGCTGGCAGGACGCCCTGTGACTGCGGCTTACGGAGCCGCGGGGGCGCCGAAGGCTCGTGATCGCCGTACACTGCTGCCCTGTTACACAGGAGGGGGCGCCTGGTGGGACACTCACCAGATGATGGAGAAGAGAAAATCTCACGCAAATTTGCCGTCCATAAAATACCATGATAGGCCCTCCCTGGTGGCACGGCACTGGGAAGCTAAAGCCACTGCAGCGTGAGTTCGATCCCCGCCTGCCCCGGAGGTGACCACATGGGGCGGCAGACCTCTCCTGACCCGCCCGCTGCTCCCCTCAGCAGTGGGCTTCGTCCATCTGCCTGTTCTGCTCCCCGCTCTGTCTCTGGTGAAGCCTCTCACTACCCCTGAGCCTCTGGCCTGTACCCCAGTTCTGTATGCATAAATAAATAAATCTTTAAAGAAATTGTTTCCCAAGAACAAAATATATATAGAGAGAGACATTATTCTATTTATCCTAGTACTTGGCCTATCTCTTCTGCAGTCAACAGTTTCTTTTCCTTTATTCACTGTTGCTACTTAGTCATTAGGCTAAAATGAGTGTGATTCATCATACAGTAACTAAAACTGCAGTGAGCTGGAAATGAAAGTCTGTGTTTGGCTCTGGGTATTTTCCTTAACCTTTCTGCAATTGATCCCTGAAGCAAAAATAAGAGTAACAAATCAGGCTGTAGAACAGTGTTCTTCCAGAGCTCAGACGAGGTTGTTTACCTTTGAAATCGCTAATAGATTGCATGATTAAATGATAGATGTGAATGTTTGATAAGGCTGCATCTATCTTTGTTTGCATCATTCTGACCCAGCAGAATGGGCACATGCCCCCACCCAATGCCCCACTTCAGAACGGAGCTATGCAGGCCAGAGGGGTCCCGGCATGCGGGGTCCTTCAGGACGCACAGGAGAGGGCCCAGAGACGCAGGCGGGCGTCCACGCCCTGGTATCTTCTCTCCAGATGCAGCCACCCGCTCAGGAGCCCAGCTCCCATGCCACCTAGAACACAAGCATCTTCTGAGATAAATACTGACAAGTTTCTGGAAGCTTCTCACTGTCTAGCATTGTGTTTTAAGATCCAAGACTTTCCTAAAGGTTCTGGTTTCTTTGCTCCAAAGGGCCTCACTGACAAATCTATGAAAATATTTTCCCACCGATGTCCCACTTATATGAAAGCTGTCTATCATATTAATGAATTAAACCCACGTGTAATTTTAAAGACATGGCAGGTGTGTCGTGGAAGTTAACCATGAAATTACTAAATGTTTTTCCTGAAACTTGACCAAAGGTAGACCACGGATCGTCTGAGCCAATCACGCAAATGTTGCCTGTCACTCCCTCGAGTCTTGTGTGCAGACCTCAGCAATTCAAGCCACTCTTTTAATGAATATTAAAGGCAACGTGCTGTTTTCATCTAATTGTCACTAACATGGGGCAAGATGAAAATATTGCATTTCCCGTCACTGTACATCATGCTACTGTTCCTCAGAGATTCCATCTACATGCAACGTTTTTGGAAACAGCCGAAGCTTTAATAACAGAAAGTCAATGCACCCCTGCACCTTTTATAAAACATGACACCAGGCGCTATAATTAAAACTAAACTTATTTCCTGTGGCGAAATTAACTTACAGAAATGAAGGTGTTTATTTATTAAAGGGGATCTCTGGAGTTCTTGCCTTTTTCTTTCCCTCCTGGGAAGGTTTTGATTGTTTGCTTCCTCCCCTCGCCTGCTTGCTGTGTAATTTAGAGCTGATGCCTTCTATTGGGAAACGGAATTTGATCGGAGAACAGTCTGCACCAGCAGCTAAACACATTACCCGCGTGTTACTCACTTTTCTTCCTGTGCTATTTCTTTTCTTCCCCCTTTAAGCATCAGAGGACAGCGTGCAGAGGTTTGCAAGGGCGACGGCAAGGCTCCGTCATAACCAGGAGGAGCTTTGCCCTGCAATAACAGAGGACGCACGGATCCCGCTAGTGACGCGGCTGTGTGATGGAATCAGGACTCGAGAAGGGTGTTCTTTCTTTCCCCATTGCCTAAAGTTTTTCTCTGGCAAGCTTTTCATCTAAGGAGCTAGACTCTGCTGATAATTAAGTATTACATTCAGAATGCAAAAGAATAGTGAAATGGTTAGAAACAAAACAAAAGCAAAACCCAAACCCTTTTGCAGTGTGCAAGTTTAAATCGCGTCAGATCAGCTGCAGAAACTCTTCGCCTCTCACCTACTAGGGGAAACCTACGCGGAGCCCAACCCCTGCCCCGCTGCACCGGCAGCTGGTGGCCCGCCAAACCTCGTGGCGGGAGGGAGCCTGTCTGCAGGATGCACCCGCCACCAGGGGCTGCGACGGCAGCCTCGACCCCACAGGCAGCGGCTGAGTGTGACCCTCACACTCGCTGACTAATGACAGAAACGTGTTAGCGCGTCGGTAAACTTCAGCAGCTGGTCTTATGCATCCAGAATTATATCTCACCTCCCTTTAACCTGGTTTTGCAAATAGCGTTCTAGATGGAGCTGGAACCCGGACAGCTCTACCTTTAGTGCCCAGGGGCCATGTCCCACTCGTATTTTCTTGGCTATTGGCAAACTCAGTCTGCAGTTAACATGAGTGAATGTTTTTAGAACTGTTTTGTTGAGGACATCTTGTCACCACTGTGTATTAATTGTATTTCTTTGGAGACACTTAATGACAGCACAGAAAATCTTTCAGACTGGACCTTAGAATTCTGAGCACGCCCCGGAACCGAAGGGCGCTCGTGGGGCTTCAAGGAGAGGTCTGGGACGGAGTTTGCTTGTCCAGTGTCCCGCCCCCAAATTCCTCTGTTGAGGCCTTACACCAGTGTGTGGGTGACCCAAGGTGGGACCTCGGCAGGCGCTCAAGCCTGGAGGGTGATGCTCTGAAGGGCGCAATCAGCACCTCTATCACAGAGCTCTCAGGTGGCCTGTTCCGTCCCGCCCCCGGGTCCTCAGTGCCGGCCCTCGGGGTACTCGCTCCAGCATGCAGGGCGTTATGAATTGAGGTCAGGTGGGGCCAAGGAGCTAAGAAGGAGCCCTGCCCTTCTGAGACACGACGTGACCCCCCTCCTGCCCTTCTGAGACACTACGCGACCCCCCCTCCTGCCCTTCAGAGACACGACGCGACCCCCCTCCTGCCCTTCAGAGACACGACGGGACCTCCACTGCCTGTTACAGCCTGGAAGACGGGTCGGGCGGGTGTAGACTGGTGAGCAGTGTCATCTCTGTCTGAGGAACGCGTTTCTTTCTGCCCCAGACAGTGAAGCCGCGCCCTCCTCACCCTGCAAGGCCCCTCTTCTCTCCGGGGGCGCCCAGCCCTGCCCATCCCGACCTCGGGCTCTAAGCCCAGGTCTCCCCTACTGAGCTTTGACCCACGGAAGCACCGGCAGCCCGGCGCCCCGAGGGGGCTCATCTTCGGCGCTCCGGCCGGGCTGGGCTGAGGACCGGGGCCGTGTGCGCCCAGGCCCGGTCGGCACCGCGGGCCGCGTGCAGGAACACAGAGGAAAGACGGACAGCGGCGGTGACCGTCGGCGGAGCCACTGCCCGAGGAGCGGAGCCCGGATGAGAGGAGGCTGCGCGGTGTGAGAGCCGCTCCGGGGGGTAACGGACAGACGCGCTGTGAAGCTGAGGTGCGGACACGCCTGAGGAAAGAGCAGGCGCGCAGCTGAGATGCAGGTGGGCGGCGGCGGGAGCCGCGGCCCTGAGCTGGCCCGAGAGCTTGGCACCAGCGACGCCCTTCGCAAGGCAAGCGCAGGCCAGAGGACGCGAGGGGCCCCGGACTACGTGCCGGGTGTCTCGGGCTTCGCGGCCTCGGCCTCGCCGGGCGCCGGCCACAGCACGCGCGGGACTCAGAAACGCGGCCGGGCTCTGCCCTCTGCCGGCGGGGCGCCGCGCCACGCCCACACCAAGACGCGTGCCCACCCCTGCGGGGGGCGGGCACAGCGGGCCAGCTGACCCGCTGCAGCCCCGCCCTGTGGCACCGGCCTCCTCCTCTGGTGGCTGGTCGCCGGCGCGGTCTCGCCCACAGCGCTGCCTCCTGCCTACGTATCCCCGGAACGGTGTGTGCCCCGGCCCTCCCCGGGGCGCCTGGGCCAGGACGCAGCTCTGCCCGCTGGCTCCGGCCCACAGTGCGACTTTGGTTCCCGCCCCGGAGGGACCCCAGGGCGCGCCAGACCCCTCCTGACCGCCCGGGGCTCCCCTCAGCAGTGTGCTTCGTCCATTTGCCTGTTCTGCTCCCCGCTCTGTCTGGTGAGGCTTCTCACCTCCCTGCTCCTCTGGCCTGTACCCCAGTTCTGTATGAATAAATAACTTTTTTATTAAAAAAAATCTACATCCCAGCATCTCTGCAGTGACAATGCTTAGCCCTTAGGATAAAAACTGGGGTGTGGGGGGAAAGTCAGCATTAACTAACATCTAGAAATTACCTTGACAAACTACATGTATTCTTGCTTCAAGATCCCCTCCCCGACCTGGCAAGGAACGATTCGGGCATTTCAGAACGGAAATTTCAAAAACCACCCATGTCCTTAAGAAATGTTCGTTTTTTCTATTCACTATTTCCGTCAAATCCTCTTCAGCTTATGGGTGAGACAGGAATGCAGAGACAGAAGAACTAGACCTACCTACAGATGTGTGAATTCACCATAACCAACTTCTTAATCTCTCATCTCTTCACACCTTGTGCTCACAGTACGGCGATGGGAAACAAATCAGAGGTCTGTAACAAGGTTTTAAATTTTTTAATGTACAATATAAACATCATGCGTGCTTTTAATTGATATCACTGTCATGATGGAAAGCTCCTTTCTACCCTAACATTCTCTTTGAAAGTTTATACAGTGTTCTCCAGCCACGTTTAATTACTCCTTTGCTTAAACATTTATTAGTTGTAATGATTTTGCAATTAAAAAATGAAATGGTCTCTTAGATCTTTAAGTTTGTTGTCTCTCTTCCCAGACACCCATTAACCTGTGTGCAAGCCGGGCGTGGGTGTTAAGCTTGATTTTTGTCAAGCTCAGTACTTGGTGCGTGTCCAAGAATATCTGTCAGAGTAAATAACACATTTCTCCTTCCAGCTTGTTTACATTAATATCTTTATGTAAAAATATCTGCAAAATGGAAAATATACTAAACAAAAGAAATGTAAGTGCAGTTCAAAAGGCCTTTTTGTAACTAAGAAGGGGTTAGAATTACTACGGTTCAGAAGAAAGAAACTTACTCTGGTCACACACAGGAAGCTCAAGTTCAAGTCTGTTAGAAACAACCAAGGGGTCACTCCGGTCACTTGGCCACGGGGGGTTCAAACCCAACTCCTTTCTCTTAGGGTGAATCTTTTTTAAGGGAGGAACATTGGTTTCTTTCATATTCGTCCTTCTGCCATGATTTCAGTCACTAACTAACAACAATTTTTCAGGCGTCTGTTTCCCTTACTGAGGAGAGAAGCAGCCCTCTGCGCTGCCTCCGGTCGGTGAGCGGAAGGAGACTCAGCGCAGTCACCACCAGGAACGCGAGCGGCCTGCGGACCCTCCTGGCAAATCAGCACGTCCAGGATGCGGAAAGGCGACGGCCGAGCCCGAGGTGAGTCTCCTGTGTCCACACCACTTGCAAGCGTGAGACTGGGATTCTCAGCTCCTGTCTCCGGTCTCCCAGCAAATTCTCAGTGATTCCAGCCTTCTTTGGGTACATCAGGAGTCGCGTTGGAGAGGCCATATTCAAGACAAGGAGGTATGCTTCAGACCCGGGGGCCCTCCGGCTGGGCAGCAATGTAGAAATAGCTGCATCATGCCTGATGCAATGGATCTACTCAAGTGACAGGAAAAAATAGTGTTTTTCATGTGCTTCCAATGTGCGGGGCATCTAAGCCATTTGGCAAATTACAGTGGCTGAAGGATTTCTGATGAGCTGGGGGGTCAGGGAGAAAGACGGGGTGGAGCGCTTGCCCTGTGAGTCGGCTCTGGGGCTGTCAGGGTCCTTTCGGTTTGGAATCTCTGTGCAGGTGACCTGCGGAGACCGGGTGCTTCTCCACCTGATAGCTGCGCACGGCTGGGAGGAGTCCACGGACCTGACTCAAAGGAAAAAGAGACAATCCACGCAGCCTCCTAGCTTGCTTTGAAAACCGCTCGTGGGGGGGACAGCAGACGTGGCTTGAGCTTTCGTAAAGTGGCTTAACGAGGCTGAGCAAGAGCAGCAAGGGCCGCGGTGAGCACAGAGGCAGGAGACGTCACTGGGGTGCACGTGACCAGCACAACGGAGGACGGGGGCAGCTCCGGGCACTCGCTAGGGCGCGCAGACAGGGGCCGGGCGCCGGGCCACAGCCGGCAGAGCTCACGCCCCACTCGCCCGCCGCGATGCTTCAGAGGCAGAATTTCAACGGGGAGTGAAAGGCACAGCGACCACACAGAGACCAAATGAGGGCAAATTCCGCTTCAGAGGAAGAAACAGAAAAAAAAGAAAAGAAAAATGAGTAACACTTGCAGGAAAAAAAGTAAATTCTCACTCTCATTGGAAGCGAACGGGAGAGAAATACAGACCATGCAGCGTCCCTCGGGAGATGAAACGCTATTGCACACTGTTTTCTCCTTCTTTCAAATTCCGCATCGGGTCCTCCATTGCTTCTCCCAGGCTCCGTAGTGGCGCTGAAGCCTCGAGAGCCCTGGCCAGCGCCTCGCCCGCCTAAGAGCTCCCTGCTCTGAGCATTTCAGATTTATTTCCGTCACCACCGGTTCAACTCCGGTACATAACGCTCAACTGAAAGCCACAAAGGCAGCTTCCACGGGGAGCAGAAGTCACCCCTTACAGAGCCCGGCGCGGGCCGTCCTGGCCGCCTGCTGGGGGCTGCGCCGTGGCCCCGGCCGGCCGGTCAGCCCGGGAGGAGGCCCCAGCCTCAGGCCTCCTTGCGCCGGCCGCTCGCCCGCCGGACCCACGCTCTTCCCACAGCGAGCGTCACCCACCCCCACACACGGTCCTGGGCGGGCAGGGGAGGAGCATAGTGGTCAGGGCAGACGAGCAGGACCCGAGAGGGGAGTCTCGCCCGGCTGTCGGCAAGGCAGAGCCAGGCTTCGGGGCGCTGCGTCCCCAGGGTGAGGGCTTCCCCAAACCAGGGAGAAGCAGGACGGGCCACTGAGGTCTGGACTGCGCTGGCTTCTGCTGGACGCTACACACAGTGTCCGCAGAGCCTTGGGCACATCCCCCTGACGCGCCTGCCACTGCAGAAGGGCTGCTGGAGATCTAAGCACCCCGGTGGCCCCCAGGGGAGAAGCTGCGGCAGCAGCTGCAGGTGGGCCAGCGCTCCCAGGACGCGCCCCCTCCCCCTGCGGGCCTCCCCTTCCCTGCCCTGCACTCCCTGAGCCTCCCAGCCGCTCTTCCTTTCATTCACCTGCAGTGAAGCAGCGGCTCGGCGCCCCGCACATTTAAACTTCACCAGAAATTCAGAGTTAAGAAAACCCAGCCTGAGCCGAGGCCATGAGCAGACAGCATGGGCCGGGCGGGAGCGGGGCCCCCAGCCCAGCCCAGCCCAGCCGCCGCCAGCGAAAACAAGGAGCTTTCCCGAAGAGGAGCACCTCAGGGGCTAGGGGCGCCCACGCCCTTGTCGATGAGTCCGAGGGGAGCATCATTCCACCTGCACACCCAGGCTCCCCTAGCGCTGGCCTGCAGAGGGCAAGCGGCTCCTGCTCCCGCTGAGCCACCCACTGCTCCTCACCCTGCTGGTTTCCCGGGCTGCGCGCTCCCTCATTCCTGCCCTGTTTTCCTAAAGGAGACATCACGTGTGGGGGAGCTGTTCCCCCAGTGAGGTCTGGCGCTGTCAGCAACAGGACAGAGCAGTGTCTGGGCGGCGGGTGAGGGCGAGGTAGCACGGGCTGTCATCGCCACCCCGAAGGAATGTGGTCGTGGGGGTGAGAGCATGAGGGCCGGGGCTCCCCGGCACCCCCTTGCCCCATGGAGGGAGCGGAGCCCACCCTCGGCCTCTCCCTCTTCTTGGTGAGCCCCGGGAGGAAGTGGGGCTCACCCACGGGCAGGCGTGGGGGGACAGGGCCTCGCCACCTGAGTGTCCCCTCTGCTCTCAGCGAGGCTGAGGTTGCCCCGCCCTGGTGTGTCATGGGAGCACCCCTCTCTCTGTCCGTGAACCTCAGGACCCCAATTGAGGATAAACGAAACGGGGTCCTTTTCAGCATGTGCTGGCGTTTCCGAGCCTGTGGGTCACTGAGCTGGTCGCCCGCCCTGCACAGCCCGGTCTGATGCTGCATTCACTTCTCCGTCCGAGGAGCCCCAGACACAGGAGAGGTTTCTCTGTGCAAGGACCCATCAGGGGGACCCCCGTTCACGGCGGGCCGGGGCTGAAAAGAGTGTAGGTGGTCGGTGGGCCCCGTTGCTCGGTCAGGACACGGCGGCGCTGAGGCTGGAGGCCTCCCGGGTTGAGAGAAGCCACGAGACCCTCCCGCCCGCCTGGGGATTCCCTGGAGGGAAACACTGCAGCCATCGGTTAGCGCGAGAGTGCAAGTCTGCAGGAAGAGTTGCTTGCAAATTTTGTTTCCACGCAGAGCAAATCAAAATGAAACAACATCACATCTCCAAGTGGACGTGGAGCCTTGTTGTCATTAGCTGAGCTCCTGACGCAAGCGGCTAGCGCAGCTGAGGGCGACTGCACCCGCCCGAGGTCGTAAGTGGCGGCTCCGGTGGTGCCGACCCTGCTGACCTCGGTCTTCCTCACCCGCTGCCTGAGTGGGCGAACCGCCGTCTTGGGCCTTAATGGCTCGTCCTGAAACGAGGAGGGGCCAGCAGCGGGAGCTGCTCCAGCGAGCGGGGCGCAGACACCGCCCGGATGGTTCGGGGAGGCAAAGAGGCCAGGGCCGGAGGCGGCGCCTCAGCAACCTGCAGGAGCCCAGCCCAGCCCAGACGTTCAGGAAGGCGGTGACCTGAAGGCTGAGCCCACGGCACAGCGGGCACAGCCCTGCCGGGCGCCCGTGAGCGAGCGACGCCAGCCCTTGGCTCTCAAAGATTCTGTTTGTTTGACTGGAAGCGCTGGGGTGCAGGCCAGGGGTGGGGGTGAGAGGGCTCCCAGAGACGGAGTGGGGAGCAGGACAGGCGGATGCTATGAGACACACGGCTGAGGGGGGCGGGGGGCAGCAGGGTGGGCCCGGGGGTCCCCCGCAGCCGCCATGGAACTGGTGGCTGCCGCTGACTTCACAGTGCAGAGACTTGGCCCCGGGCCCCGCCTTTCCTCAGGGGAGGTCTCCCCCGGCCCCTCTTGGGGCCGCCTCCCCGTCCTTGTCCCAGATACGCTCTAGATTTGTAAAATGCCGCCGCTCTGCTTTTAAAATTGTATCAGTTAATTCATACAAACTAAAACTGCTATGAAAAGGCTCCTTGCGCAGGACGCGCG
>NW_004567119.1:356359-357892 GCF_000260355.1 Condylura cristata | reverse complement strand
AAAAAAAAATGGCGATTTTTCAGTGATGTTCCTAGAATTTGTTTTGTGGCATTTATTGTGTTTTTAAACGTGGCTCTACTCTCTCAACACTCAAGCGGCTTAAGGCTAAGTCGGAAGTGGACCCTAAGTCCGGCCAGACTGTGGGAGGCAGATGCCCGGGGAATGCCCTCCAGGAAGGGCGTCTGTTCGCCTAGCACCGTCAAGTTAATAGTGTAGGGTCATTACAAAAGTTAATGTGAAATCATAGATTGGAAACAATATGCAGGATCAGCTCAGTGCTACTGTGTCGTCAGTGTCCATGCGAAAGTGGATCTGAACCAGAAGTTGAGGCTTCTGCTGTTTTCTTATCTACTGTGTTTATAGTTCGTAGGAAATGTGTAATAAGTTCATTAAAATGCACAGAAATGAAGCCAAAACATCATGCATGTAATTAATGTACAAACGCTAAGCCAAAAAAAATTGGGGATTATTTCCTTAATAAAAGAAAAAGAAGAAGCATATCATTGATTTTTTTGAGTGGAAAATTCATTTTCATCTAATGCCAAAACTGTCAGGTTTATCCCAGGGTGAGATGGCTTGTATTTTTCATGGCCATCTAAATAAAATTTTTATAAATTATCAAGCTGCTTTCCTCTGCCCGGTAGCCTTCACTTTCTCCTTCTGCTGAGTGAATTTCAGACGGTTCACACTCAACGCATCAGACGCTGGGCAAGTCTAGCAAATTTGCCATCTGGACCAGGCGAAAGAGACAGGAAGCGGGAGGCGCTGTGATACAACCAGAGCCTGACGCTTGATGTCTACTGGCAAATTCTTCCCCAAAATATACCCCGGTGGAGGTTTTTGAAATTCAGAAAAAGCACTTTTGAGGCAAAATTGCTATAAGACATTAAAAAGTATGTAATGTAGTTCTACCTTTTAATGGCAGAAAAGCATTTTTCTTCTATTGCACAATTTTCATAGCTATAAAATAGGGAGAACAGCATCTGTGTGATATTGATAGTTTGTCAGCTTAGGTGATCTGATCAAGTCCATGTAAAGAAACTATGCTATGTCAAGATACATGAATTTAACAGAACTTACGATGTGAGTCTTTGGTCAACTGAAATATTAATTGGATTAATTATCAATGCCATTAATTGAAAGTAGAAACTGGTGAAGAACAGCGTGACTGCTCTCACTGTTGGGCTTTGCTGAATGCCAAACTGTGTCTTGTGTTACCAGGAAACCCACCCTCCGGGACCACCATAAGAAACATTCCACGAAAACTGAGCTCAGTCATAAATAAATATTCCATATCATACTCAGTACCATGGAGGGGCACTTAAATAAACAAATGAGGGGACCCTCAGCTCATAAAATCAAGTAGAGTTAATGAGAGTGAGATGCAAAAGGCAATGAAATCAAAGCAAGACCCCTGCAACGGTGAGTGAGCGCATCAGAAAAGTAATGGAATATAAAGAACCATGCACCAGGAGTTGAAAACTCAGTGGATATATGAATAGAGATAAGAGAACTAAATATGCCTTCCTGAGT
>NW_004567119.1:353329-355344 GCF_000260355.1 Condylura cristata | reverse complement strand
GGGGATTATTCTAAGCAAAATAAAACAGGAGGATAAAGATAAACCCTGGACGGTGGCACTGATAGGTGGGATGTAGAAAACAGCAAAATGCTCTTAGCAGGATTAAATCTGTAAGGATTCGATTCTCAAACAATGGCACCTTCTCAGCCCTGAGGCTCCTGAACACGTCTTTGGCTTAAGGATTTTGCTCTCCATGTCAAATCGTGGTTTCCTTAGTAATGTGGGCACTTTTCCTTTCCCTGTAGAAGAAAGGCAGGGTTTTTTGTTTTGTTTTGTTTTGTTTTTTCTTATTCCTGATTTGAAAAAAATACAAAATGCAATGTTATTTTATATGGAGTAAAATGTTTCATTGTAATAGCTTTCTATATATGATTGCTTGGGTCAAGACTGTTAGCCGTGAAGAGTTAGACTGTCCCCCACCATCTTATATTTTCCATACACAGAATGTTATGAACACTGTGCTTTTACTTGATTCCTTATGCTAATTTTAATGAAGCAACTAAGAGCATCAAGAGAATACCCAGCATAAGCAGTGGGTGGTTCAAGTGGAACAGGATCAAATGAATATTCCTTATATAGTTTCAAGTAGCCCTCTCCAGACAAATGGATTTGTTATTCAGTGATAGCACCACAATAAAATGGGTAAGAAGGAGGAAAACCCATTACTTATTTTAAACACTTAAAATTACTTTCTAAAGGTCATATCAGTGGAGAGTGTTATTTTATTGTAATATTTTTCAGATCTGACATTTATGCTCTAAAAATTGACCTGATCCTTGTATAATTTCCTAGGAATATTCTTTCATTTTCTTAGCCCTGCAGTAAATTGTTAAAATGCGACTTTAAACACTCAACTATGATCAGATACACACAGTTTCAAATTATAGATCAGAAAGAAAAGTTAAAGGAGACTTAGCCAGCCTCTGGCATAAACAGTCGGATTATAAACCAGTCAAATATTAATGTAATAGAAGTAGATTTACAAATTACATGAGCACCTCTCATCTAAACAATGCACAGTTCAAGAAACTTGTATTTTTGTTTACTGAAGTTCATTAACTTTAACAAAGGACTTAACAATGCTAATTCTCTAATTCTGCATTAAAATCTGAGTTCATGTGTGACTACCTCTTGCATAAGAGAAAGATAAAATGAAAATGCATACTGAAATCCTTTCATTGGACATCTGCAGAGGTGGGCTGAATATTCCGAATCACATGTAAACCAATGTCACTTCAATCCAAAACAGTAACAAAAAATCAAGTTTATATGTGAAACCCTTTAAGTGCAGAATTTATTCTACCACAGTTATATGATTATTGACCATTGAAGGTGATTCAAATTAACCTGTTATGAGAACTGAGTTGTGTCTGGTGCCTGGCCGGTGCAGGTGCTGTTTTGGAGACTCTGTGAGAGGAAGAAGCCCACAACCTTGCAGACGCTGCAGACTGCAGAATGGGGTTTGCCCAGGGAGTCTGCTTCAGTGGCGGGGAAGAGTAGATACACAGTGGAGCAACGTTGTTCTCCCCAGCTGGGTCTTTGTTGACTGCACAGTATAACTGCCAGCGCTCAGAAACTCCTTCGAGTCCTTTTATGTTGCAGGAATTTGCATGAATGCATGCCCCTCACGGGAGCATGGTGCAGGGCCCCGCCCAGCACGTGGGTGGGTTGCGACGGCTTTGTGAGGCGTGATCGACATCAACGGCGTCGTGGAAGGCGAGGGAGCCGTGGTGAGCCATAATGTCCATGCTGCAAACGGTGAGTGGAACCAAGTCATTGACAGGGCCGCTCCCAGGGCTGCGCTTCAGTTCTTGTGACGAGAAGTTGTAAGAGCTTCGACCTTAACAGCTTCCGGCCGCACGCTCGGTAGCGCCACACCCTGTACGAGACATGGCCAGGTCTTGGTGACTTGTAAGCGGATGTCTGTGCCCATTCACCGTCAGCCATCCCCCACCCACCTCTGGTCTCTGGCAACCGCCTCTCTGTTGTCCGGTTCAATGACTTTTGCAGACTCC
>NW_004567119.1:337644-352459 GCF_000260355.1 Condylura cristata | reverse complement strand
AAGGATGCCAAACTGGAGACATGACTTCAGGAAACTTAAGTTGACTAACGCATAGACGGGAAAACTTTACATCAGTTCAGAGCCGTTTTAGAGCCAGGGTCTATTTTGGATATTAATAATGGCTGTGATCAAATCTCTGTTGAGAGCAAGTAGGTTTATTGAAACTAATTATTTATTGGAAATAGCTGTAACAACAATCTGCAGAAACACGATTATAATCTTTGACACAAACACGATTATAATCTTGGACACACTTGCTGTTTGTCAATAGCTGTTTCAATGCCTCGGCGAGACAGCAGTTCAGCAGCAACATCAGCCCTTAATAAAACCCTCCTGCCCAGGTAACCTAGCTCTCGAGAAAAAAATTCACCTTTCTTATGGAATGAATTGCATTTGAGAGCAGATTCCAAAATCCACGTGTACTGATATATAAAGGCACATTCTTTCCATCAATAATTTTGTCAGGTTTGAGTGGAAGTCAGACTCCTGAGCGTTTCTGCAGATGTGAGGCTTCCAGAGCTGTCGTGCCAGCGCTTTGCACGGTGTGCCGGAAGTGTTTTTCTCCCACTCTTCTCTGCTTTTCACCTCTCTCTAGAATTTCTTTGCACACTCATGTCTTTTTCTGAGTGCCGCCATCATCAGCCCAGCTTGCATTTGTTATCTAGGGCCATGCCTTTGAGTATTGTCTTAGAGCTGAAGAATTGTAAGAGATTTTTAATCAGATTTTTAATCGATTATTTTTAATCGAAATACCCAGACTGTCCTCTCCGTAACCCTCCTGATGTTTTCCAAGAGGCTACCAGGTTGTCTTTCTCTCTAAGTAGTTAGAATAAGATGCGAAGATCACCATTGCTGTCTAATGTGCTCATTATAGAATAACTTACCATAGTATTCTTTGGGGGGGAGGGGGCTGTGATCACGATCACACAATTATTACTTCAGTGTAATTTTATTTTAAGTCACCACAGTGCTAAGGAGATCAATGGTTCAGCAAATTGCCGGTTATCTTTAGTTATCATGAGCTAACTACCCTTAGTTATCGTTAGGTGAGAAGTATATAGCTGTGTTCAAATACACATGTGGTAAGGTTGAATAAAGTGGTTTATAAGTATCTGCTCTAAATTTCACTATTTTTACAATTGTAACAAATTATATAACATCCACATTTTATCTTGTCTAGATTTAATTTCATAGCTGCCAAAAATAGTGTTTTGGGATTAAACATAAGCCGTGTGAGTCCTTGAAACATAATACATTCTTATTAAATGTAAAAACAGCATTAAAACTACTCCATTCAAAATACAGAGAACATTTGAAGACATTTTGATATATTGTCCTATATTTATTTTGCTAAACCAGCTATAAACACATTTGCATTGTGTTTGCTCCATAGAAATATAATCACAGAGTTTGTTTTTTGTTTTTTACTTCAGTGTTGGCAGGTAGATTGTTTATGCTGAAGTATGAGGCAACATTTGACAAAATAGAGATGACAGTGAGTACAGGACCCAGGCGAATTTAAAAATAAAACACACAACAAAATATTTAGAAGCTGACCAAAGGTAAACTGAGGAGATAATTTCATTACTCCTCAGACAGTTTAGGAAAAGATGTGAGCATGGCAGGTAGATTTGAACTGATGCAAAGTAAATTAGAGCAATCATTAGATTATTTTATTAATTTTAACGAAGCCATCAAAATTTAGACTAGATTAAAATTTTGCTTAATGTTTAAATGGAAATTACAGAGGCATTAAAATGTTTTGAGCTATCAACCAAAACAAAAACAAAAACAAAAAACCGCGGCACGATGGAGCTAGAAGAGGTCACACGTAGTGAGGTCAGCCAGAAAGAAAAGGAAAACACCAGTGGCCACTCACAGCAGGCGCATGGGGGGGGCGGGAAACAGTAATGAACAACTGTGTAGCAGACACATTTTACGGGCTGGAGTAGGGGTGGCGGAGTGCACGGGACTGTGGAGACGGCACAGGGAGATCTGGTGGAGGGAAGCCCCCGGGGGTGACCACTGAGACGGAAAAAGGCGCAAAGTGATGCAAAAATAAACTATTCTGCTATTTCAAACAATGTCTTGGGCCATCAGTAACATATGCATATTGAGTAACACAGATATTTCTCCAACTCTACCAGAATTACACATTTAATTTTTACTTACTGTGCTTGTACCTTAAAAGCAGGTGACATAGTTTAGATGCGCTGAGGTGACACTGTCTGCCCACGGCTGACTCCCAGGACAGGCTCACGCCCACGTGGCCACTGTCACCGAGCCACCCCCACCGGCCCCTGGGCCTCCTCCCCACTCCGTCACTCTGTGTCTCCCCTTCCCCAGCTACTCACAATTCCGTGGCCAGTTTCTAGAGCTTTGATTATACAACGTTTCTGGGTAAAACCTGAATAGTTTAAAACTAGTGAAGTGGACCCAGCTTACAGGGAGAAGGTGACTGGAAAAGTGAGAAGGGGAGGACCGGGGACAGGGGTGGGCGGCGTGGGAGAGTGAAACTCTCTCCCGTGTTGGGCTCCGCGGACCGTGGGGAGGTGCGTCCTTCACGTGGACGTCGGAGTTCCCGGCACCTGCACATTTCAATCATTGCAAGTAACTTCAAAGATTTCTTCAAATCATTCGGTGGCAATAGAATTGGAAATCTTTGACAATTCACCTTTGAATTTGCTGCATACTGTGTCTTCAATCTTCAATACTTGTAAGATAACATGGCAGGCATTTTTAAACAAATGCAAGACCCTCCCTGGCGGCGCAGTGGGTTAAAGCACAGCACTGTGAAGCTGTCCGCAATACCATGGCATGAGCTTGCTCCCTGGCCGGGGAGTGACCGACATGGCCCAGGAGACCTCTCCTGACCCCCCGCGGCTCCCCTCAGCAGTGTCCTTCGTCAGTCTGCCTGTTCTGCTCCCCAGTCTGTCTATGGCGAATATTCTTACACCCTGCACCCCAGTTCTGTATGCATAAACAAATAAATCTTGAAGAAAAAATAAATGCAATTTTCTAAATGTAGGAAGCATTGCTTCAGCATCATAGTGTGCCAAGTTTATAAATAAAGGAGCAAATAAAGTGAAGGAAACATACTGGATCCCAGACCGGCCTTTAGGGAGACCCAGTCCACCAGCTGGCGCACATCTGTGCCTCTGGCCGAGCCTTTGCGTACAGGGTCTGACTGACTTGTACAGATTCGAGGGTTCAGTCATAATTTGTGATAATTTTATGCAAGACACTTAGCATTTCGTATTTGCCAAGTGTAAGAAGACTCTCAGACTCAATCTGACTTTATCATTTTTATTAGCGATAATTTGTATTTCCAGTAATGTCCTCTAACATTTTAAATGAAATACTTCATGGACTGGAATTTACCAGGAAATTGTTGGCTGGCTATGGAATAAGTTATATTCTTGAAGCAAGTCATAAAGAGTAGAAAGAATCCAGCTCTCGTGGTCAGCTGTGTGCGCTGGGCGCTTGTGGATTACAGAGGCACAGCCAGGGTTGGTGACAAACCCGCAGGAAGACGCCCGGTCCGCCGGTCAAGGCAGCGCCGCGCCCCACCACACACGCGCACCTGTCCTCGGAGGCTGGCGACATCTCTGTGCTCTGATCGCGTGTTGTCTTGGACAGAAGGTGCACGATGTATCTCATCATGGAGTAACGGGGGCACCTTTATCCGGCCCCTTTCCTTCAAATAATAGCTCCATGTATTTGCAGCTGATATTTTTATGAAAAAAATGAACAAGTCCACCAGCATTACAAACGGTGATTCTGAAAAAAAGCGTCAGGCATGTTACCCTGATTTCTGCTCACATGTTCACACACAGAGCAGCACCAGCTTAAACAAAACTACACAGTACTGTCCTGTCTATCACAGAAACTCGCAGTCTCCCAGTTTTCTCCTTCTCTCTCCATTGCTTTCTCACTCAGTCATCAGATACCAGATATTAAAACGTAAAACATTATGTGTTAATTGGGTCAGATTGGTTCCTGATAAATAGTTGATGTTGAATATAGTATAGTTCATATGTTGATGAAATTGAGGAGATGATATTTTGATTTAAAATACCATATGATCTCCCTGATGTGTAGAACCTAAAATAGAAAATAACAACAACAAAAAAATTCATAGAATAGATTGGTGTTGGCCAGAAGTCAGGGGAAGGCAGTGTGGGAAAAGAATAAAAGGGGTCAGAAGTTACAAACGTTCAGTGATGGAATAAGTAATCTTGGTATATCATGTACAGCACAGAGACTTAGCTGATAATATCCTTTGCTGTTCAGTAGCTGCTGAGAGGAAAAAAAAAATCCTAAAAATTCTCATCACAAGAAAAAGAATTGAAATTACTTATGGTAACATAACTTATCAGAATGATTGTTCGGGCCATTTCACAATATATACAAATATTGAATCAGAATCTGCTATACCTGAAAGGAACATAATATTGTATGTCAACTGTTCAAAATAAAAAGAAATAATAAAAGTTATTTTCAACTAAAATGTTTCCAGACAGCATTTTACATACAAATTTTATGCAAACAATCAACAGCTGATTTCATCTATCATAAATGTGAGCAATTAGTAATGCTCACATATCTTAAATGTGAACAACTAAAAATAACAGTGACATTTTAATGATGGTTTTTCAACCCACGATTCAGCTGTATTCATATCACACAGGGTACAGCCATGAAATGACCATCATGCACAGTGACAATCCTTCCCCACATCTTATTTTTCTTGTATGATACATATTTAGGCTCAGTAGGCAGAAGAAGATCCCATCATCTTTAATATTACTTCCATGAAACTAATGAATTGCTTTGTGTTCTGATAATTAACATCTGTGCCTCTCGTTTCTAAATCACTTGATACTAAAAGCTCTTGCAAGGATTTCATTTTCCACTGTTCATTCTGGTGATATTGGGGTAATATTTCACACATTTCACAGAATATTGAACTTCAACCACTATATTAAACTGTGCGATTGTTTTTAACATAATTATTTAAATTACTTGGAACAAATAAAGATTAGCACTTAAAATAGAACAAACAGAGAGAACCATAAGTTTTGTCTGTTTGTTTGTTTGTTTTTTTAATGTACTCACTGGAATACAGTTTTCAATATGTTGCTGTTTCTGTCAAATAACAAAGACATTTCAAAGTGAAAAAGAAGTTGAAATAGACTAAATAGAAGAAAAACCTTCATGTGTCCAATAAGATAATCTCAAGTAAAATGTTCAATAACATAATTTTACTGCTTGCTTTCATGTTATATGGGTAAACATAAATAAAATTTAAAAAATCAATTCTCAAATCACAGAATAAAGTTAGGTCCACTTATTTAGCTATAAGCAAAATTATTTTATTTCCTCTGAATTACCACTTTGTCTAAACAACATACTTCTGTTTTTAACTGGCTTATTCTCATGCTTTAGTTCCTGACATTTCAAACACCTCTTCTTGTACCACGTGATAGTTCGATTAAGAGACACATCATAGGGGCCCTCCCTAGTGGCTCAGCGGGTAAGAAGCTAAAGCCACTTCAGCATGCGTTCGATTTCCGCCAGCCCTGAGGTGATCCGCATGGTGGGCAGACCTCTCCTGACGCGCCCACTGCTCTCTTCAGCAGTGTATTTCATCAATCTGCCTGTTCTGTACCCCGCCCTGTGTGTGGTGAATCCTCTCACCATCCCTGCACATCTGTCCTGTACCCCAGTTCTGTATGCACAAATAAATAAATCTTTAAAAAAAAAAAAGACACATCATAAACAGCAGTGTTCAGCGGGTCCTTAAAAAATGATACTGTTAAATAAATCCCATGAAATGACTAAACAGAATCACTAACAATGAGCTTCTGGAAGTCAGCCAGGCTGTAGGCAATAAAGAGATAGTTATTTGTTCACTAGTCTGCTAGGCTAGAGATTTATGGGGAATAAATACAAATAAAATCCCAAAGCATTCCTGTAGGATATCGTGTTCAAGATGGAAAACAGAGGTACGTACAAAGAGAGAAAGTATATATTGAATGATGACCTCCAGCAATATAACTGTGTTTTCAGCTGTTTAACTACAACAGCTGCATGTTCAAGTAGCAAGATGCAAAAATAGGAGAAGGTAACTCCCGAGAGCCAAGATATGGAAACTACCAAATGCATTAATAGACAATTTCACAAACAACGCTAAATAAAGAGTAGCTTTGCCGACCAAATGCAGAAGGTATTTAATGTATGGAGGAATTGCGCTTCCGTGTGCTTTTCTTAACCAATTACAAAATACCGATTCAAAAAATATGCCCACACCAGGATCCTGACACTCAGCTTGGGAATAGAAAAAAAAAATGCTATCTTTCCTTTTATATGTTCAATTGAATCTATGCAGCTTCATAATAGTTATAATTAGCGATGATGCATATAGGTAGAAATGCATCTCGGTACACATCTATATAAATATGTACACACACATTGAACATGTGTTTTACAATGTATGATGTTACTCAAATAGAATCTTAGGGGTGAAAGCCTCATGACAGATCTATTAAAATACCCCTCATTTGAAAACATGGCGTTGGTTGAAGTCACTGTCGATCGAGTGTCTGTTTGCACTAGGAGTCCCCCACACTGGGGTAGACTGAGTTGCAAAGAAGCTGCATCAGGTGAGCCAGGGAACGCCAGCCAGCCAGAGTCCAGCTTCGCACACCAGACTCGTGTCCTCAGAGCTCAAGGAGCCCAGTTTTCTTCCAGGCAAATATAAGTCCTGGCATTTTGTGGGGGAACGGATGTCATCACACCATGCACAGTGCAGAAGGTGTGTCTGAAAAGCACTCACATGGGCTCTCGGGACCTGCATGTCCTCCGGCTAGGTGTGAGCTTTGGTGCTGGCCTTCCTGGAGGGTCTTGGAGGAAGCTCAGATTGGGAGCACAGCAAAGAAGGGGACAGAGACAGCAACCTAAGAGCAAGAACGCCAGTGTCTGCTTTTAATGACCAAGCTGAGTCTGGCTAAAAAATAAACATCAGGAGAGGAAGTTATGTTGTAACAGAGTCGGATATCTCGCTAAACCGTGCAAGGACTGCCTTTGCTGAGTGAAAACGCTTGAGCTGCACAGGAAGTTGAACAGAAGAATGGTCTGTAATGGATGGGAACATGCCTATGTGAAGGTTTTCTTCCAATTCGTTGGTGAAAAAAAATTATGATGCGTTTATGCTTAACACCGTCCATGTAAATGTTGGCCGACAACCCGTTGCTTCTTGAGAAGGTAGCTTTTGAGCTTGAGAGACTGGAAATTATGGTAAAGATGGAGGTGAGACGCATGAGCTTCAAATCAATGAATCATTGAGAATAAAAGTAGGACTGGACGAAGCACTCTTTCATTTCTTTACTGAAGCAGCGCTGCATTGCGATTCTCCTGCCAGGCCGCCCAAACGCAGAGCTGAGGTGCCCACCAGCTGACATCTGCAATGCCAGGTGCCCACATCTCACCCCCACACCAACTCATTGCAACAAATAACCGAAGCGACCTCTGATTCCAGAGTCCAGAGACCTGTAATTCTCTTTGTGAAGGGGATCTCCTCAAATCACAGTGACTGGGTCTGATACAATAGGGCATGGATGAAAGTCTAATCCTTCTGCAGAAAACAGCTCTGAAAATTACCCTGCCGAAATTGACATTGATAGGGTGAAGGAGGATAATCCATTCTCAGGAGGTTTTGAGCAATGAGATAATGTAACATGTATTTGCGTCAATCTCCTGGGCAAAGCTACACATGTTGCCACAGAGAGATGTAACAGAAAGTGATACACTGGCTCACTAAAAAATATTTTTCAACCTGAGTGATAATAAAACAACTACCCAATAGAAGCGCGAGTCTTTCAGGTGATAATTAATACCGTGTCTCTAAAATACTCAACTATGAACTCAGTAACCACATCGCGAAAGTGTTATGTGAAAGTCGGCCAGAAGCGATCCCGTCCTCAGAGCTGCGCAGACGCCTGGTTTCAAATACGGCTTTGTTTCTGAGAAGTTTGGAAAGATGGAGGAGTTGGAGAAGGACTGGAAGAGATTGGAAGATTGAAAAGCAAGACCAAAAAAATAAAAGGATAAGGAAATAAAAGGGAAAACCAGATTCAGAAGTAAACCCTTCTTATCAGTAATAGTTTTATTTTTCACAAAACAGTGACAGAGATTAAACGAAAAAATCAGCATTTGGTGGAAAAGAATAAAATTTGGATGATACTGTAGTAAAAACTTAATTGTGGGTGGGAAGAGTGCCCGGTGATGACACCCGGGTGAATTGGTGGTGGGAAGTCCACAGAGGTTACAACCGAGATGAAAAAAAAAAGGAATTGGAAGGCCAGGGAACTGAAGGCCAAACTTCTCTTGTTTTTTGTTTGGATAGGGTATCTGAAATAAGCAAAGAGAATGTCCAGGTTGCCAGGGATTTGATGAGAGAACAGTCCGAAAGCAGTCGGGAGCTGTGGGTGTTCTATGTTCAAGTGGCATTTGCTTCGAAGTAACACGAGGGTGATCAAAGATGAAGTAATATTTTACCTGAAATTGTTTAATTTATTTGGCATAACAAAGAAAAAATTTCTCCTATCTAACATTGTTTATGCACACACATGCAGGGATGTGTTTATATGAGACTTATAGGTGTGAGTGTGCATGTTATGTGTAAGGTAACATGTATGATCAAACTACTTTCTCAGAACCAAACAGTTACTTAGTGTGAAACATCAAATATCTCCCCTCCAAAATAAAAACTTGTCTTATTGATATAAAAAAATATTTTTATTTGAAAACACAGAGGAAAATCAACAGATTTTTACCCAAAATTAACATTTGGGTAAATTATTTTTTAGTGGAAAAATATCATGAGATTAAATGACAGAATGAATTTTGTGAAACATGCTGTTTTTGTTAGAAATTATGACTTGTGGAAAAGCCTTTACTGTACAAATGGCTTCATCTTAACTGCTGAGCTTATCTATGAATTAGAATTCAGACTGGCCTTTATGAGGGAAAAGGTAAGTGCTTTGGGACCCACCAGATTTGAGTTGAAATCTTAATCCAGAGAAATAACTAGTGATTATGGACTAGCAGTTTTTAACCTTGTCTGAATTTCAGTTTCCTGTATAGAATGCTGAGTGTTATTTCAATTATTTTCATAAGCAAATGTATTGCTTAGCATAACTTTAACACTTGACTTTTTCTCCAGCCTTATAAACATTTGAAACTACTTAGGGGAATAATTCCATAAAATATGACTTTTTATATATCGCTCTCAGTGGAAAACAATATTAATTGAGTTTTGTTGGCTGCCTCTTAAAAAGTTCGCATCCAATGTGCTTACATAAATTAAAATTCTATAGGTTTCTAAATAAAATAAGTAATGTGCTTAAGTAAACACATTAGTTGAGAATTCTAGGAATATTAATAGGGGTCTCATGGTTATATTTGCAATGTAATTTAACCATATGCTCTTTTCCTTATTTGATGTATTCTTAAATCTAAAGTACCATGATCTTTTCACATAATTTTTCCTATAATCATTTACTTAGTAGCGACAGATGATGCATTCGATTGTCTTGAATAGCATGCCATGCATCTACATCAGGGAATTTTAGCCACCAACTTCATTGAAAGTTTCAAATAGAAGGATAGATTTATTCCTTCCATGAATAAAACAGCTTAATATTTGGAGCCTGTATAAATTATGGCAACATTTCTATTGGCACTCTGTTTCCAGGCTAATATACTGCTAATTTCAGTAGAAATCACTCTGGTCACATAAAACAAGACCGAGTTTTGTATAAAGCAGAGTGAAAACGTTTTTCTTCACTACTTTCACAACGGTGTTAAATGATTTCCCCAGGAGTCCTCCCCGAACCGAGAAGCGTCAAGCTCTCTGACTCATGTCTCCGTGGGCGCCTTCTTCATCCTGGCACGGGGTGATTTGTCTTCCCTGGTATTTCCCCTGTGAGTGTGAGGGGTCTCTATTGTGATATTTTACCATGTAGTGGGAAAACCTGTCCCCTCATCAGGACAGTAAGTAACTGCAGCTTTCTATGGCTTATTACAGCGATTAAAACATTAAACAACGATGATCAATTTTTTTTAATAACATAGACAAAATAGTTGGTATAAGTGGAAAAATCTGTGTTGCAGATGTCACAGTAAGTGTCTTTGTATCTGGTAATTCCATAAAGAGACATACGGTTCAAACTTTATGTGCTGTGAGGAGTGTAGAAGAGACGGAGGAGGCCAGAGGTGAGCCCGGCTCGCATTTTGAACAAGTGCATGTACTCGACTTATTCAGAAGATCGTCAGTCTCCGGATCTCTCATCTGCTGCTATTTTCACAATCTGTGTGGTTATTAGCAGCAAAAAATGACCTTAGAAATTTAACTGAGCAGCCTACTCCCGCCTGGGAAAGCCACTTTTTCGTTATTTAAAGGATTACCAACAGTTCCTTTAGGAAACAAAGTTTCCTAACTTGAAATGCTTGTTTTGCAATAAGAACAATATTTTTACTGAGACGTTCAAGACTGTTTGTACCCAAGCAAGGCGTTTCCTGGATTAGCCTCTTCCTGGTCTCGCTCTGCACTTCACAGCCACATGCACTTTTCTTTTTCCCTGTGAAAGTACAGTTGCGACTGCACTGAAATAAGGTAATTGAGCTTGAAGACAAGTTTCCCTTTACAGATCAAAACTACCAGACTTATAAACACAGCGATGAAGAGTCATCTTCCCAGTCATCTTCCCCGGAAGCCATACCATTGTATTTCTAATCAAGAAGTTACTTGTATGCTGATGAAGTCATTGCAAGAAAAAACAAATCTGATTTTAGCCTAAAAGGTAATTACAAGCCTTTGAGCACACTGACTGGAAGATCTCTCTGCTCCCTGTGCTCACTGCGGCATTATTTACATGCAGCAAGTTGTGAAGAGACGAGTGTGGGTTAAGACGTGGTGCCTGCAGCAGGAGTGCTGCTACCTCAGGAAAGATGGAGGGTGAGCTCTTGCCATTTGCAACAGCATGGACGGAACCGGGCTCTCGGAGTCCGGAGACTAGATCAAAGGGAGAGACCAGTTCGAGAATATTTTATTCATATGTGGAGTGTAAGAAACAAAGCAGAGTGACATAAAACTAACGACAACAAACACTATAACTCTGGCTGCAGACCTGAACCTACCGAAGGGGCAGAGAAAGAGGTGGGCGCGGTCGGGGAGGCCCCAGGACGGTGGCGGAAGACTCGGGGACCGCGGGGGCAGGCGCCTGGCGAGCCACACTGAGGAGGGGGGGCCAGGGGTGGAAATCACAGCGCCCTAAACTGACGCGCTCTAGATAAAACATGGCAGTTTTAAAACAAGAAGCAAAAACAAAATAGAAAATAAAGTGTTAAACATATCAATAAGCAGCAGAAGTTGAAAACGACGGCGTCTTCTACTAGCCGCCCAGATTCAACTGAATTGTAGCGCAGCCTGAGTCCTGGAGCCCGAAGGACGCCCCGTGGGACTCAGCGGGCCCTGACGGGCGCGCTCACCTCGGCACGCTGCACCGGTTGGCTGCCCCGACGGGACAGCGGAGACCAGGTAAGGGTGGAGGAGAGAAATGTCACGAGAGAGCGCCTTCTTTGTGTTCTGCTCAGTGCTCCCAGACCCCGAGCTGGAATGGGCGAGTGCCCGGCTACCCCGCGCTCCTGAGAGTAGGCCCCGACTGGCCCCGACCTCAGCCTGGGGGCGCGGTTAGCTGGTACTTTCTTGTCCAAGCGTTTCTCAGGATCTTCTACGTGCTGTCAAAAAACAGGGGCCGCTCAAACACTCAGGAGATAAACAGTAAGAAATACACACAGTGTGGTGTTTATACCACAGTTGAAGCTGCTTTCCTCAAGAAAGAACCTATTGTCTTGACTTGGAAACTGAGCGAATAGCTAGGCCGGTCGGCTGCGGGGGAGCTGCAGTCCCGGGGCGCCCTTGCGTTGCAACCCGTCCGTAGTCACCCCTGAAAGTGAAACTCGGGAACAAGCAAACTGGAAGGTGAGCCGTTATGGCTCTCGCGCATTACAGGGGAAATTACTAATTTCGCTTTTTCTAAGACTAATCACTACTAATTATTCTCCATGAATCTTAGGGTTTTAAGAAGTTGATGAAATGCGTTGTTCCGGGAAAAATAATTTGAGGCTGAGGTCTTTACACTGCATAGCAAAACCAAGCTGAATAACTCACACGCACAAAAATTGTTTTTCCAAGGTTAATTTTAAAACAAATGGCTTATTTTTTAAAGTAGCTTCTGCCCCCAGAGAAGGGGACAGGCTGTGTTCGGAGTGCCTCTGCGCCTCCATTCTCCAGCCTCCCTTCCCGCCCCAAGGCCAGGAGGGTAACCCGGGTGGGTGGAGTGTAATCAGGTGAGGATTGTGCCTCCGTTTCTGGGAGCTGTAATGGAAACTCACCTCCTCACTACTGTCACTGTGACTGTTCACAGAAACACCGCTGGTCTACCTATTATAAAAATATGACAACTGTGGAATCTGGACTTTTTGATAACTTTTATTTTCAATATTTACCATGCAAAAAAAATATTGCCTGATGGAAGTTGAGATGTCTTATCCTGAAGAATCTCCTGGGAAGTTAAAAGTAACTATGGACTAACTTTGTCCTAATTCTCTTTAATAAGCAAGAGTAGAATGAAGAAGATGATTATGTGTGATGATATGTTATGATGTAATCTTCTAATGAATGATTATTTCTTACTGCTGTAGAATACAAGATGAGTATTCTGCCAGATACTGGCGAGAATACATTTATCAATACTTTTCCTGGATGCAAGAGAATAACTATGTTCAGGAGAGGAAGGGTGGGAAGAAAAGACGACATTGCGTCATTTCTAAAGGCTCATGGGATAAAACAAAAATGACCTGAAATATTTTAAGAATGAGATGAACAATTACAAATGCAAATAGATCTATGTAGATCTAACCACACTTAAGGGAGATGGAATAGTATTCACTTCCAGACACAAACAGAACTCTGCATTTTCTGCCTTTGACCAGATTCACATCCTTTATGTCCAAAATACGGACAGCAGTTGACCCAGAAAAACAAACCAACCTGAAAAAATTAGCTAAAGTCAGTACTTTGTGAAACTACAAAGAAGATAATTTGACATGATTGTATTAGCGCTTTAAAATGAGAATTATAAAATGTTCAACTAGCATAATTATGCAAACCGGAATGTAATTTTGGAGATGATGGAAATGCTTATCTAGATAATAGCGGATGATTCTGTTGTATCCTATGGCTCTCGCTTTTCCTTTAATTCAGGGGAATTTGGCCCTGTGGGCATTGTCTGCCTCTGCCACCAGTCTTCCTGTGTTCCTCCTGCCTGGGCAGTGGCTTCCTCTCTCTGCTTGTATGAAGCAATTATTACCAGAGCATTTGACGTGTCTGAATAAACACATTGACCGTAAACATTCGACTTGCTCCCCACTGAATCTTTATTAACTGTATGCTCAAGAGCAATTTATTTGGTCTTATGAGCTTTGAAGACATGCTGTCTATTAGCTACTTACTAATAGGGACTAACTTCTCGCTCAGTTATCTGCCAGTTATCTTCCCTCTAAATGTCTCTGGTATGAATTGTGTTCTATAAATCACTATAGTTCACTGTACTTCACCTAATGAAGATGGTGCTGCATTGGAGCAGAAGATGGGATGTTACAAATTTGTAAATAAGTGTCTGTGCTGACACTGGCTTTATTTTATTTTAAGTATTTATGTACGCATACAAGAGTTGGGGTACAGGTAGGGGTGCGGGGGGAAGGAAGACGACTCCCCAGAGACTGAGCGGGAAGCAGAGCAGGCAGATCTACTGGAATCCACTGCTGAGGGAGCAGCAGCGACACAGGAGAGGTCTGCCGCGCCCTGGGGGTCGCTCCCTGGCCGGGGACAGAACCGGCGCTGCAGCGGCTGCAGACAGCTCCGTAGTGCTGAGACTTGACCCCTTGCGCCAACAGGGAAGCACAATCTTTGGTTTTATTTTTAATAAATAAATCTCTCCGACCGACAGAGCCTTTATAGTTTGTTTTCTTTCTGTTCACACTCCACAATAACAGTAAACGTTGGGAAGGGAGAATTCTGTCCTTGCACCCACTCATCACTGGGCATAATCAGAAGCGGCTGCCTTTTTTCTTCTCAATTTTCTTATTATTACTCTATAAGCCTGTTAAATGGCACAACTAAAAGTGCAGGAAATTTTCCCTCTCACTCATCCACCGTGGTTGTAGTTCATTGCAATGATGCTCTCCTCACTTATGACCGAGTTATAGGCCAGGTGATGCATGTCCATTTGACTCAGATTCTTGGCAATGGATCATCTTATTTTACACACACACACATACACACACACATCCAAATCAAATCTCTCCCACATGGCCCCAGATCCGTGCCAAAGATCCACTTCCAAGAAAATGTAACCCAGCTAGTTTAACATACAGCAAAGTAGATTTGGGGACTCAAACTCTAGAACAAAGTCGTGATAATAATGAAATTAACACCCCCTTCGTGTAAATGTGACAGATTAGCCCCACACCGGTGTCCAGGAAGCCAGTCCCCCGCCGCCTCATTAACAAAGCAGTTGCCTTTAAGCCTCTGAACAGATGGGAGGAGAAGAATAAGGTGCACTCCAGATGCCAGAGCCTTGTCTGTCTGTCTGTCTCTCTAATTAGTGAGCACTAATCATCTTTGTTTTCAATCGTTTCCCTTTTAACCTGTAAGTGTTTATATTTGATGTGAGCTTCATAAGTAGCA
>NW_004567119.1:329908-337281 GCF_000260355.1 Condylura cristata | reverse complement strand
AGAGGATTCCTCAGAGACCGAGCGGGGCACAGAACAGGCGGATTATCTGAGATTCACTGCTGAGGGGCAGCCGGGAGACCGGACAGGTCTGCAGTGCCCTGTGGTCACCTCTGGGGCGGGTCCAACCCGCACAGAAGCGGCTGTGGCCGGCCGGCAGTGCTGGCTTTAGCCCCTGCGCCACAGGGAGGGCCCAGTTCCCCATTTTCTACCAACAACAGGACTCGTGGGTGATGATCCCCCTGGGTGACGGTCCCGGGGAGGAGACGACGGCCGCGCGGTAGCTGCACCCCTGAGCCAACAGCCTGCCCGGGCGGCCGTCTGGGCGAAACGGGCGGGACCGCTGGGCAACTGTTTGCCTTACGGCCTCGCCGCCGTTTTGGCCCGGCCCTAACGTTTCACGGCAAATGATGTCTATTCGCCTCCGTCTTGTGTTTGCTTCCTTTACATGGAAACCTGTCGGGGTCGCGCTCGCGGGAAGGGGGGCATGTGACGTCACCTGCGCGTGACCCCTCCCTCCCTCCTGGCACTCAGAAAGCGAAAGTGAAGCTGACGCGAGGGGCCGGTCCGCTCTGTCCAGACGCTCACCTGCTTTCTTCGCGCCGTCTTAAGGAAGGTCCATGGCCGCTGCCCACCCAGCCCTGAGCTGCACGGAGCCTTTGCGTCCAGGGTCCGTTTTTAATTGCTAGAGTCAGGTGACTCACATTCATTGCTGGGGTGAGGAAAAGTGTTTAACACAATTTATTACAATTGTAATTGACGATTTTTAACCTTCTATTTCTTTTTGTATGGATTCCATTAAGAGAAACTACTTAGAAGATGTGTATTCCTGTTGTTAAAAACACTGAGAAAAAAATCAGCAACTGTTTGAGGGATTTCGGTACTTGAACAAGATAATAATGAACTTCAGTGTTTGGGCAAGTATGAGTGAACAGCAGGTATCAGTCTTCTTAGGGTTATTGTTAACTTCATTGCAAGTTCGTTAAGCTTCACTATTGTATATATCGAATATCACACTTTTAATATACATCATATGTTCATATGCAAGCTAAGTGTGGTTAGACGTGCTTTTTAATATCACTACTTTGGTGGTCTTTCTTTGTGACAAAAAGTCACAGAATTTAAATGATACTGAGAAATGTCATTTAGCATTGTGACTTTGAAACAATATTTACATATCGATCGCTTTACTTAATAGGGTCGATTCGATATCCATTTCAATTCATTACACTTCCGATCCTTACACACATGACATAATGCATTTGCTCCCTGGCTTTCAAGAAGAAAGGTAGAAAATACTTAGACTTACCGCTATGGCATCAGAGTGAGCCTTGCCCATGCTTTGCCAGCCGTGGCTGGTTTAGAGGCATGGTAATGAGCAGGGATCCACTCTGCTGTGAAACATGTTAGCAGCCTCCACACACTTCAAAAACAACAAACAGAAGCAATCGAACTTATCCCACTTTTGCATGAATCAGTCTTGTCCATTGTGGACGGAGATGCCTGCCCTGTGCCTTCGGCCTGCGCGCGCCAGGATGAAGACAGACCCCTGTGCCTCAGCACAGGTCTGCAGTCTCTGCTCTTGGGTGTCTAGACTGTTGTCTTGGGGGTTAATGCAGAGGGTGTGATGCACAGAGAATCAGGAAGCTTTTCTTGTATTCTACTTTGGGGAAGTGTTTCATCGGATACGTGAATGGCCGTTAGAATTCACTGGAGAAGCCTCTGGTCTGGACATGTCTTGCTCTGGGGTGATGATGGTGACTTTGGAGACTCTGTGAAATTTGACACATGATCTCAGGTCATGACCACGGTTCACTTTCTCTCCAGCTTGCACGTGAGACTGTCTGATTTCTTTGGGAGTCTCAATTCTCTGCTGGAAACTGCATTTCTAAGAGAAGCTGAGCAACTCTAGGGTTTGAAGAGGCTTACAGGTGTGCTCGTCTCCGTGTTCTGTGGGGAATGAAGTCTGTGGTTTGGGAAGGGGTAAGGTGTTATGAGTTGTCTTCATTCTGTAATAGTTTCTTGTTTGGATAAATATATGCGATAGTCTGCTTGTCAGTGCAGCAATACAATACCTAGCGAGTGATGAATGCATACGTGTATAGATGCACATATACATGTTAATTTGATATATTTTGTGCTATGCTTTGATATTTCCAAACTCAATTGTTGGAGACTGTTTGCCTCTGCGCGTCCCATGATGACTAGATTGGCTGAATCCATTCCTCTTCCCAGTGCGGGCCCTCTGGGGAAACTTCGATGTGTTCTTATTGCAAAAATGTTGCCATAAAGTTCTTGCCCAACTTTTCATTCACATAATTGTTTCCTTAGGATATTTTTCTGAAGTGCTATCTTTTGCTCATTTCTAAGGCTTTGGATATTCATTACCAAATTGCCTTCCACAAAGGTCATACCAATTTATAGTCTCATATTAATAGAGCGTGAATAAGACGTTTTTATGTTTTTAATTGGGAGGTTAATTGGGAAATGCTTTCTGTAGTTCAAATGAATCTAAGTAGCCTGTAATTCTAACTTAAAGCAAAACTGTTATAAATGCACCTTGAGTGCCTGCATTTTACTATGATGTCCTCCCGTAAACCGGGATGCAGACGTTCGCCATGAGCCCACAGTTCCTCATCCCTCGCCTCCATTTGCTCTTGTGGAAACGGTGAGGGAGCGAAGGGACTGGCCAGGACAGAGCTGCTGTGGCATCAGGGGCTGTGCAGTCTCGGGTGCAGCCGCGAGTAGCCCAGCAGCCCGCTGCCTCCTGGGCACCCCCTCACCCCCATGCGTATGCGGGGTGTGCCCATTCTGAGCGCTGTACCAAGAGGAAACGACAGCAAAAAGGCAAAGAAACGTCACAGGGAGGTGAGGACTTGGGCCCAGAGCGGCCACTGCTGACGCACGTCTGGGTGACCCCGCTGTGTCGAGCGCATGGAGGCTGCTGTCGGTCACTTGTACCCTTAAAGCTGCAAGAGGTAGCAAACACTAAAGTCAGCGCCTCCACATGGCACTCTACGGACAGAAACTACATCACCGAACCCCCTTTCCTACTGAGCTGACTCCCAGACCCTTGTGGGGCTGGGGCTGGCCACAGAGTGGGCCCCTCGCAGGTGTCAGGGCAGCTGCCCACACCCTGAAGTCCTCGGCAACAGTTGTACCACCCGAAGCGAAGAAGTCAGATTGATGGGGATAAAGTGTCATCACTAGGTGTGGTCGGTCCTGATGTCTGTGAAATAGGGCTTCTTCCAACTCGCGCTGGTTGGAGTCATTGTGACGGGTTATGAATGAGATGGTGGTAAGCAGAAGGCTGAGTTTCAGTCTTTGCCCTATTATACAAATAGCCTTGAGTCCTCACTGGAGCACCATTCTCTTAGGCTCAGAGCTAAACATCAGCCCAACCCAAGGGGCGGCGATCCCCACTTGCACTGAGCATCCGGTAATTTTGCAGCAGGCGGCCTGCAGGTCGGGCTCACTCCCCGGTGGGGGAAGAAGCTACCTGTCCTCACTAATCACTAGTGACTTCCACATCTCCGTTTGACTTTATGCATTTGCCAATGTATTCTAGTTTCATTCTAAAATAAAACCAACATTACATAAGACATGAAATCAGTGCATTAAAAATTTATCAATCAAATTGACTTCAAAAATTATTTTCCTGGTCCCCCCTGGGGGCTCAGCGGGTCAAAGCACAGCGCTGTAAGCCAGCCGCAGCCACTTCAGTGCAAGTTTGATCCCCACCCCGGAGGTGACCACAGGGCACGGCAGACCTCTCCTGATCCGCCCGCTGCTCCCCTCAGCAGTGGACTTCACCTACCTGCCTGTTCTACTCCCCGCTCTGTCTCTGGTAAAGCCTCTCACCATCCCCACACCTCTGGTCTGTACCCCAGTTCTGTGTGCATAGATAAATAAATCTTTTTTAAAAAATGACTTTCTACTGTTCAGTATTTTAAGTAAAAAACAGCATAGGCCTTCCTGGTGGCCTAGAGGTTAAGTCTCAGCAATATGACTGCTGCAGCATGAGTTTGATCCCCGGCCAGGGAGTGACCCACATGGCACAGCAGACCTCTGCTGTCTCCCCTCAGCAGTAGATTTCAAGGAATCTGCCTGTTCTGCTCCCCACTCTGTCTCTGGGGAAACCTCTCGCCCCTGTACCTCTGGCCTAGACCCTGATTCTTCCCTTCATGAATAAATGAAATCAATCTTAAAAAAAGAGAGAAAGAAGCACATTCACTGTATTATAGAAGTTCAGAGTCTTGACTATGAAAATCTAATTTTATGACTGAGAAAGGCATTAATTCAATACCAGGGAAGCAGGGTTGTGTGTAGGCCTGCATGTATGTAGAATCTTGACAACTCATACATACCTCATGTTCCTCTGTGTATAAACATATGACAAGAACAGATCAATTTGTGTGTACATGTATCTCTGTTGCTCTCAAGGTTTAATGAGACGATATTTGTCATAACACCAATTTTTAAAAAAGCACGCTGTATATGTTAGTTCCTATTCTCATGGCTAATTTGAATATCCTTTATTATGGGGTAATTTATGATCAATTGTAAAACATGCAAAGCTCTATAAGCAAAGTGCACGTATTTTATCAATGGAGGGAGTAATAATGCAGATATTAGTTAATTCTATCTATAATGGAGATGATGGGACTAAGGCAAACAAAAGGTGATTTACTTAAACGTGGCTCCTTTTACCTGTTTCTACATGAAAGAACCTTTCATCAAATATTGCATTTCTATAAATAGTTTAAACATTTTTTACCTGAAAAGGGAGTTTAAGGGATTCAATATACTTGAGAAAAGAAAATAAGAGCTAAGAAAAGCTAGCAGCAAAGCATCTGACATGAGTATTATCTTACCTGGAATCATTTCATTATGAGGTCTAAAATAATAGCTGTTCTCTGGGACTGGTGAATATAGCTCTAATTTCAGCTTCTAATTTCAGGTTCTCATATATAATTACTCTCTCTATGAGTGGAGAGTGGAGGGTTCTCTGTTACCTTGGGTATGAGCTTTAATTTAAGTCCTCAGATTTCCAAAATTCTAATTTAAACTGCAGAGCAGCACAGCTATGATCAGATTGTTCTCCTGCAAATGGGGTTTATAATTTGCGAATCCCAAATGAAACAAATCATTTAGCACAACTCAAAGAGACCAGTTAGTCTACGCTTTAATTTTTTTTTCCTTCTATAAAACGTACAAGAAGAAAAGCTTAAATACTATTCTGAGAGCCTAATCAAGAAGAACTGTGGAGTTACTCTTGAATTATAAAGCCAATGCCAATTTAAATCCAATTCTTTGGAGGAACATTAATAAGTTAAGTTAAAGAAATGGCAAAATGAGAGTAAAAATGCAGCCCTGGGCAGCGGGTTCTTCACGGTTTAGGCTGCGAGAAAGGCCAGGCCGGGCTCGACTCCCGCGGACATGAGCCCTCAGCGCCGCGCCCACGGGGGGGGGGGGGGACCCGCAGGCGCCCTGCTTCCTCGGTCTCCTTGTGGGGGGAGCCGGTCCCCGGAAACTGGAGAGGAACAATCTAGACAGACGCAGAAAGGCAGGCGCTTGTTCCTTGACCGGGAAAATAACCGCTGTCTCGGGGCTTCGGTCTCCTCACGCGCAGACTGAGTCCCAAGGAAGGTGAACCGCGAACCGCGAGGCAGTTTGCAAGACGTCTGCGAGAAACGAGTGAGGGGGTGTCGGCCACGCGCCTGGGGCGGCCCCTGCAGAGGTGCTGACGCAGGGGCCCGAACACCTGCATGAAGAACGGGCGCTCCGAGCTCCACGCGCTCGTTCAACTAATGCAGGCCTGTCGCTTGCTTGGGGAGCCAAAGCCCAGGGGTCCGCGCCTCCTGCTCGGCCGGCCGGGCTGGGCCCCGAGGGCGGACTCGCCTCCCTGGGGAGAGCCTCAGGGCCAAGCCCCCGGGCGCGGGGCCAGCGTCGCCCTGTGCGTGAGAGCGCGTCCACCCGACCGGACGAGCGAGCGGAGAAGGCGATTTGCTCGCGGCTCTTTCAAGATGGTTCGAGGCGCTGCGAGGCGGTCGAGAGACGCGGCGAGGATTCGCTGGGAGAGTGAGAACTTTAAAACCGCCGAGGGCGTGGGCTGGAGACCCCTGATGGTCTGCAACTGCAGAATGATGAGTGGGAGCTGTCTCTTTTTATCATTGCATTAAAAAACGATCGATATATAGAGAAAAGTTAATAATTAATTGTCTCATAAACCCTGGATAAAAAATTAAAACACACTACTAAGAAAGCAGTAGATGAATGAACTTATCAATTATTTGAGCCCTCTCCAAGCACCAGCCATTGTGGAAATTTTACAGTCCTTCTCACAGCTTGTCATTTTTACTTATATGGAATTTATAATTCAAAAGATGTGAAACCCGTGTTGGTTTTGAAACGTTGAGTTTCCCTTTTACCTCACTTAACACTAACCTGCAGTCAGCAGCCACGTGTGACGACTACAGTTCTGCAGGAGCGAGTCTCTGCAGACGGCGCCGTCACGCTCGGCCCGGCGGGCGTTGGAGGACAGTGACATGGAGCCGGAGCGTCCTGCGCACTGTCCAGCGAGCTCTGGTTAACGCAGCCGCCTGGGCACCGCCCACCAGCCACGGGGGAGAAGCGACGTGCTGGTCTCCGGCCCCGCCTGAGCGGCCAGCAGCGAGTCCGCGGGTGCCGTGGCCGTCCAGGGCGTGGGCGTCGGAGAAGGCGCGGGGAAGAAAAGCTTCTTTCCGCCGGGAGCCCGTGGCCAGCCTTGGGGCCTGCGCGGCCGCTGCGGATGCGGGCGGAGGCCGGTGTCCCCGTGTTCCCACACGCCGGGCCCACAGCGCCGCCCGCGCCCACGAGCAGGGCGCCCCAAGAGCTCCCGGCCCCGGGCCCGGAGCGAAACGAACGAACCAAAGGACTTACAGGGCGACCAGAGGGCCGCGGCTCCTGCGGAGGCCGGCCGCTGTCTCCACAGCGAGCTCGCCACAGCTTCGTCATCGCTGATGCATTTTCTCTGGACCCACTGCCCGGTGGTGTGAGGCGCCAAACCCGCGTAACCGGCATCCCGTCGCGCAACTGCTGGATTTCTTTTGCTGATAAAGATGGGGGCTGCGTCACTCGTGAGCTCGGCTGCTAGGTCCGTCTCGGCTCGCGGGGAGACCGGCGCCAGGCCCCGCCTCCTGGCCCCCCGCGCTGGGCACAGCGCCCCGCCCTAGCCACGTGGGAGCCACGTGGGAGCCGCGCGGGAGCGTCCGTCCGGCGGACCAGGCCGGGCTCGTCAGGGCCTCGGAGCCATTTCTTCCAGTCCGCCCTTGGCGTTTGCAGAGTGTGCTGGGGTGGATACCAGCCCTTCCTTCACCCCAGCTCCGGCAGAGAAA
>NW_004567119.1:326140-329663 GCF_000260355.1 Condylura cristata | reverse complement strand
ACTCCGCCGTCCGCTCTCGGAAAACCCAGCTGCCCGTGGCCAGGCGCGGCGGGGAGCTGCCCGCGGGAGAAGACGCCGCCTCTGCCCCGTCCTGACGGAGGCGTCGGTGATCAAAGCTAGATCACGAGAGTCCAGCGGTCTGGGAGCAGGAGACTCCCCATGCTGGGAGGCGGCCGGGGGCGGCGGGGGGCGGCTTGCGAAAGCCAGCCAGGGCCGCTGTGGCCCGCACTGGCGCTGATGGTGTTTCCCGTGGGCTCTGGCCTGGCGTCAGTCTCTACCTCAGTGATCATTTAAGTGTAGAGGAGATGCGATGCTCCGCTTGGACGACCCGCCAATGCGCAACACTGTATGTACTGAGCGGAAGCTCCCGGAGGCCCTTCCCCACCGCCCACCCGGCCAGCATCTCCGGTTCCCCTGCGCGGGTGTCGCCGGCCCCTCCTGGTGCTCGGCCTGTGCTCGGGGCAGGCACCTGGGAGCGCTGCTTACTCCCGGGCAGGCTGTCGGGGGGCTCATTCCCGCGCCTGGGCCTTCCCGCAGAGCGCTGTGCTGTGTTTTAAGATGGAAGCGCGAGGAGGTGCTCAGCACAGACTAAATGCCGATAGATTTGCAAATGTGTAAGAAGTTAGAAAAAACTAACCTGTGAGCAGGCAAGTTAGGAAAGACCCTTAAGAATTAGGAGATACATTATAAAATGTCATCGTGGAACTCTAAAATTCTGATTTTTTAAAAGATTTATTTATTTGTGCATATAAGACCCGGGGTACAGGCCAGAGGTGCTGGGCGGGAGGGTGAGGGGATTCCCCAGAGACAGAGCGGGGAGCAGAACAGGCGGATCCACAGAAACCCACTGCTGAGGGGGCCGCGGGGAGACGGGAGGGGTCTGCGGCCCTGGGGGTGGCTCCCTTGCGCCGGGGCATGGAGCTCCCGCGCTGTGGCTGCACTGCTGAGGGGCGTCACGGTGCGCGCCTTAGCCGTGGCGGCCAGGAGGGCGCTTCTGATGATACTGAGCAGTTGCTTTGGATGTTTACAAAAGAAAGAGACACTGATATAAAATAGTAACCAGCACTGCTGAACCAAAGCTCTGCAGACTGCTGGCTATGACTGCATGCAGGACGCTTGTTTTATCAATGAGTTTAGCATTTCTGAGTATAGCACCTAGATGTGTGAGCCAGAAGTCGCCCGCGAAGAGACGCTGCAGCCCCGGGCGCCTGCGCGGGTGTCTCTCGGCATCAGTGAGCGGGCTGCTGCTGTTTCTAAGAGGCCAAACGGCCGCCCCAACTGCAGTCAGCAGAACCCAAAATTGTACTTTAATCAAGTCGCCCTACTCTGCGTGTAGGAAAATATCTCATCGGGGATGAAGTTTTAGTGTCTAACAAATTTGGAGGGAAGGCATATTTTATTTTCTTTCCTTTCTATGCCCTGGAGTGATTGTACACAACATCTCCAGGCTTGGCGCTAAAGGCGCCGCGTGAGTGCGGGACAAGCCCGGGGCAGAAGAGCGGCCACGCTGCGGCCTGTGTCTCCTCGGGATGCCCGACGACTCCGTGTCAGGCTCTGCAGCTTGGCGCCGCAGCACAGAGAAATCTTGAAGAACGTAGTTGTGTGCAGAGGTCTGAGACACACAGGACCGTGATTGGAAACCGCGCCTCAGTTCAGGCCCCTGACCGTTGCTGAAGAAAGGTGAAGGAAAGCTTCATCCTACCCTGCAGTGCGTCACAGGGCTTCTTCAGGCAAGGCACCGTGCGCCAGCGCCTTTCCCAGCCGGCCAGGGACGTCGCTAGCCTGTGCTGGCTGTTCCAGGATCTGCGCCTTGCTGTGGCTTTTTTTTTTTTCTGATTTGGTACCTGATGTTAGTGATGAAGATGCATTTGGAGGTTATGGGGTATTCACTTTAAAATGTGATTAACTCTGAAGCCGGCAATAGCTCTGCTTTTCCTGATAACTCTGGGCACGACGACCCAGAGAACATCAGCACAGACAGGAAGCGGGGTCACGCTGCCCAGCACGCAGTCAGAGACGCCCTTTCGTAAGAGATGGCGATTCCAAATAAGCGACACTCAGTTCTGATACACACACAGAGAGCTTTATTTTTTCTTTTCTTGCTCTTTTTGCATACAAGAACTGAGGTACAGGCCAGAGGAGCTGAGGTCAGGGGGTTGAGAGGACTCCCCGGAACAGAGTGGGGAGCAGAACAGGTGGGATCCCCTGGGAGGGGAGCCGGAAGGCAGGAGGAGCGCCCTGAGGGCCACTCCCTGGCCGGGCTGGGGACAGCCCCGGGAGGCCTGGGGCCGTTTAGCGGAGCGCCAGAGGCCAGGCTCTGAGGCCGACGGGCCTCGCCACTGTGCTTCTCATCAGGATGTGAGCGCGACAGGTGCTTCCCATTGACAGGCTTTGGTTTGACAACAAACTGTGTTGTCTTCATTGAAAAGATTAGGGTGCAGTAAAAGGAAATCAACTGAAATCTTCAGTAATTCGGTGGGCAAGTAAACTTTGCATAAGATCACCATCAATTTTATAAAAATATTTCAGTGATAAACCACAGGCCCAGCGAAGCCTTGTGAGCTGATATCCACGTAGCTCGGACTCTGCTACAGCTGCCAGCAGGCCATGAATGGCTGCAGCTCGCCCCACTTCCAGTATCGGCATACCAGATGCTTTGGGTTTTGTTTTTTCTTACTTTTGCTCCAATATATAGATATTTTTTAAAGATGCATTTATGCACACCAGAGGTACAGGCCAGAGGTGCAGGGGTGGTAAAGGATTCCCCAGAAGCAGAGCGGGGACCAGAACAGGCAGATCGACGACGTCCACTGCTGAGGGGAGCAGCGGGCGGGCCAGGAGAGGTCTGCCGCGCCCTGTGGGTCACGGGGGTGGGGGGATCAAACTCATGCTGCAGTGGCTTCAGCTTAGCGCTGTGCTTGAACCTGCTGCACCCCCAGGGAGGGCCCCCATATATACAAATATTTTTACTTTAGAAATACATGCGGCTTTGAAAAGTGACTGGATTCATATTGTAAAGTGCATGGAAGCAGCGGCACCACAGACAGTGAGGGCCAGCCCGCCGTGGGCCGCACGCTCCTCTGGCCCTTCCTCCGTGCCCACTGCTCGGCTTGGCCCTGATGATCTCGGGGCTCCCCGGCCCCGTTAGCTGCCCCCTCATGCCAAGAGCCCCCTCCACTTCCCGAGCACCCCACACTTTCTCCACAGCAACCCTTCTGCCAACGCCAGCGTCTTGTTCATCGAAGGCTGTCAATGGCGGCGGCTTGGTCTCCTCCGCCGAGTCCAAAACCTTAGCGTGGGGTTGGCGCCCAGCGGGCTCAAACGGAGCTGACCCGGGGTGGCGCGAGGCCGTGGTGAAGACATTCACGCTGACAGTGGCCTCTAGCTGGGCTTCGGAAGAAACAAGTTCACTTGTAACATAAACACACCCGAAATCAGCCAAGTGGTTTTCAAGCTTCCCCACACTGAGATTAGCCTGGAACAGTGCGCTGACCCCAGCCAGGAGAGCCCGCGCCGCCCCCGC
>NW_004567119.1:323971-325954 GCF_000260355.1 Condylura cristata | reverse complement strand
GAAGACCACCGTGTTGCCGTCGACCTGCCCGGCCTCGCCTCCCTGCAGCTTGCCGCGTGCAGGGCTCTGGCGGCCGCTGGGGAGCCGACTCTGCCGCAGGCGGGGCGCCAGGCGGGGCTGTGTCCACCTGGATATGTCACCCACAGGTCCCGCAGGGAGCACGCTCGGCACCTAAATGTCAGCTGAACAGGTGGCTGGAATATTAAGGTGTGCAGGGGCGTCTCTAGCCAACAGGAAAATATAAAGTTCTCAGCTGCAAGCTCTTAGCTTTTGCCAAACGAGCTGACGGCAGATGCTTTGATTCTGAAACATGAGTAGTTGCAATATATCTTTGAGTTCATTTGCGCTGTGAATCCTCATGGAAGCAATATTTAGTCTGCACAGTGCTTCTGTCTTCTCTACAAGTTTTAGACACACAGCATAAACAAGGGCTTATACACAGAGTGGGCAGGCGTTTACCGCGTCCAGGTGAACACCTGACCGCTCTCCATCACGCTGGATGATCTCCAAAGGCAGCGATCGGTGATTTTCCAGAAACTCATTGTATGCCCCACACATATAAATGCTAATCTGTAAACCGAAGGAACTTAAAAACAAAAGTTTTGCAATTTCAGTATTGCTTGTCTACTCACTTTTGATAAACACTCAGTCATACGTGCCCATATATCAGTGAATTCATAGCGGAAAATGAATGGTACACGATATAATTTAAGTGGAAGATTAAACTTTACACATTTGTTATCTGATAGGATTGATTTGACATTTTTTGTGGAATTATAGACAAAATAGGAGAACCTTAGAATATATAATCTCATAGAATGAGGACCTGCTATATATTTTATATTTGCATCTTAAAGGAGCCCCGTGGAAACAATCCATGTATCGTTTGACTTGATGCTATAAACATTGTCCAGATTAAAGAGTTGTTTCATTATCACCCTGTAAGAATAGTAGCTGCTTCTTGATGTGATTGAAATATAATTTTATAAATTAGCCTACATGTTTGCTTCCATGTTTTCTCCATGAAATAATAACTACAAAATATCTTCTCAAAAATTGATTGGGTAGTGTGGCTATTTATGTATATAGTAAGCATAACACTCACGTGCATGTCTGAGTGGCTTGTATCTCTGAGTTATTCTTGTTGTTTGTTTTTTTTTTAAAGATTTGTTTATTCATACAGAGCTGGGGTACAGGCCAGAGATGCGGAGGGTGAGAGGCTTCACCAGAGACAGAGCGGAGAGCAGAACAGGCAGATCGACGACGTCCACTGCTGAGGGGAGCAGCGGGCGGGCCAGGAGAGGTCTGCCGCGCCCTGTGGGTCACGGGGGTGGGGGGATCAAACTCATGCTGCAGTGGCTTCAGCTTAGCGCTGTGCTTGAACCTGCTGCACCCCCAGGGAGGGCCCCCATATATACAAATATTTTTACTTTAGAAATACATGCGGCTTTGAAAAGTGACTGGATTCATATTGTAAAGTGCATGGAAGCAGCGGCACCACAGACAGTGAGGGCCAGCCCGCCGTGGGCCGCACGCTCCTCTGGCCCTTCCTCCGTGCCCACTGCTCGGCTTGGCCCTGATGATCTCGGGGCTCCCCGGCCCCGTTAGCTGCCCCCTCATGCCAAGAGCCCCCTCCACTTCCCGAGCACCCCACACTTTCTCCACAGCAACCCTTCTGCCAACGCCAGCGTCTTGTTCATCGAAGGCTGTCAATGGCGGCGGCTTGGTCTCCTCCGCCGAGTCCAAAACCTTAGCGTGGGGTTGGCGCCCAGCGGGCTCAAACGGAGCTGACCCGGGGTGGCGCGAGGCCGTGGTGAAGACATTCACGCTGACAGTGGCCTCTAGCTGGGCTTCGGAAGAAACAAGTTCACTTGTAACATAAACACACCCGAAATCAGCCAAGTGGTTTTCAAGCTTCCCCACACTGAGATTAGCCTGGAACAGTGCGCTGACCCCAGCCAGGAGAGCCCGCGCCGCCCCCGC
>NW_004567119.1:320227-323871 GCF_000260355.1 Condylura cristata | reverse complement strand
GAGCAGAACAGGCAGATCGACGAAGTACCCTGCTGAGGGGAGCAGCGGGCGGGTCAGGAGAGGTCTGCCGCGCCCTGGGGTCACCTCCAGGGAAGGCGGGAATCGAACTCATGCGGAAGCGGCTTCAGCTTCTCAGTGCTGTGCTGTAACCCGCTGCGCCACCAGGGAGGGCCCGAGTTGTTCTTGTTTTAAATTTCTACATGAACTCAGCGCTATGAAGCATAAGGAATATAGTTCCTGCCAGCCACACCTCTCCACGGTCTGCAACGTGCAGCCATGACTGACAGCCCTCTCCCTGCATCGCGTGGGCTTCGTGGCTTCCAGCTATCACAGTCAGCAGCCTGCAGGATAAACAGCTTATTCCAGAATAGGTGGTGATAAGTGAGCGCTCCTCCAAGTGAAACTGTCTATTCTGACCTCTGAAGCGTGTGACCTACTTTCTGGACAACACTCTCCAACTTTGTGGAGGTCACGGCCCCCTGTGGTCAGAGTGTTTTTAACCGTCTCCGTCTTCCCCACCCCGCTGTGGGGCTGCCTCAGTAGCTGCTCTAGTGCAGCCGTGTTGCTTGGTTTGGATTCCCAGAGAGACTTCAATGCATGAAGCCCCGCAAGAGTGGAGAGAGGGGGGCTTGATGCCCTTACGAAGACAGGAAGCAGCGCTAGTGACTGCAAAGTACAACGTGAAAGTTCACAGCCCAGAGCTCGCAGGCCACCAAGCCACATTTGGGGATCCCATGGATATTGGTTTATGGAGCTCACGAGTGTCATCCACACAGTGTCCAATTGCTTGAGCTTTAAAATATCCAGAAACCCTCGGTTTCGGCTGTTGGGTCCTTGTTCAAAAGTGCTTCACGTATTGACACTTTGCTGAGTCCTCATTCTTTCTAAAACCCTCATAGAAGTGTTTTGCTCACCCTCTTGATGGAAATGTTCTTGGATGGAAAACTACATGATAACAAACAGCATCCCATTCCACTAAAGACAAGCAGACCCACAAGATCATAAACAAATACCACTTACGGTGAAAAAAATAGACATCCATTAGGTAATGATCTGGGTCCTGGTTCTGACATATTCTAGAGAAGCAGATTCAACCCAATCCCTTTGCACAATATCCCTTCAGATAAGGAAAATATCCCCCTCCAAGCTCAATTTAACTAAGACATTTTTCCAAAAATATCCCTTCAGCATGTCAGAAAGACCTTTCGTGAAATATAGCCTTATTTTTCTCTAAACTTTAAAGTCTGTAAAAGTTATACTAACATTCAGACAGAATTCAGGGAAGTAGGCTCTTTTAAGGGACAAAAGCTGTGTCAGAAATCAAAGTAAATAAAACAGATTTGTCTTTTTATTCACAAGGATATTGAGTCTTAGGTAACAGAGAAGAAAGGGGAAAAAAGAAAGAAACCAATAATAATCCCAGTTACGTATGCATGTTTTATAACTATGCTCATGAATTAACACGTGAACACATGTGAGATTTAGAGCTTTTGTCATTCTTTTTTCTAGGCTTTCTAGAAAACAGCCCTATAGAATTTTATAGAGTGAAGAATTACAATACTAAGCCCATAAAGTGCTATCTGGGACATCGTCAATGTAGAGCATCATAAAACCAGCATCTCTTAGTCTGGACTCTGTGTTGACATTAATATATCTAATCTAAAGTAGGTGTTAGGATTAGATCATATTTGCCTACGACCTACCCGTGATGCAAGCTAAGCTAAACACGAGTGTTTGTACAATGAGCAGAATTTAATGAAGCTGCTGTTCAAGTGTGACCATGTTTACAGTCCACGCAACCCTTGGTCCTCTGTGAGTTTCTGCCTCCTTTTTTGTCACCTGAGGAAGTTTTACTTTAGCACAGTTTTTGCCCCCAAGTTATCCTTTTTAGCTTTGTATCAAATGCCAACTTAACAAGAAAGAATTTTATTTTCCTTCTGGGTGGCTCTTGAAGATACTAAACAAAAAGCCAGTGAAGTGTAAACTCTGCTCCTGAGTGCTTTGTGAAAGCTGGTGGCCCCTCAGCGCCTCATGTAAGTTCTCTGCACGTTGTGGGTGACTCACTCACTCTCTCTGCTGGGTGATAGAAGGATTTCTCCAGTTGTCTGGTATTCAGATATGAGCCAACCAAATCCCTTTACCAGACGCCAGTAATCTTTGTCAAAAGTTAGGTTTGTTTCATTGGTTTGACTTCATGAATGGATGTTAAATATCTGGCATCACTTAATAATGAATGACCAGTCACTTAATGTCTTTTAGAATTCCAGAACTTAAAAAAAAAATCAGTGTCAGGGTCCTCCGAGAAGCTAACGCCACTTCAGCTTGAGTTCCATCTCTGCCCTGGAGGTGACCCACATGGCACAGCAGACCTCCCCTGACCGCCCGCTGCTCCCCTCAGCAGTGGACTTCATCAGTCGGCCTGTCCTGCTCCCCACTCTGTCTCTGGTGAAGCCTCTCACTGCCCCTGCACCTCTGGCCTGCACCCCAGCTCTGTGTGCATAAATAAATAAATGTTTGGGAAAAAAATCAGTGTCAACCTTTTGGAGATTTCTGCTCTGGGGATTCTCGGGTTCTTTTATATTCTTTAACTTCCAGTCTCAGAAAACTTTCTATCTTGCTCACTATTGTCTGCAGAATTTACCACGAGTTAGCACTGCCTGAGTGGGGCTGAGGAGTTTGCAACCCAGAGCTCGCCCAGTGCTGGCTGGGGGGCGGGATGGGCTGGGGACACACCCCATCACACCCCACGCCCCAGTGCACAGTGCAGGGCTAGAGACTCAGCCACCGAGAGTGTGGGCCCAGGTGACCCGGATCTGTGGCTCGGAATGTGAATTTGCTCTCTATGCTGGGATTTTCCTCAAAGCAAAAGAATTTGTTTGCTGGGAGACACCCGCTGCTTGTCAACAGTCGGTTAAGCCAAGATGGAGCCCGCAAAGTCAGCGGTGGGTTAGAACAGCGTGTGCAGAATCTCATCCTTTACTTAGCAGATCGTCTCTGTTCGAGGTGGAGTTGATGAGAAAACATAGCAATCATGTTTCTCATGCTCCTGATTTTCAACTGTGGGTGATCGGTGATGGGTCCGCTGGTCTCCCAGCGCCCCCTGCCTGCCTGTCCCGCCTGGCCGCCCCCACAAACAATGTGCCAAGATCCTTGATCGCCGCGGGGCCAGGACCCCGCTGCGAGCAGGACACTTGTTTCTCTGCGTGACTTTCCGTGTTTATTCGTGAGAAGCCAAGGAAAATCCACAAAGTCCTTGTCTAAGCTATTAAGATAATTCAGAGGACTCTGGGTCTTGGAGATACTCTGATTTGGCCTAAAAATGCACCTTTCTGTTGAAAGGTTTGAACAAGGTAGCCCCATCCTTTCTCCTTAAGCGTCTGCGTGGGTGCAGCGGTCAGGCCGACTCGGGAGCACCACAGACGCCTGTAGCAGAAGTGACGGTCGCCTCCCAGCAGTCTGATCCAACAAGAGAAAATGAGGATGAAATGAGTCACTGAACGTCAGCAGACTTAGCCCTGGCTGGGAAGCCGCTGCTGAGCCAGGGGTTTCCACGCCGCCAGCGCTGACCCTGCGAAAAGCCGAGCAGCCGCTGAAGGCCCCGGCGGACGCGCGGTGAGGACTCGGCCGCGGCCTCCGGAGCCCGC
>NW_004567119.1:309534-320127 GCF_000260355.1 Condylura cristata | reverse complement strand
GCGGTCACGGACGCGGCGCAGCGCGGCAGGCTCGAGGGAGCCCGCTTCGGCGACACCTCGGACTCGGCTCGGGCCAGCTCCTAAAGCGGCCGCCGGGGAGAGAAGTCGCCACGCTGACCACGCTGGCTGTGCTCCGCCGTGAGCGGACGCCCCGTCGGGCCCGGGGGCCACGGAAAGCGCGTCCTTCGCGGGAGGGGGGCGGCAGGAAGGCCGCACCGGAGAGGGCCGCCCTCTGGCGCCGGCCACCTGGGGTCTGACGTCCAGTTCCAAGGTACACCTCTGTGCCGCGCTAGGCGGAGGGACAGGTAGGTGACCCCAAGCCGCGTGAGTGCGAAAGGCCTGTTGAGCAACCGGTGTTTAGATGGCCGCGGGGGCCAGGTGCTGCTGGTTGACCTCACCTCGTGGAGTTTCAGGTGCCCTCGCTGAGGGCCATCCCTGAGGCCAACTCAGCCCATCCCTCACCACACCTGGGCCCCCCGCGGGGCTGTAGCTCCTTGGTGACCGCTAACTGGTCTCAGAGTCCAAAGACTGTTTTGTTTCATTTAGTTAGTGCATCCGTTTGCTTCCTTCTCCACGCTCCACATGCGAGTGAATTCATATGCTGCTTTCTTGGCGGGGGCATCTCCCAGACCGTGTGGCAAAGTCGCCATCAGAAAACACCCTCAGAGGGGCCGGGTAACACAGGCATCTTTTTTTTTTTTTATCAGAAAACTACCCAGGCTCAAAAATATGATTCTGGAAGCAAAGGACTCATGCAACGATCACTACAGAAGGGGAATATCTGGGAGAAATTGATTTTGTCGGGTGTCTGCCAATGCAATGGACAGAAGCTCCCCCCTCCTCCCGGGGTCCCCCAAAGGGCGCACCACGCCTGCTGGGATTCTGTTTTATGAGCCTAAAAGCTGTAACTATTTCTAAACAAAAATTGCATTAGAATCAACTGTGAGCTCCAGAGAAGACTTGGGTGGGGATTAGTAGAGAGTGGAGGTGTGAGGGTCAAGGCTGCGGCCTACACCTCAGGGTTTTGGTGAGACAGTTATTCACATGCACCGAGAGTTGAAACAAGAACGACATGAAGAAAAAGTACAAATTTTGGCACTGGCCTGCAAAAGTAAATGTCACTTGACTTGTCCAGGAAATGCCATACTTAAATGCAGTTGTCCTGAAAGGCCTTCTTATTCTGAATACTTAATTTAAAAGATATTTTAGCTTCTTAAAATAGATTTGGTGAAAAAATAGTTAACATTTTGAAGATAATTAACGTAGCATTTACTCAAATTAGTGGTACAGGGCTACACGCACGAAGAGAACATGCCAGAGTGGTTTATGTTTCAGCTGGTTCACACGGGGTGGCTTTGAGGACTCTGAGAAGACGGTGAAGTTGCAGTTGCAACAAGAAAAGCAATCAAGTGTCCTGGCTAATCTTTCTGTAAAATAGTTGCAGCGTTAGCGCCCCTCTTGCATGCGATCGTGAAGTGGCTGGAGAAAAAGAAGTGATAAGCTTCAACCCTGCACGTGTGTGTTCCACAGTCGTGAATCTGATCGGCCTGATTACGTTACGGAGTATTCTGCTGGAGAGGGTCACGTTGCATTTTAATATGGGAAAACTCTACTTCATTTTAAATTGCATATTAAAGCGCCAGGGCGAGCCCGCTAACCTGTCAGAGCGATGCAAATCCAGCTGGCTTCTCCAAGAGGACACAGTGAAATCGTTTTGGAGACATGGAATCAGCGGGCACATATCCACGCAGACCCTGGCGTGGGAGTGGGGGGGTCCCTTGGCAAGTGCAGCTAACGTCGCCGCTCTGGACCGCGGGGTCCCTGTGTCCCACACCGTCCCCAGGCACTCACTCCGTCTGCTGGGTGCGGGTCTGGCTGGACCCCAGCTCCTGAAAGCTGACAAGCAGTTTTATCGATCCGAGGGGCAGCCGGGAGAAAGAGAAACACATCAGTATTTTGCACAGGGAGAGTTGAGCGTGAATAATTGTAAACACGTAGAAATGATTTAACGTAGTAATGGGGAAAGCAAAAGCGAACCCCTGGGCTTTGCGAGCGCGGTGGCCTTTCAGTGGCAGCCAGGCGGCAGCCGGACCTGCAGGCCGGGAGGTGACCCCAGGCATTGCAGTGCAGGGGCCCGCGGGGGTGGGAGTGGGGATGGGGCGCCGGCGCCGCCGAATCCCGTACAGCGCACTCAGTGGGCAATGCTTCTGCAAGCCTGGTCCAACTGAAACGTAAAGTGGCCTTTGGAGGAGCCCCCGAGAAGCTGCCAAGCAGGCTGGAGGCAGATGCGTCACTCCCCTGGGGGGGAAACCTGGGGGTCGCGGGAGGGGGCCGCCCTTGGGGGGGCATCCAGGTTTGGGGACTGGCATTGGCATGGTCACCATCCAGCACTCCCTGCCGCCATCCCACACCCACTGGTTTCCTGACCTGTGGCCACAAGGGTTGGGGGTTCAATTAGGGTTCTTCAGCTCAAGTTTGGGGTCCCTCGGAGTCTGTGGATATACAAGTCTTCTCGCCGACTAGACTGCTGACTCCAACAACCAGCCCGGAGTCCAGGCACCCCCTGAGCGTGGAGCAGATGCCGCCTGAGTTCAGGAATTAGAGAAGAGGAAGCGGGGTCACTGCAAGCCCCACGAGGCATCCGGGGCCCGCGACGACCCTGCGGGTGAGCTGAGCCGCCAGCTCAAGGCCGGGCGGCCCCCGCTCTTGCCGGGGGGAAGGACTTGCTGGCCAGGGGCAGTTTACTCCAAGTAAGAGACAGTCACCCAGCAGAACTCACACCTTCCCCGGGGAATTTCATGCGAAAAGCCACCGTCTACCATAAACAGACTCAGAATATTGTGATCAGGTTTACTTTGACAGAAACAAAAACGACTTACTCTTTGGGTTAAACAACCCTTCCTTACTTATTGAATCAGCCCTTTGTATGCAGAATTAATTATCTGCCAAGGAAACAGTGCACTTTCACTTAAGGATCAAACTTTTAAGCAAATACAGGGGATTAAACTGCCTCTTGATAAATCAAGTCACAAATGCACAAGGACGTAATAAATTCTTTATCAGCAATTAGAGTAATGCAAAGATGTACAATCGCAAAAAATCCAAAAGCTATCTCTGTAGCAAACTTTCACCTTGTTATTAAAGTGACGGTTATTAGCCCGACAGATCAAAGATGCTAATGTGTGTAGCTGGCAGAAAACTGTTCTGGGGTAGTCAAGGCTAACACGTCGGCAGGGTTAGCGCATCCCGGGTGCATGTCCGCAGTTCGGAAGCCGTGTGACCTGAGAGAGGTCACTGGCCGCTCCGGTCTTTGAAAGGCAGGTGACTTTCTGTCAGATGTGCATATTAGCTCATGGATTCTCCGAGGCCAAAAATTCAAATGCTCAGAATACTCGACCTAAGCAAATGGAAAGCGTCTCGTGCCCGATCCTGCTTGTAGCTTTCGGGTGGCGGTGACGGTGGTCACAGGACGTCACAGGACCCGGCTCCGCTGGCTGCAGCCCACTCGTGTAGCTCGTGTCCAGTCCGGTTGAGCACGCCGTGTGCCCTGCTCTCCAGAAGGGCAGCCGTGCGTCCTCCGCTTGCCAGACTCTGTCACCTGCGTGACTCATGACTGCTGACCACGACTCGGTGGCCCTCCGCTCTTCGCAGCATTTCCTTAAACACCGTCACTCAGGCTCACGAGCCTGGGTGGACTCAGAGAGGGTGGGCAGTGGCGGATGTCCGGAGCGGCAACAGGGCTGTTGCATTGCGCGTGCACGTTTAGGGGCGCGTGTGGGGAGTGGCTCACACTCCTGCACCCCGCGCCAGAACGGAGCAGCTGGTCCACTCGGCGCTGCTCATGTGGGTGAGGCTGAGGGGTCTGAGCACAGCCGATGCAGGCCAGTCACCTAGTTATGAGAGCACGGACTTGGAAATGTGGGTGAGCGCTGGCCCACACCTCGGTGTAGTCTTTAAAAGTGTTTTTGACGCCGGCCCTCCCTGGTGGCTCAGCGGGTCACAGCACAGCACTGAGAATCTAAAGCCGCTTCCACATGAGTTAGACCCCGCCTGCCCCGGAGGTGACCACATGGCGTGGCAGACCTCTCCTGACCCGCCCGCTGCTCCCCTCAGCAGTGGACTTCGTCGATCTGCCTGTTCTGCTCCCCGCTCTGTCTCTGGTGAAGCCTCTCGCCGCCCCTGAGCCTCTGGCCTGTACCCCAGTCTGTATGCACAAATAAATAAATCTTAAAAAAAAAAAGTGTTTTTGACGCTACCTGAAGTATGGGTGGATGTAGACAAGAAACTGAGAGTATTAAGCATAATTAGGTATTTCCATTGCTGCTACAAACATTGTTCTGGGATTTCTAAAACCACTTCCAATTTAAAACTCATGGGAACATTTATTTTTATAGTTTGCAAGACACTCACCAGATTGCTAAAAGTTCAAGGAAAAATGCATCAAGTCTTAAATAGGCAGTTTGCCCCTGGGTATGTTTCCTCAAGTTTTCTTTTCTGTTTGTCAGTAACAAATGCTCATTTGTCAGAAGCAAAGATAGATGTTCGCTAATTGAATTTAGTGGTTGTTTTAGAAATTGTATCGTTTTATGAAATGTTGATTTTACACAACAGATAAAAATTAGAAATATCAAAGAAAATATATTCCAAATATTGTTCTTCCTATCTAACCTATTGCTCTAACATTTTAAATGTTTTAAACTTCTGGCAAAATGTCAGTTCTTTTACTGATTGGTTTCCCATCAAAAATAAAGAACTAATAAATGTAAATATCTAATTTGTTATATAACTGAGTTCAGACACATTTATTTCTAAAAAAACAACTAAAATTAGTGTCAAATACAACACAAATTGGCAACCTCCATTATAGATGTCTTTAACTTAAAACAAAGAGCATGCAATTTAGTTTTGGGTTAATTTTAATAAAATACTAATCGAGCAAAATATGTTAAAGCTAATATGTTAGAACTACCGTAAGAAGTATATGCATGAGACAAATTTGTCTCAGTGATTAACTAGAATGAGGCACATAATCCAAATTATAATTTGTTTGTATCCAAAACACATAGCTCAAATTTGAGCAATTATTGGCCATACTGGAGAAATGACATGTTGCCTTCACTATACCACAGTAACAGGTTAAGTCAGCCAGTGATACGTCTGTCACTTCAAAACAGACGTAATTGACATCTGTACCCAAAATGATGATTATAAACAGCTATATTTTAAAAGAAAGTAGTGTTATATACATCTGTTGTATATTTTAAAGCATTTTTCATTGCAATTTTATAAAACATGAAATTTCAATTTTCCATCCAATTTAACTGCCCAAGGTTAGAGGAAATCTCATTAAGTCAACTTACCAGTATAAATGTCTCCATGCACTTTATTTTATGCTAATTTTTCTTGAATTTTAAGAATAGAAACACATTTCTCTATCTTTAAATCAAATAAAGCTATGGCTGCTGAGCACAAGAAAGAAATACAGAAATTTTAATCCATTTACTCTTCAAAAGTATTCCGAATGCACCAGGCAAGAATTATTTAAGACCATAATTAAATTAAGCCAGGACTGTGGTAATGAAGCTGGGGAAGAACAGAAGAGAAAGCGCCGGTCTTGGTCCCTTTAGCCTGGAAGAAAGGGGCTGAGGGTGCGCGTGTCCCCCCGTGGCCTCCTGGGCTCAGCCCTGCGGCCCCGCTCGTGCGCCAGCTGGGGGCTGTGACCCGGGAAACTGGTCACAGCGGCCCTCGAGACACACCGGCGAGCGGCCGAGGGGCGCCCAGCAGCGGCAGAGCTTTGCCGAGACGTGGGAAGCCAGATACGGCGGGCGAAGCTGTGGCTTTATCCCTGCCGCGCCCAGCCCCTGGGGAGCCCCGCGCCGCAGCCAGGTCGCCGCTCCCACGCGCTTCTTCCTCCAACATGCACCTGCCGCGGGCGCGCGGTCACCGCCTCTCAGCGGCAGAAACTGGAAGTTGCTCCTCGTAAAGAGCGGTTGGAGGCCGCCGACTGGGCCCGAGTCCTTCCTTCCACAAAGGGAAAATTGAGGCTGAGAAGGTTCAATGGTTTTTTCACGGCCATGCATGCATTCAAGAGGGAGGCGCAGGGGACCCGCTTCCTCGCCGTCCCCAGCCCCAGGACGCGGCCAGCGCGCGAGAGCCGAGCCGGCCGCTGCTCCAGGACCCGCGGGCCCAGCCCGGCTCCGGCCAACACCGCCGAGGCCACGCCTCAGGGCATCTGCATTAGGAAAGTCTTTGAACGTTTGAGAGCTGCAATTTACAGTGTTATGGAAAATTTAGTCATATTTTTATCCCACATTCCTTGTCTTCTCTTTTTAAAGTCTGCCAGGTTGACTAAAACGCCCACACGGAAAGGCCCAGTCGCAGGACTTAGCGGAGTTGGGCGCTGCCTGGCTGGCTGAGGGCTGAGGCCCAGAGACGGCGGCCGCCCCCCACTACTGACGGACCTCAAGCTCCTCGGTGCCTGGTGCCTTCTGGAACTCGCAGGAAACGGCTGGTAGCTGAGGAAATACTCTAGCACGGCTGCTTACTGCCCAATGTCTGATGGCTGAGCCGGCTCCTTCCCTAGTTGATTCATGAGAACTGTTCTTGTATCGATAAACAGGAAAGTTATATAATCTAGAGCATTTCTGATTTTTTTAAAGATTTATTAATTTATTCATACAGAACTGGGGTACAGGTCAGAGGTGCAGGGACAGTGAGAGGACCCACCGGAGACAGACCAGGGAGCAGAACAGACAGATCGACGAAGTCCACTGCTGCGGGGAGCAGCGGGCGGGTCAGGAGAGGTCTGCCGCGCCCTGTGGTCACCTCCGGGGCAGGCGGGGATCGAACTCATGCAGGAAGGGCCTTTAGCTTCTCAGTGCTGTGCTCTAACCCGCCGCACCAGGGAGGGCCCACATTTCTGATTTTTTAATAGAAGCATCTGTCTCCAAAAATCACATTCTATTCATGTATTTAATTTTACACATTACAATAGTGCAATATAAATATTTTAGTTGTCAGTTATGATTTTTAAATTTTTTATAGGACTTCATCATGCCCACATGAATATTTGACTGGCTCCAAAGTTCACACTAACTCCACCCTGGGCGCCCAGCTCTGTCCACTGGTCTGGTTTCTACCCCCCTTTTCTCATCACATAGGAAAGATTAAGTTATAATGTACAGATTCTCTCTCCGATTCCTTTCAGGATGTGAAAAGTTCAAGAGAAACAGTCTAAGGGCAGCAGTAACTTTTGCGCTGAGTCAGAATCGTAAAACATCTTCAACTGCTTTTTCTCCTTTAAAATGACCACTGTCAGGAGTCTGTGCCAGCTTGCAATGTAATTTTCAGCTCACCCATGTGATCTCAGCAGCTAATATCGTTAGTGGATGGTATCCAAGGAACTCTAGCTAAAATCACCTCAGTAATCTGATGAAAACTCAGCCATCGATTAAAAGCAAATTCTCACTTTATGAAACAGTTGGCGTACACTGTTTTGAATCTACACTCAAAATATAAAAGACTTGTGACACACAGAACTGGTCTCCAGAATCAAGCGGACATGCGTGGATCCAGGAAAATGAAGACGCGTCTCCAAGATCATTTTATGACAATAAAAAAAAATCACATTATTTCAAAGCTTCCTCTTAATAAAAACTGGGCAAAGGAGCCCCCTGGAGCCCCCTTGAAATCCGCCAGACTCTTGACTGTGACTGGAGAACTATGGGGGCTCTGGGGTCACAGGAGCCCCTCCCGGCACCGCTGAGGAGGACAGGAGACGTGCGCACTGGACTGTTCACCAGCAGAGGTGGAGCGCAGGTGAGCCACCAGCCCTCTGACTAATGCTCTGACTCCTTCCTCACAGCTGGAAAACTGACCCAGGCAGCCACCCATGGTGGGAAATGCACCAAGAACAGACAGCCAAGGCTGGGCTTGAAATACTCAGGAATCGGGGAAAGAGACAAAACAGACCTGTGAGGCAGAGACGAGGGAGACCATGCCTGTCGGTAAAGCAGAAATCGCCGCCTTCCCTCAGCAGTGGATCTCGTCAGTCGGCCTGTCCTGCTCCCCACTCTGTCTCTGGGGAGTCTTTTCACCGCCCCTGCACCTCTGGACCCCAGTTCTGTATGAATAAATAAGTAAATCTTTAAAAAAATTTAACCACGAACCAACTAAGCACACACACGCCAAATCAACAGAAGACTTTCACATGTGATCGTCCACGTTGGTGACAAACTCTTCCCGCCTGGATTATTTAATCTTCAGCATCACTGGAGGCAACCATTCCTCACAGGGAATTTTGGAAATAGGCTTTGTCATTTGCTGATGGTTGCAAATTCAGTAAATGCAACTAGAACTTGAAACCCAACTCCTGGATGGGCGGACGCTGGCTTGTGTTCAGTCACTATGGCAGGACAAGGCAGCGTTATCTCCCACCGGGCGATTTAGGGGAGATGAAGGAGACCGTTTGGCCTCGTGAAGGGGGTGTTAAAGCCATGATGGTGAGAGATGGGGAGCTCTCACCGGAATAAAGGCATTACAGTGTGTTTTGCAGTGTAGTTTATTTCTTACTTTTTTTTTTAAGATTTATTTGTTCATAAAGAACTGGGGTACAGACCAGAGGCTCAGGAATGGTGAGAGGCTTCACCAGAGACAGAGCGGGGAGCAGAAAAAGGCAGACTGACGAAGTCCACTGCTGAGGGGAGCAGCGGGGGGGTCAGGAGAGGTCTGCGCGCCATGTGGGTCACCTCCGGGGCAGGCGGGAATCGAACTCATGCGGAAGCGGCTTTAGATTCTCAGTGCTGTGCTTTAACCCACTGCACCACCAGGGAGGACCCTATTTCTTACTTTTAAAGAGAAAATAAAATCAATAAGGACAGCATCTTCAGGGTACCCCCTAGCATATAGGATCACCGAAGGACAGTTGTTACCCGTGAATTTGGAAAGCTTTCCGAGGGCATTGCAGACACAGCCGTGCCAGCCGGCCCTTCTGTTAAATGTATGTGATTTGCTCAGATAGAAAAGTCTGGCTTGAATCTCAGTGGAGCGAAGTTTCATACCTAATATTTGCGCTGTCCTGTCAAACTAAATTGAATGCAAGGTTATAAATCAATGTTATGCCAAAAAAAAATCAGTTAAAAATTATTCCTCTGGCCCTCCCTGGTGGCGCAGCGGGCTAAACCACAGCACTAAGAAGTTGAAATCACTTCCGCATGAGTTCGATTCCCGCCCGCCCCGGAGGAGACCACATGGCGTGGCAGACCTCTCCTGACCCCCCCGCTGCTCCCCTCAGCAGTGGACTTCGTCCATCTGCCTGTTCTGCTCCCCGCTCTGTCTCTGGTGAAGCCTCTCACCGCCCCTGAGCCTCTGGCCTGTACCCCAGTTCTGTATGCACAAATAAATAAATCTTTAAAAAAAATTATTCCTCTAAGTTTCTTGTCAATACAATATTGGAATGTGAACTCTGAAGGCATAAACATTCCAGAAAAAAATTCTTGAACTTCTATTAAACGTACTTTGCTCCGAACAAAGAAATCACCACTTAGAGGTTTTTACCCACGTCAGAGGCCCCTGATCAGAAGCGCCTTTTTGTCTCCGTTCACAGAGTTCTCCTCACTGACACACAGTAGCTTCAGAACACTATTTGCAGAATTTCCAGAGTAATTTCAGCCTTCTACTGATTTCTTCTCCCCAAACGAAACCTTTCTCGCATTGATTATTTTGAGTTCGTATTTATACTGCTATCATATTATTAGAAAGCAATCAGAATTACAGCCCCTAAAATTCTGCGATAAAAGCTTGGCGAGCAAGTTGTTCAATAAACATCTTGAAGTTCGAATCACAATTCTCTGGCCAACATAAACACGTGTGCCTGGAACTGCCTAAGTGACGGCTTCAAAGTCAATAATTCTGAAGTGGAAACCCACGCGGGTCGCGCTGGGGGGCTCGGCCGGCCTGGGCCCCCACTTCCACCGCTGCCCTGCAGCCCCTGGCCTCATGGCCACCCTCTGCGTGAGGCCGCAGGGCCTGGAAACACCGTCCCAGCCCAGCTGCGCCGGGCCCAGCGCCGGGGGAGATTTCCTTTTTAGGAATTCTATTTTCTTCTCCTGAGAAAGTATAAATCTTTTTGAAAAGATTCTCTTCTTCCTCCAGGACTTTCTATTTCTTCCACTCGACAATATTTCATCCTATAAACCCACAAATCTCATCACGTCATTACCACTCTTAAAATCTTCCTCTGACTTCAGGGCGAAATTCAAATCTCATTAGCACATAAAGGTTACATGTGCCAGAGGAGAAAGATTGGGGTTTGGGGAGCCAGTGAGGGTTAAGAATAAATCCGGACCTGTCACTTGAGCACATTCAATTTCTTCATCTTTCAAATAGACGCGACCATGGGTCGGTTTCAGGTTTTTTCTTTCCTACAGATTGATTCATTCGAGCACACAGAGCGGGGGCGCAGGCCAGAGGTGCGGGGGTGGGGTGCGAGGACCCCCCAGAGACAGTGGGGAGCAGAACAGGCCGAGGACTGAGACCCCTGCTGAGGGGGCGGCGGGAGGCCGGAGGCGCTGCTGCGCCCGGTCCCTCCCGGCC
>NW_004567119.1:296601-308994 GCF_000260355.1 Condylura cristata | reverse complement strand
TCCTGCACACAGGGGCAGAGAGAACCCGGAGCTGAAATGTCGCCCTCGCGCCTCCCTGGAAGTCCCGCCAAGTGTAATAAGGATAAAGGATAAAGACGGAGTTAGAGGATGACGGCCACGCCCCTGTGGGGACCCCGGGGACCCCAGGCTCCCTCGCGAGGGCCGGCAGCGGCAGCGTCCGCACGCGTGCCATGGAGTCCGTCAGTAAGCAGCCACCGTGGTCAGACACCGCAGGAGGCAGCGACGTGTCGGAGACCTGCAGTCTCTCCCAGAGACCCTTCCGCTCTCCAGCAAAGAAGGGGCAAAGCCAGCCGAGACCAAGCCAGGAATCTGGCGGTGGGCTGAGGCTGCCCCCGGGGGAGGGCGAGCGGGGGCGGGGTGGGGCCAAGGGGCTGTGCGGGGAGGGGTGACAGCAGGGGCCTGGACCTGGCCCCTAGAACGCAGTGGTGTAAACCAATGTCATCAAGATACAGCAGAGGAGAAAGTAAATTTTCTGCTTGAAATTTCCTAGAGATTTCATAGGATGCTGAGATTGCAACCCGCGAGGGAATCATACCGACTGCATGTACATGCCTGTACACATGTGGTGCGTGGGGACACCGTGCTTAATGTCAACAAAGAAACGGACAAGTGTGCTTATTTGGGGACGTGCTAGTGGTGTGAATAATACTGTGAGCTGAAATGGGGCTCGGGGAGCACACGCCTTTCCCACGGCATCACCCCAAGCACCCGCATCTCCTCCCTAGGGAGGCTGACGAGGGGCTGAGTAAACTGCCTGGGGAATAAACCGAATGCATCTGGGAAGTAAAAACAAGGTTTTTTTTTTTAATTGTGTGTGTGCACGCACAACAAACAGGAAAGCAATAGCTGCTGAGGGGAAGGACATGACAGGAAGAAAGCCATCTGAAGCCCTCCTCTCCCCCACCGAACTCAAACATGACAGCCGCCCGCTCACAGCCGTCTTCTTGGGTTCAGTTTTCTGCAGAGAATTTAACAGAAGAAAAAAATCAAACAGTGTGAAAAAACATCAGCCCATGGTTTATTCCAGAGAAAATCTGAATTTGAGAGTACAACTTTGGTAAAGTTGGATTAGACTCAGCTGCATCCTGCTCTTTTTTTAATAAAAAGAAAGAAACTATGTTAATTTAAACAAAATACTCATTAGCTCGATGAGTCACTATATTACTGCAAATAGAATCGAGGGGAACAATGATGAGCTTTCATCAAAATTCAAGGAAAAGCCTGCGGGTCCGTCCACCCGCGGAGTCACGCCCCCGGGAGCCGTGGGCACAGTCTGCGGAGAGCCGCTGCATCAAGGCGGAGCCTCTGGGAGGGGCCTCTGACCGGCCCCAGGTCCGGCTGCTCAGCACAGCCGCTTTCTGGCAGTGTCCGTCAGCGACCCCCTGCGGGTTCACCTCTTCACCGGGCCAGACCGCCCAGTCTCGCAGCCCAGGGGCGACGAAAAATCTCTCTTGTCTACCCCGAGAACTTGGTGTCTCATGGACTAAGTTATACTGGAGTCTGCTCTCAAGGTGCCAATGACCAGGGGCAAAAAAAAAAGGTTGATTTATTTTCTGCAAACACAGCACAGCTTAGGCCTTCACCGGTCAAGAGGACGCTCAGAGGCCTTGTGAATGCGTGATGCGTGTTTATCGTCTCTTTGGGTGGAGCAACTCGACAGACCGAGGACAGTGACAGCTGATCTGGAAAGCGCCGAGTGGCAGAGTCGCCATCAGCTTTGAAGTGGCGTTTGAGATCTGCTGACGGTGAGGACAAAGCGAGATGGCACCTACAGCGCGAGCCGACGGCCTGGGCGTGTCTTCTGTTTGAGAAAGTATTCGCATTTTTAGCTGCACAGAGAGGTGAGCTGAGGGAGACTTTACTCCCTTGTCAGTGAGTGGAGTCACCTCACCCTGGCACGCTGCTCGGGACGTCTCGTTGAGAGCGAATATGGAGCTGGGGGCAGAGGGGTGCCCGTGGGGTGATTGTGTGGCGTCGGGCGCGGCCGGTCGAGAACCATGGGCCTCACGGGCGTGCGCTAGAGAAGGCTTTCGGGTGGAGAAGCTGCGGCGAACGCGAAGAGCGGGACAGATAGTCCTGACATTGATTTAAGGCCCTGCGTTTCCAAATATTTTCCGGAGATTACCGCACTCATCCATCTCCCAGGATGTAATCTAGGTCAGGCAATTTTGAAGAAGGGAAAAATTAATTTGAGAAAATTATTTTTGTCATCAGATCTACTCAGTGATTTTTTTTAATTTATTTCACGTCTGTGGGTATCTTCTCGGTGTTCTTTCACTCGGGTTCATACGTTCTTTGCTAAATGCGAATTGCTCTTCTTGAAATGTTCATGTTCTTTTCAGAAAATATATTTTCAGGCTCTATCTGCAATTACTTCCACTGTTACAGTTTGTGCTCTTTCCCTAACTCCTTTGAATTTGATTTGTCCCGTCTGGATTATCGGTGAATTCCTAGCCCTTCCTTGTTTAAAGGACCAGATATTGTGGAGGAAGATACAGACGTTTGTGTTCAGACTACGTGATTTAATTGGCGTGTAGAAGAAAACATACAGGCATGTAATCACAGAGAAGCATTGCATTTTGGAAGACGATTGCCATACAGAGGCAGAAACATTGATGTAAGGTCAGCTTTTATATTTGACTTATAAGAAGTGTATCGCTGCCGAGCGCGTGTAACAGTTTTACCTTTGCCAGAACTTCCTCGGCTTGTTTTAGGAAGAAGCTACAGCTTCTTCCTAAAAGAATTAATTAAAATGTGCCCAGCAGTACCAGAAATGTAGCTAGGGCATATTGTTCAGTCTGTGTCTTAGCGCGGACGCTATTTCTGGAATAACAATCCACCGGGTACTGCCCTGATAAGCTTCTAGTTCAGGGCAGCTCAACGTTAAAGCTCATGTGAGGGTAAGAGGCCGCTCCTGCTGGCTCCTGCTGTTGGCCACTGACTTCTCTGAGTTCGATGCTCCTTTCTTCTGTGACCTTTGACCTCCTTTCTTCTTTCTTCTGGACAAGCCCTTGCTGATCTCCTGCACCATAAACATTTAAACTCACACTGCCAGTCACCAGAGAGCCTTCCCCTGTCACACCCGGTCCCCTCTCCGCTGGCGCTGAGCCACCCTGCTGTCCACTGGCCAAGAGCCAAACTAGTCTCAAGTTACCTCTGGGGCGGTCAGTCTTGACATCAAACCAGGAGTTTGACAGCAGCCCCCTAACAGTCAACAGAGTTACCCCAAAGCATCAGCATGGTGTAAGAATACTTTGTTACAGAATGCAATCTCTGCTCTAATATGCAAAAGGTAAGAAAGTGTAAAGGGAGCCCAAAAGCTTGGGTGTCCCTTCTGCCTGCGTCAGGTGGCCTTCAGCGGTAGCACCGCCGCGGGGCTCGGCGCGGGAACGCCTGTGAAGATTCAGGCGCGGCCCGGCCCGCGGAGCACTACGGCTTTCACGGTGCCAGTAACTGGGCCGAGGGAGGCCGCAGCCTGCGGGGACCCTCTGCCTAGGCGTCGGTTTCTGGCACCCAGGCCGTAGCGCGCCGCGCTCAGATGAGCACCGCGGGGTGTCCGGGACCCCAGACAGCACCCCCGGCGGAGGGGCGAGGAGGCCGGCAGAGCCCGCGGGCGCGCGCCAGAGGCCAGCACGACCCGGAGCACGGCCCTGCGGCTGGCCCGCGAGGATGCAGGCTCGCCGAGGGGGTGCGACCTTCGCCCTCCCACAGCCTTCCGCCACCCTGGATGCACCCCAAGCCCGCACCCCTGGCGAGGCTGCGGGGAGGGCGTCAGCCCCCCACTTCCGCTGTGAACAGATCTGCTTCTGTGTGTCGGGGTTACCGGTCTCCTTCCTCCCAACTGTTCGCTGCCATCAAATTGAAAACGCTCGGAGGAAGCTCGGAACATCTCACTCACGAATCTCCACCAGGTGCTCTGTCATGCGACATTGAAGTGAACGCTGCTCTCCGATGGCCCGTTTAAACCCCATCTAAAGCCAAAAGATAGCTTCATAAGGCAATTCTTTTTTTTCTTTTTTTATTTCTTTTTTAATTTTTTTTTTCATCATTCTTCATTTTGTGCCTCTGTCCGTCTCGGCTGTGATCCCCGTGGCTCCTCACCCCCGGCCCCCTGTGCCATCACTACTGGCTGGCTTCTTTGCCTGCTTTGAACGCCAGCACATGTGTATCGAGCTCTTCGCCCCGCTCCCGGTGGGACTCGTCCTCCGCCCTCGCCTCCCTCAGCTGTTGCACCTCACTTCCCCAGCCTCAGTCACTAATAAACTAGCTAAGATTAGTCTCTTAGCCATGGCTCAAAGTAGAGCAAAAATAACTGATTTCATTAGGAAAAGAATAATGTTTAACGAGCTTTCACAGCCGCAGACCATGCAGAGACCCGTCATTGACGCCGTCCAGCTAGCTGGGCCATTTTCCTTTCACCAGTGATTCATCTCAAGCTGAAGAAAAGTGAGTAACGTCCCCCCAAGATCACTGGGAGCAAGTAATGCTATTCAGACACTATTAGCACAAAGCCTCAAAGTCTACACTGTAACATCTACAGCTTGCTGAGTGTTGTGTCATTTCAGCCATATGCAAAGCCGGTGACAGGGACTGACAGCAAGTGGACTTTTTTTAGGTTTGTCTGTTTTTCTCTAAAATTGATTCAGTTGGAATTCAATCCAAGTGTCATTTAGCCAAACCGCTGAAGCCAAGGCTGCGTGCCCCTTTATTTTCTGTGCTAGATAGCTTAGAATTCTTTTACATTCCTTTAGATTCAGCTTCAAAGTCTGTTTAGCATCTCTAATTTTGCTTTGTGTGTGAGACCCCACAGATATGTTCTCACAGTTGGATGAGGGCTTTAACGGGGAGGCCGGCTTTCAGGTTTAAGGAGGATTGGGGAACAGCATCACTGTCCTTTCGCCCACCTTCACTCCTGAGGTTCTGAGGGCATGTGACGTTAAAAACAAAGTAATATCGGGGACTTTTAATACCTCATCAACTTCAACGCCCATGGTGACTCTAGACAATGACCACACTGACCCACTGCCGTCAGGCAGGGCTTCACTGCACTAAAATCTACAATAAATCAGTGTTTCCTTAACTCCCACGAGCAGTGAGTCCTCAGCACCTGTCTCTGTGGCTGTCGCAACATTCATTGTCATTTGCACTGATCCACTGTTTTGCGGGCTCATTTTCATCTCCTTGCACTGTTTGGAATTGTGAATTTTAACGCATATGTGCCGTGCAGTCTGCAGGCCTCACGTCTTACCTAGCTGCAGTAGATGTCACAGGCAAATGGACACACAGAACATTTTCATTTCTGGGCTACGCTGGCCTGGCTGCTAGACTGGCGGCGAGGGAAGAGCTGTGAAGCCCTGGCCCCAGCCCTGGCCCCTTTATGGCTATTTTCCCTTCTGAAGTGCATTCACACGCTGGCCAGAAGAACCTGAAAATTTCAAAGAGCTTCATGAGGGAGAGACAATAGCTTATGTTTCTGGAAAAAAATCATTAAAATTTTGAATTTGCCTCTGGGTTCTCATATGAAATAGTGTCAGTGTTTAGACGTATTTGTTAGAAATCAGGCAACGTATATGCCTGTGACTGTATTGATCATGTCCTGTTTGAGAGAAGAAGCTTAAAATCATGCTACTTCTGGAGATACTGGAGCTAAAATGAAACCCGAGGAGTAAAAACAAAGCCTATTCTTCCAGAATCTTCAAGGAACCAACGACGATCAGAAGCAGAAGCTTCTATCAGAATAGAAATTCTACAAATGCAGTCACCTGATACAAGATACTAACAAGTTCACTAAAGCAATAAAGTCAGACAGCCATCTGCACTATTCAGATATAATTTAAGATACTTTTGAAATCTTGTGCAAAGTATTGAACAACGTAGTTGTGTACAATCTGGGGATAGTAGAGTCACACTTCAATAGTAGAATATGTGTCCCCGCTCACCCGCTTCCAGGAATACCAGGGCTCATTCCGAGTAAAAATTATAGTCAAATGTGCAGTATTAAGAAAAGTCTCACACCAGTGGAATAAGATAAAATGCCCAGAAACCGCCGCCAGCGTTCTGAAGAGTTGACCTCTGGGAAGGGAGCCGGGAGAGCCCTGCAGAACAAGGACACAAAACTTGACGCAGAATGCGCGCGGGCTCCGGCTGGAAGCACTGAAACCACCGGACTTCAGACGGCGGCCGGGGCGTTTTCTGCGGCCCTGGCTTCCGAGAGGACGGAGCAGGGGTAGGACCCGCGGCCCGGGCGGTGGCCGCGAGACCTCACCCGGGAGAGGCCGCTCGGGTCTCCCGGCTGGGTCTCGCGGATCCCGAAAACACCGGAGTTTCCCACGGTCGGGTGGGGCCCACGCGCACGGACCGCGGGAGCCGCGAGGGTGGCCAGCGCCCGGCGGGGGCCTGTGGGCGGCTCTTCTGCTCCTCCCTGCCTCGAGCGCGTGTGCTGTGTCCCCGGGGACCTTCCTCCGGCCTCGCCGACAGGCCAGCAGGGCGCCCGCCGCATCAGCCTGAGCGGAGCCCTCGGTGCCGCGCGAGTCCGAGAGGCCGCGCCGTAGCTGTCCGCTCTGAGCGGGCTCTGGGCCCCGAGCAGCAGGCGCCCCTCGACGCGCTCCCGAGGCTCTGCGCGCGGGAGCCGCTTTACTGCGCTGGACAAGACCCGGGGCCGCGCGGGCGGAGCCTGCACAGTGGACACGGCCCTCTGCGGCCCCTCGGCTCTGCACTCGCCTGCTGCCCGTCTGTCATAGCCACGCCTGGCGTTTCCAGTTGCTTTGTTTTGTTTTGTTTTGTTTAATAAAGTTCTTTGTCTTGTTTCTTTTTTTTAAGATTTAATTATTGATGCATATAGAGCTGGGGCACAGGCCAGAGTCGGGGGCGCGGGTGAGAGGACTCCCCAGAGACAGAGTGGGGAGCAGAGCAGGCGGGGCCACTGAGACACCGGCTGAGGGGAGCCGGGGAGACAGGAGCGGTCGGCTGCGCCCTGGGGGTCGCTCCCCGGCAGGGGATCGAACTGGTGCTGCAGAGGCCGCTGAGAGCCTCAGAGCGCGGCTCTTGAACCCGTCGTGCGGCCAGGAGCGCCGCGAAGGTTCTGTTAATCTAAAAATGCGGACCCACTATCAGAGGAGGACACAAAGCTCCAATTTCATAAGGAAATCGACAAGCAGCTCATGAGATAAAGAATGTTAAAGTCTTTTGAACCCACCTATTCTTTGTAAGCCATTTAAAGATGAAATAAATTGGTGCCAGCCACCAAAGACCTCCCTTCTCTGACTTTCTGTCAGTATTCCAGCTCTTTTAGGGAGCTTTGTGTTAGTCACGAATATAAGATTTGCCTCTCACAATTAGACTGATGCTATTGAACTCACTTCTGCTTAAAGAACCCCTTTATGCTGATTTGTGGAGACCAGACCCACTTGTTCTTCTCTGTTTCCCTGAAACCATGGAAAAGTTAAATCACTGGTTACTCATAAGAAGATACTAAGTTCTAAGAGATAGCAGTGTGTGTGTGCGCGTGTGTACAAATATAAATGTAAACATAAATATGCATACTTTACACGACCAAAATGCACACTTTGAAAATGTCTCATGCAGATGAGAATTATGAGCGATTATACACTCGAACACCTACCAAATTATGCTACAGTGGTTCTGACATCGGAGGAATACTTTTAAGCATAAGAACACAAGGTTTCTTTTCTCAGCAGTCTTTAAAAATGAAATCATATTAAACATGGTAGAAGTAGAAATTCAAGTTTAAAAACAATAATAATATGAAATATACCGCCACATGTTAGTGATAACATACATAACATGAAAATCTTAGAGAACCGAATATAGACCATCAAAATTATTGTTGCCTTTAACATGGCAGTGAAACAATGTGAAATTAAAATAACTTTGATATTCTGGGAGCGGGAGGATTTTTCCCACATTTCTTAGTTATGTAGGCAATTAAAAAGTCTTGCCTGTACATAAGTAGGCAAAAGTTGATGGGTTCTGAGATTAACAAAATTGGATCAACATGTGCATTATGTGGTGATTCTTCTCCATTTGGCTGAGACTGTCAGCAGTATTTGGGAAAAAGTTTTTCTGTGCTGACAATATTGCGTTAGAAACAAATTTAGAAGCATGTACACATTTTCATCTTTCTCAGGGAAACATTCTAACTTCATTATGTTTTTTAAAAAGAACATAATTTGTTTGCTCCTTAAGTGAATTTCTCTACCCCTAAAACATCTGCAGTAGAAACACAGCAATGTTTGAAAACATAAATAAATAAAGTTTGGACATGACAAAGTGGTACACCTAATTTGCTGTTCATGGAGCTACATTTGCCAAGGACTTGCAAGTATTTCTGACTGGAGAGGTTACTTCCATCCTGGATCCTCTGTTTCTTAGTTCATATCCCCCTAAATAATTTCACTCTTATTCAGAGTGTGCTCCTGACATCCTAATTTTTAATGTTAGTTATTATTTAATGTTAATTAAATGATTACTATTATTGAATTATTATTTGCATTAGGCTTATTACATATTGGGGGTCTTCTGAGCACTGAGCAGAACAGATGTCCTGCTCCCGGGGGCATAAAGAAAATAGATCTTCACGACCAGAATGGACAGAGGGGATCTTGGCCTCCCTGTCCTCTCTGAAGATCAAGAATTAGACAGCTAGCCATGAATACTACCTCTGGGAGAGCTCTAGGGGCCACTTCAGAGAGTCTGGCAAGGACCTGGCAAGGGGAGCAGAGAGGAGGAAAACCTCAACAGAAAGTCAGGATCATTCCACCCTCGTGGTCCCATCCCCTCACTGGCACTGCTCAAGGCTGAGGGCGTGGGGGGATTTCCCAGCCCTCTCCATAAAGGAACACCAAGGCCAGTGGGTGGGTGACCAGCATGTTGACGCTCAGCAGTCTCACCCAAAGCGGCTGGCCAAGCTGGATGTATGGGAACAGCAACAGGAAGTAAAGAAAGAGATGCTAACTCTTAGCAGCCACGCACAGGAGCAGTTGTGACTCGGAGACTGCTCTTTGGGCGAGCGCAGCAGACTCCCACTGAGGAGGGGGCAGGGCCCTGCAGACTGGCCGCTCTGTCCCTGCGTATCCCCGCGGGAGTGGCCTCTCCCTCTCGTCCCTCCCTCTGCTCCGACCAGGTCATAGAGGGGGGATGATGTAGCTGCGTGCTAAAGAAACTGCCAACAAAGAATCCTTTACCCAGCAAAATTGTCCTTCTGCAATGAAAGTGAGGAAAAAATGTCCTCGACAGACAAAAGCTGGGAAAATTAATCACCGCTGAACCTGCCTTATGAGAGATACTGAAAAGAGTTCTCCGGCTGAGCTGAAAGACCGTCATCGTCACAGCAGTGCAAGACAGGCCAGGCGCCTTCTCCCCGTCCCTCTCCCCATGCGCTGGGACTGGGAATGGTGATGTTTTAATAACCAACTCTACGAACAGATTAAACTACATGAGGATCGCAGCTAGCTACTGGAGCTACACAAATCTGTTGCTACAGGCTCAGGATAAAAAACGTGTTATAAGGAACAACAAAAGCATGAAAGGTGGGAAGAAAAAAGATAGATTTTTGTGTGTATGATCAGACCTGGGTTATTATCAACATAAGGCAGCCTGTTGCGCATAAGGCGTGCTTGAGGCACGGCTCAGGGTGAGACCCCAAAGCAAAGACTCGCCCCGTAAGAAAGCAAAGGCTTCAAACCTACCGCCAGGGAGAGTCATCAGTTCTCAATGAAAGCAGCGTCGGAAGAAAGCAACGAGGGAACTTTAATACATAAACAGTGATACTAGTGAGCGCCACCTCGCGATAATCACTCTGCCTCTAAACAGAACAAACTGTGCAATCAGAACAACCCAACCACGTGCTACTGCAAAGCCTTACTTCAGCTGTCAGGTAAGCATACAGGTTCAAGGTGAAGTGATGGGAAAAGATATTCTATGGAAGGAGAAATCAAAGAGAGCACCATTCCACACCCCGAAAGGGGACAACAGACCCCGTAATCACCGAGTAATATGAAGGGTGAAGTCATCGCGAACTCATAGCAACTGTCACTATATACGAGCCTGTATACGATATATACAAAATACATGAAGCAGATGCTGTCAGATCTGAAGGGAGAAACAGACACGTATCAAATAACAATGATAATAAATATGATTTTATGATGATAAAATAGTGGTTTACTCAAGAAGACATTCTAATCGAATTGGTCTGTCCTTATACAGATATTCTAAATATTTAAAGTGCAAGGTGAAATAACTAAAGAGATGAATAAAGAAATCTGCCAATGTGGTTGAAAATCAGTCTCCAGCGTTACAGAGTGCGCACTTGCTCGTTCGCTGGGGGCTTTGCTGCTACAGCAAATGCAAATCCGGGAAACAATGAAGCCGCCTGGCCGAGGCAGGCAGGACTCCTCCACGCATGCGGTGTGCTTGTGTGCCCAGAGAACAGCGGCGGCTGACATGCCCAGCCCCTGCAGAAGCATCTGGAAGCCACCTCAATACCACGAACGCAGGGAGTCACCCCGCAGAGAGAAGCACGATTAAAAGGCAGGAAACGCGGTAAGAATTTGTCGGGGTGAATCTGACGACTGGGGAGCCAGTGAAGTCACTGTGTTTGGGGAGGGGCTTCTCCTGGGGACGCCCGCTGGCTGCCGCAGTGAGTGCTCTGCCTCTCTGCAGCTGTTCCCGTACACAGCGCTACCTACGCTCTGTTAAAATGGTGACTGGGCGGCCCCCCTGGGGCGCAGCGGGTCAAAGCCCAGCACTGAGAAGCTGAAGCCGCTTCCGCACGAGTTCGATCCCCGCCTGCCCCGGAGCTGACCGGAGCTGACCCCAGGGCCGGCAGACCTCTCCTGACCCGCCCGCTGCTCCCCTCAGCAGTGGGCTTCGTCGATCTGCCTGTTCTCCTCCCCGCTCTGCCTCTGGTGAAGCCTCTCACCCTCCGCATCTCTGGCCTGTACCCCAGTTCTGTTATGAATAAATAAATAAATCTTTAAAAAAAAACAAAACAAAACTGGTGACTGGCAAGTGGCAGGATTGTTCCTACCGTTGCCGCTTAAGTTTACATCAATGCAAATGCATAAGAGCTTAAATCTTTAGGTTATATTACATTTTTCGATCAAAGAAATCACTACAATTTTGGAATACAGATTACTAACGGGTACACTATGGTAAGACAATATTGTTTGCATTATACCTATTCCTCTGTAAGAGGTATCGATAGAATAAGCCACTTATCTGGCTGTGTTGAACATAGATATTGTGCAAAATCCAACATAGTGTGCTGAGATCCTTCCAAAAGAAAAGCTTGGCGATTCTGGATAAGACAGCCTGCAAGTTGTGTTCATCAGGATTTCTAAAGTTAATTCAAAATGGATTAATGGCTGCCTATGGCGCCTGAGAAATGATGCTGACCTATCCGATCGCAGAAGTGCGTGATCGCCTCGCCATGGGGCTTCCTCTGATCCTACCCAGTGGGACAATATTATCAAGGTCGGAAGCTGATTGGGGGCTGCGTGACCAGGGTAACCCAAAAGTAAGGCTCTGTTTGGCGATCAGAGAAAGCTGGCAGCTATCACCCACCCTTCCGAGAGCCTGTGCTAGACGCGACTTAACATGTTCAGTACTTTAACCTAACCCGGAAAACTAAGAACTGACTTGGCCACAGTGAACATGTTAGATATTTTCCTTAAAGTGACATTTTTAATACTGTGCCTTTCTGCGCACCTAATTAAAGCCCATGAAAGCCGTCTCCGTCGGAAATTATGCGTTAAATAACATATTTTCTTTCTATTTAGGGTGTGAATTCACAATGTTGAAAACAAGCCCCAACACCCTGTGTCCCCTGAACAAAGACTCATGTCCGGAAATTCATTTTCACTGTAATGAACAGAGTCAGGTCTTCAGGGCAACGTGCGGAGCTGCACATTAACAGTTGCGCGATAAAATACAAATACTGGTTTCTTTCTGATTCGAACTTTGACGCCCGTCGCCTGAACACTTTCAGTAAACACCAGGACATTAGTCCGGCACGTGGTAGAAACGCGGCAAGGTGGGGACCGCGAGCGGGCCTGAGGTGGACACGACCGGTTTCCTTCTGACTTTACGGTCTCGGCATAATCATGCTCATTCGTTTAAGACTCTCGTGTTAGAAAGACTATCGCCTGCCTTCTGTTGGCACCGGGTGCCCTGACTGAGGGGCCCCTGCCCAGCCGAGCGTGAACTGGCCACTCTTGGGCACAGGCTCCCCCTGGACAGGCCGGGCCTCCGGCGCCGCTGAGCTCCTTGAACAGCGCCTGTCCTGGGGACAAGGGCGAGGTGGGGAGCCCTGGGCCCCACCTGCTGGTGCCCCAGCAGCCCACTGTCTTC
>NW_004567119.1:274235-295971 GCF_000260355.1 Condylura cristata | reverse complement strand
TATTTATTTCAAAATGAGGGAGGTTCACGCATAAACAGGGAGCTACAAGTAGGTGTTTAAGGCAAGACGGACATCAGTGGCTGGCGAGAAAGGGTGTTTCCAAGTGGGTCTGACGTGAGAGGGAGAGCTGTTAGGGTCGTCAACAAGCGGCTGTGTCTGATTCCAAGGTGTCCTGAAACCCGGCACTTTCAGGTCATGAATCATGAGGTAGTTACCGATCACTCTTTCACAAGCTTTCTTCGGTGCAGCTACAATTAACTCTCTAATTTTAAATTATTTTCCATTTCCGTGTAGTTTCACTTCAAATTTTATTGGGTAAGCCCAAAGAAGTGGGAGCTGTAACAGAGTCAGTTTTGCTCCGTGTGTTCAGATTCGCAGACGTCTGCTGTGATATTCCAGGGAATAACAGCACGTTCGCCTCTAGCTCGATCATAGACAGTTGCGTGTTCAACAGTGGCTGAGGGGGCGCTTATTTGGACCGTCCGTCACTCGCCCCTCTCCAAGGACTGTGGCTAGCTTTTAGTTTTACTTCTATCTGCAGACAGCTGTACCCATATCACGTAAGTGTAAGGATCAGTGATCTTCACTGCGACTATGTTATCTTCCAGCAGCTGGTGCTCTTCGCTCAAATCCCTGTGCGGTTTGGCTAAGGGACCCTCTCCTCACCTTCAGTTGGCTGAGCAAAGCTAGCAACACCACACACTCTGCATCTTGCTTGCTGGGGGGTCATGGTTGGTGGTCAGAGGGTGAGAAACATGAGCGTGTCAGGATAGAGGTCGCTCTGCTCTCAGAAGCCCCTGATCTTGTTTGTATGCAAGGAGCTTCCAGGGTTGCAAACCCCCATCTTTTGTTATTTTAATTTTAGGCAATTATTAAAGAAAACTACTGTGAGGTTATAAGACAAAATGTGCTTATCCAAAAAACATGAGAGTTGACAAATGTCACAGATTAAAAAACATCTGAGCCGTCAAGTCTAGGGTGACCAAGAATAATTAAAATGCGTATGTTTTATTAATGGATAATATAATAATTTGTTACTCATTGGTTTATTATGTTATTTATCAAACTATATTGTATATGTGTGTGTGTATATGCATGTATGTATGTATGTGTGTATGTGTGTGTGTGTGTATGCATTCATTCATCTGTTGCAAAGAAATAGACCATCAGGTCTTAGTATTAAAATAACAAAATGAAAACAGTAAAACATTTTGTGATTTTTTTATTCTCAGATTTACACATTCTCTTAAATTACATTTAAATATGCAGAAACATCGTGCTTCTGATGTTTGTGTTTAAGTTACTGACTTTAAGGTTTTCCATTGTGCTCCTACCAATACCAATATCTTCTTGGACACACGGCTCTGTGGTCATTTCACTAGACTATGCTTTTTAAGGTGGATTACTTAGCAACTTCCATTTCATCGGTGGAATTCACAATTTCCAAAAGCAGAACAGGCCAAAGGCTCGTTAGAAATCACCATGCTTTTGTTTTCCTGTAAGACAACTTCCCGGTCTCAGAAAACTAGGACAAGCGCGGGCGCCTGTCGGGCGGGAACCCCACGGGCGCTTCCCGGGAGCGCAGCGCCCCTGTGGGAGGCGGCGCGGGCTGTGCGCACTCGGGTTTCCTGCGGGTGGAAACCTGTTCTGACGTAACCCCAAGTTTCCTGCCGGTGGCAACCTCTTCTGACGTAACCACAAACGGCGGCCGCGGGAGGCCTCGCCCTCCGCCTCCATGGCCGGTACCCTCCTGCATCCCACCTGAAGCCGTTTGTTTCTGTTTGCTAACTCCACGGGTAACGACCACCCAGACGAAGACCGGACCAGGGAAGCCGCGTCCGCACAACAGCGGAGAGCCAGAAGGCCAGCTGGTGACGTGGGGCTAGCGGACGGCTCCGGCCGGCGGACAGACCTCACGGGGACTCTCCCGGCTGGGATCCATCGTCACCACCAAATAAAAGTTTCGGTCCAACCCGCCGTTGCCGTGGCAACACGGCTCGTCTCGCGCGGCGCCGGGGCTGTGGCCGTCTGACCCCAGTCGAGGCTGAAATCTCTCTTCTAAGCCTGCGGGGTCCTCGCCCCCCGCCCTGCCGTGTGTCCCCTCGCTTTTGGTCTGTGAGTGGAGTCTGGCCCCCTGCAGCATCGCGCGGCTCCTGGGCACGCTGCCGCGGCCAGCGGGCGCTGCCGCCGTCTCGGAGGCGGGACCCACGCGAGAGCGGCCCAGGCAGCAGGCACCTGCGATGCCCGGCCGGCTGCGCCCGGCGCCCGGCGCTCTGCAGACTGAACATCTGGCCTGGCCTCTGCCGCCCACCGCGCTCCGGGGCAGCTTGGCCTTCCCCAGGGTCTCCGGCGGGTCCGGCTGGCGCCCACCTGGTGGCCAGGCTGGCTTCCTCGTTTCCGCAAGAAGCCTCGACACGGCCTATTTTTCTCTAATTTTCCGTCTGTGACCTGAAGCAAGGTACTGAGGGTTTTTATTTTGTCTTTTATTAGATTTTTTCCCTTATTGTATATCTATCTATTAAAGAATAAATCTTGTTAAAAGACCGACGTCATAGCCTGTGGGTTTTCCCTGTTGAAGCGAATTTCTTTTCTGGTTCATTTACTGATAATCAAATTATAGACAGATAAAAAGTGAAAGGCAAGTTATCCAATCTAGCACGACGAGGCGGCACAGTCCTGGCCGCAGGACACAAGCGCTGCTGAAGCGACTTGAAGAGGTTTCCCTTCCTTTCCAAGTTGGCGTTTTGCAGACATGAAATGTGTTTTGTTTTTTTCTGATCGTGATCTCTGCATGGACAAAGCAATTAGAAAATTTAGACAAATCCACATGCAAGAGCTAAATGCGGTGTTGGGGACACTTTGAAAGAGTAGCACGGTGTCCCGTTCTCAACGAGAGGCAGCATTATGGATGCCATCCTGTCCGCGGGAGCTGTGTCTAACGCGGGCCTCCGTCGGCCCGAGGGAAACCAGGAATTTAGTGCAGATGGGACTCGGGTGGCCGAAATGCAGCGAAGTCCAGCAAGCCGCCTAATTACCCGGAGGAAACTGCGGTCCCGGTAGCCCAACGCGCTGGCGCCTCGCTCATCCCCATCTGTGTTTTCAGTGCCGTGTGGACACCCACCGCCTCGCTATCCTCGGCCCGGACAGCGTATTATGGTATTGACCATCCCCTCTCCCCGGTGGTGGTAAGGCCGCACCCTCACCACCAGCTTCATCATCATCACCGCAGGAGAAACTCAGAAACTTGCGCAAACGCTCCCTGAGCCTCCCGGTGGGAAACACTCGCGCGACTTCCAGGGGGCGCAGACCCTCTAGGTAAACTGTAGGGAAGAGTAACAATCTCCAGTGAAACGGCTCAGCTTCCGCGGCGCTGACCTGCGGCCCCCGCCCCTGCCCGGCGCAAGCCCTGCCTCGCTGGAAGGCAGACCTTGCACAGGCGACGGTCGCCGAGCGCTGGCTCCAGAAAAGCGCGTCCTTGGTCCACTCTCAGTACTTATTACGAAGCCGTATACCCTGCTGTAGAGCGATGACCGTTTTCCTTTTAATTGGAAAAGTCAATAATGAGAGTTGATTGGAGCAGCGGATTCCCTGAATGACCTGAGTGGATGACGACAGCGCAGACATCATGCAACAAGAACTCGGGATTTCAAAACTTGGCCTGAAATAGACAAACGCGTAGGTGAGATTAAATGACCTGTAATTTATAATGCAATGTTCTTCACTGAAATGTATAATGCATTATATTTTATCGCATTGACGTTTTTCCTCTTACTGTGATTTATCGAAAAATCCTTCAGCTTAAAGTTCCTGGGGATCTGTGTTTTTGAATCCTGTGGTGCTATAAGCCAGTGTTCCCTTAATAAAAATTACGAAAGAAGAGAAAAGCAAATAAATAAAATAAAATATGTTATCTTTAGTAGACACTGTCTTGAAGATCAGAGCCGTTACCCCCGTAAGTCGAGACATTGTGTGAGTCCCTACTTGTCAATCATGAGGCGAAACTAGAAACTGGTGTCTCAAATTGCTTTTTGTAGTTGAATTGCTTTTTTTGATTTTCAATTCTCTCCCCTGGGTGGGGTGTGGGTGGCGAGGTCAACTTGCCAGATCGGGTCGCTCAGATTTTCAATTTTGGCGCATGGCTCGGACCTCGGGTAATGAGGGACAGAATATTGGAGACTCCGCCTGGCCTGCAGGCCTCCCGCCACCCCGCGGGCTCCTTCCAGGAAGGATCGACCTCTCCGCCACTCAGGCTGGACACAAGCGCGCCTTCATGGCTGGCTTCCAAAGGACTTAAATCAGGTTTACATGCCGTGAAAGAAAAAAAATCGTGTGGATGGGCCCGTTCCTTTCTGATAGACGCGCCCTTGAGCGGTGCACCTGCTCACTTGTGCATCTCCTGCTTCCTTGTTTTCCCTTCTGGCAACCGCCGCAGCTTCCCGGGCGCTGCCGGGCCCGCAGCTCCCCAGGGCCTCCACCCTCCTCCGGATCTGGGTCCTTGCGCCCTGTATCTTCGCGGTGGCTCATTTCCAGAAACACAGATGCTGCTATATCATCTGCAGTAGCGCTCGTGACACCTCCTCGGAGGCACCCTGAGGAGGGCTAATGGCGCGAGTGTCACTGAGAAACGCACACGGTAAATCCGTGCAGGTCAGTCACTGCATCAGGGTTTTCAGAGGAATTATGTCCACCCATTTATCGCAGACTTCTCGGCTGGTCCTTGCACATATAATTAAAGTGATGTGGGTCTCTTAGCTATACTTGCGGGCAGCGTGACCGCATCATGATTTTTTGGTCTGAAAATGAAGTTTACATTTTCTCACATGGGAATTCACTGTGGTTGTGGAAACGTAAAATTCCAGAATATCAAAGTTAGTTGTGGGTTCTCCCCTGCAATTACTAAGTGCTTCGGACATGAACAAGAGCAAAGTGTGTGATTGACATGTAAACTGGTGAGTCCACGAATTTTATTTGTAGCGATTATATTTTAGGGACTTACTTCAGATGAACCTGCTAGGCCCAAAAGTCACTCTGAATTACTGTAAGTTTTCAAAATGCAACCTGGCAGACCTGTGTTCTTAAGGATGGGGGTCTCCTGTATACTGTCCAGGACAATGATACATTTTAAGTTTTCTTATATTTTCTTTCTGTCTTTCTTTCTGCATACAGAGCTGGGGTACAGGCCAGAGGTGCAGGGGCAGTGAGAGGCTTCCCCAGAGACAGAGCAGGGAGCAGGACAGGCAGATGGATGAAGCACACTGCTGAGGGGAGCAACAGCGGTCAGGAGAGGTCTGCTGCGCCCTGGGGTCACCTCCGGGGCGGGGGTCAAGGAGGAAGGTTGTTCTAGCCACTGAAGTGGCTGCTGCTTCCTTGCAGTGCTGCGTTTAACCTGCTGCACCGCCAGGGAGGGCTGACAATACTAACTTTAACAATTATAATCTCGTGTGAGGTATGGGGTTAAGCATCTGTATACACAAATATCTTTTTTTTACACACATCTCACATACCTATGTACACATCATTTTATTTTAATTGTATTTGCACTTACTTTAGAAAACACTTATAGATTAAAGTAATTAATATTGCCCTATATTTTATTCATGTTCCATGACCGAAATAGTCTTTTCTGCCAATAAACTATATAAATATTCAATAATATTATGTTCCATATGTTTGGTCTTCTTACAGTTTAATCTACTTTAAATGTGGATTTAAAATCTAATGTAAGGACCCTCCCTGGTGGCAAAATGGCTTTAAGCACGTCGCTATGAAGCTTTCTGTAGCCACTGCAGCACCTGTTTGATCCCCGTCCCAGAGGTGACCCCCAGGGCACAGCAGACCCCGCCTGTCTCACCTGCTGCTCCCCTCCGCAGTGGACTTCACCGATCTGCCCCTTCTGCTCCCCACTCTGTCTCTGGTGAGTCCCCTCACCCCTCACACACACCTCTGACCTGTACCCCAGTTCTGTATGCACATACAAGTAAACCTTAAAAAATAGTAAATCTGTATTTAGAATCTCACTCTCACCATGAGATTAGAGATGCAGTGATAGAGAGACACTGAAGCACTGGACAGAAACCCATGATACATTTAACCAACCATCATTACTTTCATTTTGGTTAGTTTGGAATCCCCGATTTCTCCTTTATTTGGAAGTTTTGTTAGGAATGCTGACTGTCATTCCTTCGCAAAGAGAGCGTTCACTCCGCTCCTCTCTACCTGGCACATACTTGCTGAAGCTGACATCAAGCTCTCATCCTCGGGCCCCCCCTTCAGCCCCGTAGCTGCATTATTTTTTATTTGTTCATAAACCACGTCCGGCAGTCCTGCAGCAGGACTCGTGCGGATGAGCTGCGTCCTGTCCTCTCGCCGCCCGCTGGCCCCTCTGCGGGCCAGCCAGGGCCCATTCACCGCGGGCTCCGTGCTGGCGGTGGACAGCACCGGGTTCTAGTCAAACAAAGATGAGGAAGACACTGAGGTTGAGCCCAGACTTCGTGTCCGCCAGCCTCAGAGGGTGAGGCCTGCGAAGAATAAAGGAAGGAGGATGTGAGAACCCCCCTAGAGCACAGAGAACGGAGCCCTGCATCCGAGAGGGGCGCTCTCAGGGGGGCGCGCTGGGGCCGGCTTGGTAATTCCCCGGCACATGGGCGGGGAGAGCTTCCCGCCTGGGGATGGCCCAGACCTCAGCAAGAGGCCGCAGGGGCCGGCGCTGATCAACGACCGGCTTGCGGCTGCGAGCCGGGGCGGCTCGGGCAAATCCGCTCAGGAACGTGGGTGCCGAGGGAATGCAAGCACGGCGCAGAAGGACCCTGAGCGTCCCCAAGCAAACTAGCCAGGAGCAAGAGAGGCCGCGTGAAAATAAGGGAGTTTCCACAGCGGAAGATGAGGAGCCTCGTCGCACGCCCGCGAGAGCCGCACGGAGCCGCAGGGCGGCGGCCACCAGCGGTGGGCGCGGGAGGGCGAGGCCAGGCGCGTGATCGGGGTTGGTACATAGAGGTGAAGAATCTAAACCATCAAAAGACGTCAGGAGGATGGTCTGGTTTCTTTTTTAGGAGAAACACGGTCAGGTGGGTTCTCTGGCCCGCACATGCGGAGACGTATTCAAGTCCCCGAGGCAGGTCCATAAGGGACCAGTGGGGGACAGTGAGGACATCCTGGCGCGCGGCCCCCGTGCTGGGCGCGCCCGACGTGGGCGGAGCTGGGACGGGCCACCCCGCGATTCCCTCGGTGCTGAGGAGCGACGCTCCAGTGGCGAGGAGGCGGTGGCAGAGCGGGTCTGCCCGGAGCTTCCGCGATGCCCACGAGACCCATGACACACCCAGCCGCGCGCCGGCCCGCACAGGACTCCCGCCCCAGGAGGCCGGAGCCCGCAGCCGCCGCCAGAGGCTGCCTCTCGGTAGAGGAGCTGCTTTGGTTCGTATTGAACCATGTTAGGGGGAATCTGCATGCTCTGAGGCTGAGGCTAATTCTGCTCTCGGCCGCCGCCGGGGCTTGCGGTGCGCGAAACCCACCGGCTCCTAAGAGAGCTTCTCTGGGCAAACGCTGGCCATAATGTCCCCACCACCGCACGATCTTACTGAGATTTAGGACAGATAGTAACGGCAGCGCCCACCAGCCTCAGCGTAATCTAACCAGTCCACAAAATAGTGTCAGAACAGAGTGTCTGTGATTGCGTTTAAGTGCCCGCGTGTCTACAGGTGAAGGGAAATACCGGCTCCTCTCAGTGTGACACTTTTATTTTGTAATCTGGAATAGAATAGGCTTTTCTTAATAATTCAGCATATTAATGCACCAAATCATGATTTATTACAGACATAAACTTGATTTCAAAGAGCCAATGCAAATGCTAGAATCTGTATTCATCTAGCTCTGCTCTTGTAACCTTCAACTATTATCCTACCAATAATTTCTGAGACTTAAAAACAATTAAGCATGAAGGCTACCTGATTAAGAAAGTTACTTTAATATCAGATATAGTAATTTAATGCTGAACGGCATGAAGAGTGACAGAAAAACCATTACAAAATTCTATTTTAGGTATTATAATAGAGATAATATCCTGCAATTTAGCTTAATGAGTTGCAATTAAGAAACTGTTTTAAGAGTTGCATGTGATTTCTTTTAATTATTAGTTATTAGTTGTTCCTGTGTAAGTGCGTTTAAAATCACATTATTTGAACTGTAGTGAATGATACAAAACTCTTCACTATATTAATACTTCTTATGGGCTGTAGATCGGTAAAGTTCAAAAGGAAAGTCAGTAATCTTTCACTTCCTGCACCCAGGAGGACTTTGTGGTCGTGTTTATGGTCCAGGAAGCCGGTTTTGTGGGAAGTAAAGAACACAGATCTGCACGAGGACCGTGAGCCTACTTTGGCAGAAGCCTAAGGAGCCCGGCCATGAACTCTGACCTACCCACAGCTCCGCAGTCGGGGGCGTCACTAGTCCAGAAAGCAGGTAACTTTCTAGCGGAGCGACTTGACCCCCCAGCTGTGGCTTCCGTAGCAGAGAAGCACGGGCAGAGCTAATGCACCCGGCCCGCATTCTCGGTGCTGCGGGCCTCGAGGCCCAGAGGGAGGTGCGGGAAGGGCTGGTGCGTAGTCAGCACTCTCCCGGGCCTGGCGCTGAAAAGCCACCGTCCTCTCCCACCCGCCTCTCCAGCCGCACCGCTTCCCTCGGCAGGTGGAAGCCAAAGGGCGCAGCCCCAGACACCTGCCCGAGTGGAGCGCGGCTGCCCCCTGGTGGCCTCAGGGCGCCATTGCCGCGCCGGCCCAGCCCAGGGCGGCGGGGCGGGGCAGGAAGCCGGGCTGAGTCCCTGCTGTTATCCCCGCGCCCAGCTCCAGCTCGGGGCAGGAGGGTGTCACAGACTCCGGCGCCCACCTGTGCAGATCCCGCCTCGCCACCTCTCAGGGAGATGACAATCCCTTGGAATGAGCCTTGACACTAGAATTCAAAAAGGAAAATACCTACCTTCATTCTTTAGCACCGGATTGCTTAAAATTTTTAAATGTGCAAAATTTATAAGCAGCATTATCATGTCTCATAGTCTACTTAGATATTCATGAAGTCATGAGATGAGCAATTGGCAAAGCAAATATATCCCTTTGATGAATGGGAAAATGTCTTACTTATTGAATGATTAAAAATAGAATTTTGAGTGGGATTTGGGGGTAAACCTATCTGATTTGAGATAAAATTACAAGCGTTTGATCATAGAAATTACAAGAAAACATAAAATGCTGCGATAAAGCATTCAACATTTTTAATGTCACATATATTGAATTATGTTGAACACACCATATTTTATAACAAAACATAAAATCATAAGTGTAGAAATACATTAGAATTCATTTAGAAGAAAATCCATTATGTAAAATCCATATCTCTCTTGCATATATTACAGTCGTGCAAACATTCGGGAAATAGCTGTATTGATAGAAATTCTTGCCGCACAACGCAACGTGTTTTTTAGCATCACCGATGCCCGACACAGTTTTTGTGGGTACTGGGCACTCGGTCAAAATGTGCAGGGAAAAATCCAGTTTATGCAGGACCTCAACACAGCAGCCCCGAGACCCGCATCTCCCCCGGAGCTTCTTTCCATCTTCAGGACCAGATTCTGTTTCGCTTCATGTTATTTTGTAGCCTCAGATTCTTGCTGCTGTTTTTGTCCACCTTTGTGCTAGCCGAGCTACGGGCGGCTCGGGAGAGTGGGGCCCACCAAGAGGCAAAGAGCAGACAAGCCGCGGTGCATGTGAGCTCGGCAGAACACATGGCAGCAGCTGAAAGTCCCTAGCAGGACGGCTTGGGCCGCTCGGCGGGGCCGCTCTGCAGGGGGCCTGGAGCCTGATTCCCTCCCGCCGCGCGGGCCTGTGGCCCGAATGCAGTGTGCGTTCTGCTCGGTGCAGAGCCGAACCCCGAATGCGGCCAGCGCCCCTTACTCGCCCTTTTGAACGCGTGTCCCCTCGGTCCTAGAAACCCTGCTAGAAAATTCCTAATTGACACTGGCAAGAGTTGGCGAGCCTGGAAGCCAGGCGAGCGGCGCGGAGGAGCAACATCGCACTTGGAGCGTGGCCCCGGCTGCGGGTGGCCCCGGCTGCGGGTGGCCCCTGCTGCGGGTGGCCCCGGCTGCGGGTGGCCCCGGCTGCGGGTGGCCCCGGCTGCGGGTGGCCCCGGCTGCGGGTGGCCCCGGCTGCGGGTGGCCCAGCCGCTGTGCAGGGTCAGGGCAGTTGCTCTGCTGTGCGCGGGAGCGGTGCGCTGTCCGGCTGGGTTCACACGGCCGGTTCCTGCCCCGCGACGAGCACGTCCAGTCAAGCCTACAGATGTCAACGAACACTGGCTAGGAGACGCGGAGGATGTTTTCTGAGCAGCTTTTACTATTGAGAAATCTAGAAGGAAGCGGAAAAGTGACCTTGAGGGGACTTCGCCAGCCCCCGCCTCAGAGGCGCTTCCGCGGGGACCCCCACCCCACACCCCGCCGCTGCTGGTCACCACACTGGGCAGCAGGGCGCTGGGCACATGTGGCCCATGTTTGCTGCGGATCAGGGCTGAGTCTCGGAGCCACCCGGGCTGCGGGAGGGGCCGGGGCCAGGTCACCCTCAGATGTGGAGGGACTCTGGGGAAAGAAAGCGAATGTTTATTTTCCTTGGCACGTTTCATCCTGTCACCTCTGCAGGTTATTTTATTCATGGCCAAACCGAACAGTCTCACGGTTATACAGATGTGATATAACTTCTGTTGGAAATACATCAAGAATAAATCCGGGCCAATCTATCGGCTATTTGTGTGTGTGTCATTTTTTGCTTTCCTCTAATTAAAAAAGGACCTTACGGCCCTCCCCGGTGCAGCGGCTAAGTTTCAGCACTTTGAAGCCGTCCAGCTGCGGGAGCATGAGTGCGATCCCCGCCAGGGAGCGGCCCCCAGGGCACAGCCACCCCTCCTGTCTCCCGCTGCCCCCTCAACCAGCCCACCTGTTCTGCTCCCCACTCTGTCTGTGGGGAGTCCTCTCACCCCTCACTCCGCTGGCCTGCACCCCGTTCCTCCTGTGTGCACAAATAAGTAAATATTTTAAAAAGTAATAATAAGATAGGACCTTGTGAATGAGGTCCCCTACGAAATCCTCTCAGCGTCTCCTTTAATCCCTGAAGCTCCCGGGTAAGCCTCCTGTTCACCAGCTCACTGCAGCTCCCTACAGAGGCCGGGCTCCTCTGACTCTCACTGCTTAATTCCCGCCGGGATACCCCCGGGATACCCCTTTATCTTGTGTATCATCCAGAAGTATTTCAGAAAATATTAATAATGAACACTCTTTCTGTTAGATCTATAGCTAAGTGATTCCTGGTAGCTAACATTTATGAACATTTTATACAGATCCACCTGAATTAATGTTATCTGATTTAATCCTCACAGAAATCCAGTGAATTAAGTATTAAATCCGGCTGAAACTGACTCCCCGCCAGTAAGTGACTGGCCGGAGAGCGCCCACTTAGCGCAGCAACCGCGCAAACACCGCTAATTCACTCACAGCTTCTCCTCGGAAAACTGAGACGCCGCAGAAATGTCCCTGATGGTGGTTCAGCCTTACGGGATCTGCGTTCAGGCCAAGTCGGAGGCGACAGAATGCGACGGAGAAAGGTCGCCGCCCCACAGTGACTTACGAAGAGACTAAGCTCCCAGAGTTTTGGTGCAAACGCCGCTTTGGTGAGAAGGCGGCGGAGGGCGGCGGGAGGGAGCCCGGGGAGCGGAGGTTCCTCCCGCACCTGGCAGCTGCGCCCGCCCGCAAAGCCGGCGCGGGGGTGGCCGAGCGTGGGCGCGGGGAGCACCCCGGCCGCGGGGGCCGGGCGGGCGGGGTCTGCAGCGTGGAGCTTGGCCTGGGCCTGGGCCTCAGCTGGGAGCCGCAGCGGACCTCCGTTCCCGGCGATGCCCGCTCCGCGGCAGCCACGCGCCGAGACCCTGGTGCCGACGCTCCCGGCCGTCTCTGCCCGCCGGCCTGACACGTGAGCCCACGCGGTCGCGGGCCGCAGGTGCGCCGGGCTTGCCGCGCGGCGGCCACTGCGCACTGGACGGAGCGCCGAGGCAGCCGGGGCCACCGCGCCCGGGCCGAGGGACCCGCCCTGAGCTGCAGGCGCTCAGCCGCGGGCATTCACGCAGGGCACGCTGTCCGCGGACCCAGCCCCCTTATCCACTTTTCCACCGTGCGTCTCCGTCTGGGGGTGTGCGGCACGGGCTTTCGTGTGCTGGTCTCGAAATCCTTGGTTGCAACATTTCTCCTACCAGGGTGGTTGCGAGCGTGTCCGGTGTCCCGTTTCACCGAGGAGCCGTCCGGCATCCGGGTGTGAGCTGGCAAGCCAGAGGACAGAGACAGGACAGCACAGGAATGGTGGCAGACTCCAGGGTCCCTGGTGGTCGATGGGGGTCGGGGCGGGGAGGGGGGGGGCTGGATTGTGCAGGGAGAAGAAACCTCAGAGGCAGCGCCTGGGATTTGCTGGGGCTTAGAATCAAGGCGCACAGAGCGCTGCGTTTCAATCTGGGTTTCAGGAACTGGCGCAGCCCGCGTCCAGCCCGGGTTTGCTGCAGAACACGATATCTAAGGGGAAAATGATCCTTTAAAAGTCACATCAAAAGTAACCTACTCCTTTGCAGGAGAGAGGAAGGAAAGAAGGGGGAGGGGGCGGGGAGCCAGGCAGGGACAGGAAATCTGAGTCCCAGGCCCACCGGAGACCATCACCCCGGCGTCTGGCCCAGAACCCACAGCGCGCAGCTGGCGGCGGCGTCAGAGCCCGCGGGCGCGTGGAGCGGAGTCCCGGGCTCCTCACCGGGGCATCCCCGCGCCACCGGGTCCCAGCGGGCACCTCGCGGAGGGCCGGCGTCAGGGGTAGGAGGGGCCCGGTGCTCACCGACATCCCCCCCAGGAGCGCTGTGGGGGGCCAGCCATGGAGATGGGGTGTCTCGCATGCGCGCTGTGCACTGACTATAATAAATGCAAAATACACGGGTAGGAAATACACTAAATGCATAGTAAACGGTTACTAAAGCCGACCCCCCAACCCAGCGGTCCCACACCTTGTGCCAGCATCCACAAGCTAGAAACCGGCTGCTTTGCAGTAGGCGAAACTGAACCCTCACACAGACACACCCCATTTGGGCACTCAGGGCGCTCCAGGCACAAAGCCTATTCCACGCCTGGCCGGGTGCTGGGCCGGTTCCACCTGGGCTCGGCTCACTCACGCTGCTGGGGGTCGCTTTCCGTGGCACTTTTCCACGATGACCCACTGAGAGCGCCTGTCCCGCGGCCCGCCGACGCCCCCGAGCTGCACGGGTCTGTCCTGGCGCCCTCGGGGGGCCAGCTGACGCCGGCAGGGCCCAGACACGGGAAGGCGAGGCCGGGTCTGCTCTGCCCCAGCAGCGGGCAGCCCGTGGGCATCAGGCAAACGGCAGGCTGAGAGTCCCGCCTGCTGGCCGCCTGAGAGCCAAAGCACATCATGTTGGACCTGAATTCGAGGACCGAGATGGGCAAGCACCAAAGCCTTCATTGAAAAATTAGGGTCATTTTGCTGTCTAATACGCCAGATAGAATTGCTCTTTCCAGGAATTTCCTTTATTCCGATTGGCCAACAGAGGTGGCTTTTGCTGTTCCTATTACATACCTTATTACCCAACGCAGCTGGTCTCAGAGGACCGTGAAATGGTCTAAGAAGGCTTGAGGAGGCTGAGAGAAGGAGACCGGTGGTTTCCATGCCGCGAGGTCCTGTTCCCACAGGAAGGATGGCTTTGCGTGGGTTTCCAGCCAACCCGACATTTTTCCTTTGTTAGGACACATAATCTGAGGTGAAGGGGCAAAGATGCTGATCTTGCATGATTGTTGTAACCAATTACCCAAGACATGACGGCTGCAAGCTGCAGATATGTGTTCTGCGGGGTGACACCTCTGGAGCCATGTTGAAGCCCGAAGTGGGAGCCTGCGCGGGGAAGGCGATGACGTGACCTTCGGAACTGGACCAGAGGCCTTCGGGTCAGGCCACAGCTACTGTTCTGAGAAACCTTGAAACCAACATCTGAGAAGTCGTCAGATGAAGAGAACTGCCGTCACGGGCTTGAGCCCAGGAGACAGAACCAGCCGCTCCCCGTTCACGCTCTGAGTCAATCAGTGACCGATACGAGCAGCGGAGAGGGTCAGCTGTTCACCTCATCGGCTTCCCTGACCTCCTACCCCGCCCTCTCTCTTCCCATAAGAAGCCGCATTATCCCTTGCTGTGCGGCTCAGGTTCCTCCCTGGACCTGTATGCCCCAAGTGTAAGTTTGACCCCAAATTCACACTCCTGGCTATGTCAGCTGCCTCCTGAATTTTTAGGTTGCCAATTCTTACATCAGTAGAATCTCTGACGCCTACTAGCAGATTGCAGATATAAGGAGAATGGAGTGATAACGTAAGTCCGTTTTCTGTAATTGAGATAATCCATATTCTGCTATACCGCAGGTTAATTTGTAAAATTGGGGTGAAATGGTAAATGTCTGGAATAGCAATGTGCCCTGGTCTAAGTTTAATTGGTTCAATGGTCTCCAGTGTACTAGTTCTCTTTGCCGTTGTTTTCTTTAGATATATTTTTTCTCTTCCAATATTTATATTTCAAAAGAAAGTTATGTTTGAAAGCTGGTAAAAACTCCAGTTCTTAGTGTAGTGTGTTTCTTTTTTAAAAAAAAGATTTATTTATTTATGCATACAGAGCTGGGGTACAGGCCAGAGGTGTGGTGGTGAGAGGCTTCCCCAGAGACAGAGTGGGAGCAGGACAGGCAGACCGATGAAGCACGCTGCTGAGGGGAGAGGTTGGGGGTCAGGAGAGCTCTGCCCCCCGTGTGGTCACTCCCTGGCGGGGATCCAGCCGGTGCTGCAGTGGCTTCAGAGAGCTTCATCATGTGGCGCTTTAAGCCATTGTGCCACCAGGGAGAGCCCCGTCGCAGGCTTTTTTATGTATTCTTTTCATTTTAGTTCACATCATATATTTTGAATATACATATTTTGTTCTTTGGATTTTAGGGTTGAAGATTCTTCAAATATTATATTTTATGGAAATGTCTTCCCTTCTAATTTGGACTTTTAAATTTTAAGTAGCATGATGTTTTTAACCTAAGTTAAGGAGTTAATTTAAAATGAGTTGATTTTAAAAGAATATCCAAAAAGTATTGTTTATGAACATCCAAACAGCCTTCATACCGTGGGCAAACAAAAGCATGCGTTAAATAACTAAGGAAAGAGAATTAATGTGGGTTTAAACAAGTCACGCTAAGTTACTACGGTGTCACTAATTCATTATTATAAATAAATGTAGAAGCAGAGCAAATATCTATGAGAGTATCACCACTGAGAGACTGAAGTCACATTTTCCATGTCAGTATACTCAGCAAAATGTTTATTTTTTGGTAAAATACGTGTCTTATTAATGGACCCGTATATTGGTATTTTGAAGCAGTTCAAATTTAACTCTGTACCCCCTGAACCTATGGCATGCTCTTAAATTCCCTGGGTTGTCGGTATTTACTCAGGTAGTGGACTCACTTTTACAGAATGGTATTTACCTAACTACATAATCAAAATCCTTACAATTGTACCCTGATCACTGGGTGTGTGCTGAACTTTATACTTGCCAATAACATCCTCAATTCAGCTATGCACGAGAAAGCTGAGTAGATAGTAGACATGAAAACAAACAGAACATTCCCTTTAATATGACGATAAGGATGTTTTGATATTTCGGAGAATTTTATTGATATTTTGGAGAATTTATGTGCAATCCGAGTGTCTATTATTGAGTTTTTCTTTAATTCCCTTCGTAGCTCCCTGCAGCTAAGCCTTCCAGACTGGCTGCTCCCCTGGGAGCGTGGGTGCAGGGCACAGCCATGCCCCCGGCGTGGGCTCCACCGGAGGGCGAAGTCTCTTCTGTCCCTGCCGCCTCTTGCGGGTCTGGTTTGAAGTATTCGGCCATACGGTGATTTTGCTTCTCGTCAACGGGAAAAGACCAAGTCACTCCGTGAGGATGAGGAAGGACGTCGTCTTGAAATATATCGGTGTGTCCCCAGCCGTCTGCACGCAGGAGACAGGTCAGGGTGGTGTCCAGGCTGGGCACAGGCAAACCAGGGCTCAGTGGCCTCATGTCTGCAGACTGCAAAGCAGAGCAGAGGAATGGAAACCAGCAGCAACTTCTCTAAACAGCCTCGGCGAGGTCGGCTTCTAGCGACGCAGCAGAGTGCGAGGCTTTCTAGCGGACTGACTTTCCGGGAGGGACTTCCAAGGCCGACGTGAGCTGAAGACTGGAAAACAGCAGAGGCCGCTTCAGGGAGAAACACAAAGCCCCGTTTCTGAAGAGGAGCCCCTTGGGGTGATGTACGTCTGGACTCCCGGGGCCTGCCAGTGACCGTCACCCAAGTCCACACTTCGTGCCCCAACCGAGTCCTCTCTCAACACAACGCACATCTCCATCCGCAAGCGGGGACCCCAGATCCTGCTGTCAGGGAGGCAGGTGTCCCGGTTCTGGTTCCTCTCCTGTGTCCGTGCCTGACCTCCACAGTAAACTCTGCCGCACACAGCCGTGTTGCTGTGACTCAGTCTAACGGTGCCTGGGACACGGCAGTGACGAATTCGAGGGAGGAGCCCCGCTCTTGCGAGGGCTGGAAGCAGGGGTGGGGGCGCCCAGGGCCGGTGGAAGCGGGAGCAGCTGTGAAGCCGAGCAGGGGCCGCTCCTCGTGACAGCGTCAGAGAAGCAAAGCAGCCAGAGAGCGAGCAGCCCGAGGTGGCCAGGCCGGTGGGCACCCCAGCCCGGTGGGCGCACAGAGCACTGGCCGACTGAGAAGCTTTCAGCCGGGAAACTGCTCCTGGCGCAGGGGCAAAGAGAGGCTGAGCAAGATTGTCGCGTCTGGGGCGGAGTCATCCCAGCACAGCTGTTTCTGTGGAGGGGGCCGGTCCCCCAGGAATGAGCAGGCAGCTGTCTCACCAAGGTGACTCGTGTGCAGCTCGGCGCGCTGAAGCTAGCTCTTCAAAAACAGATCTGGATAAACAAAGCCAAGGGACCCTGGGGAAGACAAACAAGCCGCCGCTTCCCAAGGCTGCCTGGGCGCTGGAAGCCGGCGGGGAGCGCCTGTGCCGTGGGCATGCAGGCCCACTGCGTCCGGTCCCCGGGAAGCGGGATACCAAGCGTCTGCAGCCCCGCTGGGTGGCCGTCAGACGGGTGCGTTCCAAGGAGGCTCAAAGCCTCGGTGACAGCCACGTGTTGGGGGGTGGGGCGGGGGTCACTGTGAAGAGGTGCAAGAGATCGGCCAGTGCTGACGGGTCGGGCGGCCAGGAGAGCGGCTGTGCCCGCGCAGGGGCTTTGCCTGGCGCTGACCTCACGGGAGAACCGCCCGGCGCAATCTGACCGCTTGCCTGCAGCGTGCGGGACTCGGCGACCGGCGCTGGGGGCTCTCGGCTGGAGGAGGGCGGGGCTGAGGCTGGCCGGAGACTTGCCCGCGGCGGGCGCAGCCCTGGGGACAGGAGGCAGGTGGCCGCCACCAGTCAGGGGCTCCTAACCGCCCGTTATCACCTCAGTGTTGTGCTGAGAACCTGGGGTTCAGACCCACCCCTTCCCGCAAGACCTCCCAGGTAGTAAGCTCACACCTGCCGGCCAGTTACGTGAACACATTTTCTAGACGATGCCACGTCCAAACCGACCGGCTCTGTCAGGTTTTGCGTTTCAGCGGGCCGCGGATGGCGTCGCTTCTTCGGGAGACCGCCCGGATTTCCCCCGAAAGACCAGCGCACGGCTTCCCCGCGGGGCTGAAGGTGTCCACCTGCCCCGGCTGCCCCGCGGGGCTGAAGGTGTCCACCTGCCCCCGCTCGCCGGAAATCAGCGCCCGCTGCACCTCCTGACTCAGCCTGCGGGCGGCGCTCCGGAGAGCATCTGCTCTCTGCTACCACTGACTTGCACCGCTCACACACTGCTCGGATGGCGGAAGCTGGCGTCAATGCTGACTGCGAGCAGGAAGCTATTGTCTTTCATTCTTCGGTTTGTCTTTTTGAAAGAATGTGTAAATGATACATGCGGTTCAGAGACACAACGTGCCCCATGTAAGTAATTTGCTTTATTAAGTAAATTGTGCAGGATTAATATGATTTCGAAATAATCAGCTGGCTTCTCCCTCGTTATTACCCACACGCTCTAGATGAACATACATGTGCTTCTAAAGATTATACCTGTTGCTGCGTACATCCAATTAGTTCTTTTTTCTAGAGAAAAAGAGATCTGAATTTTTTTTTTTTCAATTTCCTTGCACCTCCATGCCCGTTCAGTAAACCCGCCAAGCTTAAGGGGAGGGTGCAAACAGCCTCAGCGCTCACCATCCACCCACACGCCTCAAGAACACCCGGCCCAGCTGCAGAGGACTGCACAGCGTCTTCAGCTCGTGTAATTTACTTTGCAAGCAGCCTGCTCTGCTCCAGACCGGCCAGACCCGGTGTCAGCATCATTGCACGAAAATTCAATTCTCACTGAAGGCCCTCTAGGTAATTACTGGCCGATGGAGACCAGTTTTGTGGAAAGAACTCCAGGTGAAGCCCAGGCAATGTCTCTCTGCACTGATAAAAGCCCTCTCTCCTTGGATTTACATTCTGTTCCTCTAGCAAACCTGCCTAACGATGTGTTTACTTTCTGCACTTTCCAGCATTTCAAGGTACCTCTGCTTTCCCCCAACATTATTCCTGGTCCTTTTTCCTGGTCACTTTCTCCAGCCAATTTCCAATTTAGAAATTGCCCTTTGTTTTGAAATTTGCAAGTCCAGAATCACGTTGATACTTACTTGGATTTTTGGCATACAATAGAAATTTTCTGAGGTTCTTGAATAGAGCTGAGTGAATCATTTGAGAGATGCTTACTCCCTTGATTAATTACTGCTGGGGGAAACACACCTGTAAATAGGTAAAAGTGGTGATTGACAAATGCTTGGGGGAAATGCGCGAGCTACGGGTGGAGATTCGTGAGCAAAGATTCTCCCGGTTATGTGTCAACATGCAGCTTTCTCCGAGCCTGCGAGTCACTTCCAGGACTGTCGTTTCAAAGGAAAAGAGTGGAAACCCAGTCTCCTTGGTTCTCCCCTGAGTACAACAATAAAAGCCCTGGCCAAGGGCGTGGGCAGGCAGACACGACCCTCGCTCCCCGGTCCGGTGAGAACACTGTCTATGCCGGAACGAAACAGTCCGCAGAGTCACTCCAGGCTGCTGAAAATTAGAGTAGGTTAATATTTTAAAGGTGCAAAGTGCTAGAATCTTTTCTGTCATCTGAAATTAGATTTCCTCTGTCTCCATTCCAAAGTGATGAGAAAAATGGCGCCCGGTTCCATGAATTAATCTGTCCTCAGTATTGTTTATGGCATTATTCATGCAACTGTCTGATAATATAAAAATATCTTCGTGCTATTCTAACAAAGTAGATGGAAAGGACATTTATTGCAAGGATTTGAAGAGAAAATATGAGAGTGTGATGGTTCTTACATATTTTTTCCTAAATTAGGACATGAAATGAAAAATCTGCCTTGACAAGTCTCTGAAAGTCGTAACATTAATAAATCTCGAGTGGGGTGTAGACAGAATGGGTGGTAGAGGGGAGATGAATGGCAAACGCATTTATTCAAAGAGGATAAAATACCAGCAACCGTTTTCTGAGCAGCAGGCAATGGGCTAAAGATAAAACCTCACTCCGTCACTCAGGGGATCAGTCACCCAATTTTCACTCCGCGCCTGCGTCCGCAGCCGCGTGGCTGGGTCAGGAGTCGGGATGAGCAGGATCGGAGCCCTCCGTCAGGGGACTCGGGCACCGTCGGCGGCCGTGAAGCCTACGGGAAGCCCAGCCAATGCCAGGGCGTGTGCGCGCCCACCTGCTCCCCCACCCCGCAAGGCGGGGCCTGGGCCGTCCTTGGGGAACGACTGCCCAAGGTCACCGCCCTGGCCAGATTCTAAAGGGCCTCTGTGGTGTTCTCAGTGGGCCCCTCCCGCGGGCCCGCTGCTCTGCGTGTGGACGGTGGGGCTCTCCGCCCCGCTCCGCCCCGGCCCTGGCCCCGGCCCTGGCCCCGGCTCCGGGTCCCACTCCCAGTCGTCTGCACGCAGGTTTCAGGCCTGTCCATCCCCCGGGCCTCGTGGTGCAGGGCAGCGTGGGCAGGAGTCCAGGAGCTCCGCCCCTGAGCCCGCGGCAGCAGGTCAGGCCTGTCTCTGATGTCGTTTGGAGGCGCTGGGTTTGCAGGGTGCTGCTCCTGGGTCCCCCCAGATCGCCCTTTCACAGCACTGGTGAGTTCTGGCGCGTGTCTGCACGACACAGGTGCCGGTTGTACCCAAAAGGGCAGGTTAGTCATGAAGGCAAGAGGAGAGGACGCCCGTGCAGACCCCCGGCAGAGAGCGCTGGCCCAGGGGGACCGGCGCCCAGCGGCCTGCGTGGTCCAGGCGGGCGGCCTGGGGGAGCTGCCCACAGAGGGGTCAGTGAGGCGACACCTGGCAGGTACAGGGCAGGCAGGCAGGAGGCCGCTGCCCGAGGAGGGACAGCGGGCTGCGAGGAGCCCAGCGCAGGCCGCTGACCCGGCCAGGCGGAGACCTCCCGAGGAGTCTTCCCTCTGGGCGGGCTCACTCCTGCCTGGGGCGCTCGCTGCTGCCTTTGAATAAACTGAGGCCTGGAAGGGGCCGATTCCTGCAGTGTCCTGGACCTCCTGCCTTCGCTGTCCGTCCGCTCCTGACCCCCACCCAGCTCGAGGCCTGCTGGGTCGCGCCTGTGGTGAGCCCGGTGGGCGGCTCTAGCCCCGTGGCTGGTGGGTGCATCCCTCCCCCAGCCAGCTCTCGGCCCGTGTGCCCAGGGCTCTGGCCAGATGGCGCCTCCTTCCAGTGTTTCTGCCTCTGTCCTCCATCATTCCCGTCCACACCCGCCTGAGGAGACACCAGGGGCTCCCAGGGAGGGCAGGATCAGGGCACCGAGCCCAGGGCCACAGGTGGAGACGTTAACCCTGATGCCTCCGGTGGGGTGCGGTTCGGCGTTAGTCTTCTGTCTAAGCATCTGGTGGGGCACTTCTGTGGCAAATGGAGGGTGCGCACCTCCGGGATCCCCGAGGCCCCTGCAGGCCCCAGAGGCTGTGCCCACCCTGGACCGCAGGCCGCCCCTGACCTGGACGCGCAGGGCCGGCCCAGCTCGCGGCCACACTTGTGGTCAGGCCTATTTCAGGATGGACGTGGAACAGCTGGGACGGGACGGGCGTAGCTGGCGGTGGAGGGAGCCATGGCCTGGGGGTCGCCGCGGGGCGGGAGCCCCCCTTCCCGACCTCTCACTTAGTGTCCATCCTAATGTAACAACTCAATGATAGGGCGCCCCGACACTGGCTTCACCCCTGCGGCCCCGCCTCTCGCTGGACCCACAGGGACAGCGGCGGTGCTGGCTTTGCTGTGCTCACAGGACACTGAGGCTCAGGGGCCCTTGAGGACGCCCCGATGTTCACGCAGCTGGTTGGTCGCAGAATGGCAGCTTTCGTTAATGTCCAACGTGTCCATCAAGGCCACGCGGTCTGACCCCCCCTGCACAACTCAGGCAGGGCCGCCGCCCTCCAGCGGTGTGGACTGGCAGGGCGCCTGGCCGCCCGAGGGCAGCCGCTCCGGGGGCGCTGAGGAAGGGGCAGCGGGCGGTCCGGGCAACGAGAGGGGCGTAAAACCCCCAAAAGGAACCCAAGTGTGACGCCACTCGCTGGC
>NW_004567119.1:268450-273240 GCF_000260355.1 Condylura cristata | reverse complement strand
CGCGGCGGCCTCTTGGGACCCCCGCGCCTCTGACGCAGCACGAGCCGTGCGCAGCTCAGATCTTTCGAAAAAGGAATCGGAGGGCCTCAGTCTGCTGCCGGCGTCAAGATGTGTGACCGAAGAAAAGCGGGCAGTGTCACCTCCAGAGAGCCCCTTTCCTTTGGGCTGTTCCAGCGGCGCGGGCCACAGTGGACAGACCCAGGCGCGCAGGTGATGGCCCGTGGGGGGGGGGGGCTCGTGTCCACGCTGCGGGCCTGCCTGTCGCCCCCAGAGGACCGTCGCAGCGCTGGGAACCTGACCGGCCCTGGCCAGCGGCTGCCGGGCCCCTCCCGCCTGGTGCGCGGCAGAGCTGCGACGGAAAACAGACCCCAAGGGGCGTGGAAAAGCACCTCGGGTGGTTACCCCCCCACCCCCGCAATAAAATGGGTTTGCCGGACACAACGAAGAGAGCGCGACCGCGTGCGCACCGGCGGCCCCGGCCTTCCGCGAACGTCCTTCCGCGATCGCAGGCCCCACAGGCCCTCGAGGCCGGCGCCGGGCTTGCGCTGAAGGGAGTCGGCGGCAGCGCCACGCGCGGGGGTCTCGGAGCCCGCGGCTTCATGCAGGCGGGAGGCTGCCCTGGCCGTTTCCGCCGTTTCACTGTCCTGCCTTGCACCTGGGAGAAACCCTGCGAGCCCAGATGCCTAGCTGCAGCGGGGCCTGCCCGCATCTCAGTGGGTCTCTGAACACCAGGGCGATGTCCGGCTTCACTGCCGGGGGACCTCTTGAAGTCATTCTAAGCGCTGAACATTCGGAGGAGACGGGGGCCAAGCCACGACTCTCAGGGGGCGTCTAGAGCGAAGCTGGAGGGTGGGCAGGGGCGGAGGCAGAGTGCCCGCGAGTGACCAGTCTCCAGTAGCCACACGTCAGGCCCTGGGTCCGCAGCATGTCGCTCCGGTCACATGTCTGGGCAGAGGCAGGTCTCTGCTGAGTGATCCAAAGAGTGGGGCGGCCCGAGCTGGCTTGGGCTCCCCTCCCAGAGGGTCACTGACGAGAGGAGTCGGCTGGACTCGCCACCCAGTGAGCGGCCGCTCTTAGCGCGTCAGAAGAAAGAGGCCATGTGTCTGCCCCTCTCCCTGTCCCGAGTGTGGAAAGCGAAGAATCCAGGCGTCTCAAAGGGGGGGAGGCGGAACAGCCCCGGGGCATGAACGCGGCGTGGGCTTGCTGCAGCCCCAGCCCAGGGTAACAGCCGAGTCCACTTCAAACATGTTTCTCGGTTTGGCATATTGCATCGGACTGGACTTCGCTGTCGTTGAGCTGAAACTTGGCGCCTGAGAGAGACCAGGACCCAGTGGGGAGGCCGCTGGGGCCCGGCCAGCTGGCCACCTGCAGCTCAGCACAGTGGCCACAGAGTGGACAGTCGCTGGAAGACCGGGGCCCACCTGTCACTTCGTACCAAGAGTTCCGCTCCACGGGCTGCACGGCTGGGCTGGGACACGGTTGCCGTGACCCTGCTGATGGCAGCGAAGGCCGACAGGGAGTTCTCGAGCCCCGATCGTGGTCGCGGGGAGCGAAAGTCACATGCTTTCGGGTTCTACTTTATCACAGAGTCGTCCGAGGGTTTCACCAACACGATTTCAAACTCGTGGCTCTAGAAAAGCAATGTCACATCCAGCAAGTCATGAATTTCAGAGCTGCAACAATTTGGCTCATACTTTTGTAGGAAAAATGATGTTTGAAATGAAGTAGAGAAACGGTGGACGCTGACGGGCGGGGAGAGAAGTTCCCTGACCGCGCCTGCGCGTTGGCAGCCGCTGCCCCACATCCGGACAAGGGAGAGTGACCCCGGGCGACCCGCTCCCGGCCGCCCCCGAGGCCGCACCTGGGCGCTGCAGCCCCCCCCCCCCAAGGTCTCATTTGAGCCTCGGGACAGCGCGGGGCTCAGTCTCGGCGGTGTCCGCCCCTGCTACAGCGTGGGAAAGGGGGTCTGCGATCGTCTGCAAAGCCGGGCAGCCGGCGGGCAGCACAGCACCGGGCTCACCCGAGCGCCGCGGAGCAGCCGCCTCAGAGCGCCTGCGCGGTCTCGGCCGGTGCCGCTGAGCTGTGAACGGCGTCATGGGCCCGCGCCAGACGCCACCGCGCAGAGGGGAGGCAGGTCTGCAGCCGGGGCCTGACGTGCCTGCTGCTCTGGGGTGACCTACAGCCCCCGCAAGGGACAGAGCGGCCACGATGCCCTCCGGTTCTGTGATGAAGCTGTTGGGACGGCCGGGGCCCCTGGGCCCTGGGGGACTCCTAACCCAACTGACCAAGCAAAATGGAAGGTCAGTTGCTCCGGGGAAGGAGGCTGCTGGGGACAGATGAGGACGGGGCCGCGGCCTTGCCAGCACTGGGGAGACCTGCAGATCCCCAACGGCGGGCGCTGGGGCTGGGCGCTGGCTCCAGGGGGCAGGTGGGTCCCCGCAGGGGCCAAGACCCCACGAACACGCCTTTGTCCTGCCCACCACGGCCAAGGACACTTGTTTGGTTTGAAACCGAGGACAGCGCGGTCACCTCATTGTCACTAGCCTGAACGCGCTCTGATCTGTACATCTAGCGTGGCCTGCTCTGGCCCTGGCTCTTTCTCCTGTCTTCTCCTGAGTCTACACAGAGTGACCAAGTAAACACCAGTTCCTGAGCTCCAGGACACCGCGGCGGAGCTGCTGGTTTTAAAGGAACTCTGCTGAGGCGCCAGGCTCTTCCGTGGGCAAGGAGACCCACTGGGTCAGCGGGGACACAGCAGGGCTGAGAAAGACCCGCCACAGCGGTCAGCCCCGTGCACGAGCAGCGGAAGGACCAAGCGCGCATGAGCGAAGGGCTTTGCCCTCTGTCTGCCCGGCTCCGGAGCCTCTTCAGCGTCACTCACACTGCTTCCAGGGCGACGGTTTATCCAACTACAAGAATTCCCAGGTAGTTTCCAGGTCGTAGTCGGCCAGTTTCCTTGCTTCGTGCAATCAAGACGCAGATCACAATAGCAAGGTTGTGAACAGCGATCTAAATAGTGGAGTTTCCTGAAGTATTTATCTCAGAACCTGGTAGAGGATTCAAAATCAATAAGAATATAAGAATATTGAGATTCTGAGACTACTTCATTTTGTTAATGAGATGGAGAGAAATTCTACTGACTTACAACTATTTTCCTGGACAAGAACAAGAATGAGAAAAAAAATCTCATTAGAATCGGAATTATGTGAATTTTACTGAAAACTTTGTCTTTTTCTAAGTGGGTTAAGAAGCTATAGCCCTGGTTTTTGTCTGCTGAAAAAGATGACAGAAGAATTCTCAGAATTGGTTATCAAACCTCATTATTTCAGAGAATTGCAAGAGATCATACTGAAATTATATCCCTACTTTCCCCACCCAACTAGCGAAAGTATAAGAAAATAAACCTTAGGAAAAATAAACCTTCCTCTCATGTACAATAAAGCATTATTTATTGTTTTAGGATACGAAAGTCTCTGAAAGTCAATAACGTAATTTGTAAAATGGAATAACATATGAAACTAATGCTATTAAATAGTGAATTTAACTAAAGCAGGGAAGCAACATCCAAGAACGTGGTGACGGGGCTCAGCTTGCCAGGTATAAACGTCAAACCAGGCTTACTACCCATTTGCGCTAATACGGGAGATTTTGTTTTACCTATTTTAAATATTAAAATAAACCTACACAATTCTCCTAAACCTCAGAAGTAGACACAACTAGCTCAGCAAATCTGAGAGCGTTTATCTGCAAGCTGTGTTTGTACTGAATCTTCAGGGTTGCACGAGGCCTGTAACGTCTGTCTGTGTTGGGGGATCGTTTGGGGGTGAGCTACCGTGGCTCCCATCGGCTCTCAGCGGGGGGCTCACTGTCACCTTCCCTGAAGACAAGCCAGGTGAGGCTTCCGCTTCTGAGGAGCGGCGAGTCCTTTCCCCCTTGGAACTGGCTGTGTAAGACAGAACAGGGCGGCAGACGCAGGTGAAAGATGCGAAAGGAACAGTCCAGAGAGGCAGCAGCGCACTGGGCTTCGCGTGGATCCGTTGGCATCGTGCTGAATTTCTTTCGCAATGTTTGGTGGTCTTTGCCTCTATCTTAAATATTATAGACAGATAATAATTATTTCGATGGGCAAAACTCAGCTAAATGCACCCATGAAAAAGCGCCTCTTTTCATGTTCCGCTGGAAACATTTCAATGCTTGCCAATGACTGGACTGCGCCCAATGCTTTCACCGCGGCAGTGACCCTTAGCGCGACGCCCGCACTTACCTCAGCTCCCTGCGGTCCCCCTTGACCTCTGCATTCAAGCCACAACCTTTTCTCGAAACCCCTCAGTAGCAAAATCTCCCTGCCAGCGCGGCGGCCTTAGTGCTCAGCCTCGGAGCGAGATCGCGGGGGTTTTCGCCAGCTTTTCCTGCGGGTCTGCCGCAGGAATGTTGGGGCTCCCCAGGCGGAGACGCAGGGTCGCCCCACACCGGCCCTGACACGGGATTGGTGTGTCGTGTCCCAGTGGCTGGGGAGTCCCCAGCACTTTCAGACATCACCCCCCAGACGTTCAGGAGCCGCAGCCCTCAGCCGGCCACTTGCGGACCCCTGGGGTGGACAGCCCAGCCCCAAAGGCTGGGCCCCCTTTCTGCTAACATCCAGCAGCCCGATTTTCAGCAAGAGACAGAGGGTAACGTCCAGGCAGGTTTATCCCTCAAAGTGGCGAAGTGCTACTGAGTCCCCGGCCGCCCCTGAAATGCCCGCCCAGGCCCGTGATGGCCGCTTTTCCTGCCCTGGGCCTCCGCAGAGC
>NW_004567119.1:263193-268005 GCF_000260355.1 Condylura cristata | reverse complement strand
GGCGCCGGGGTAGGCACGCGCCCGGCCAGACAGGGCGGGGAGACCGCGGGGCCCCTCCTGCCTGCCAGCGGGGCGTCCTGACTAGCGGCCACGATGAGCAGGTTGAGGTTTGGGGACACACTTGTCCTTTCCGGTTTCCCCACTTAGACTAACTGGGTCTGACCTGTGCAGACTGGCCTCTTCCACGGCTTGACCACACCTTGGCCCAGCACCTCCTGGCTCTGGCCCTGCCTGCCCTTGTCTGTGCTCCGGAAAGCTGCGCGCCGGCTCCCTCTCTGCCCCGTGAGCCGCAGCTCTCCCAGCCTGGGGTGCAGCCCAGAGGGGCCTTTCCCACGGGAGAGGCAGCCCTGCGCTGCTCACCCAGGAAGGCTGGCGTCCCGGAGAGACAGTGGGCAGCACAGAGGACATGCGGGCCTTGGCCCATCTCCCCCAACGCCCTCCTACTTTCCCCTTAACAGCTTCAAGATCCCGCGTCCTTCCCTTCCAACAGAGGGGCCCCGCACACCGCCCCGATGGCCGTGGCCTGGGGTTCGGTCTTCCCTGCCCGCGGTGGACAAGCTCTGCTGTGTCCCTCCTTGGCTAGCTGCCGGAGAAGCACTGTCAGCGTGGCAGCATCGGGCGGCGGCCGGGGGCTCTGGGTCCGCGGTCCCCTAAGGAGCCCCCTGCCGGACAGTAGACACCCCCGCCCCCAGCTTCTGCAGTGTTGGCCGCCGCGGCTCTCGGCCCCTAGGGAAAGCACCTCCCTCAAGTAAACCCCTCAGCCGGCAGCCACCCGCCGACGCCCCTTTGCCACCGGTTGCTTGGCTCCACTTCGGGACAGCACTGAGCAGCCGTCACCGCCCCACGAGCCCCTGGGGTCGGAGGACGCCCTGCTGTGGGTGCTTCGGGGCTGACACCTGTGCGCCCAGCTGCTTCCTGCACTCTCCGGGGGTGTCCCAAGAGCGCGCCCCAGCAGAGCTCTGGCATGCCAATTCCCAAGTGAGTGCCAGCAGGGACGACACTTTCAGAAAGTGCTTCGCTGCTGCGGGTGACGCGGGTGACGCGGGCGTCACGCCCTCCTGCAGTCCCGGCCCAGACACGCGTTTTCTGAACGAGAAGACCTCTGTTGCATGTTAAGAATGCCAAGGTAATTACCCAGAGAGACGCCTTATTTACCGATCCGAGTCTTCCTAACACGTAGGTTTTGAAATGCATCGTTCCGCGGAATGTTCAGAGCTGTCCCTTCCGGCTTCGTTTTGTGGCCAAGCGCATCTTCAACATTTCGAGAACTATAAGCTGTGAGGAGGAGTTATCCACTCTCCGTGCTATTAACATCCTAGGAGAGCTCATCTCTGCGGCATATTTTAAAACTACTGATTCTACTGATTCCAATGTTTTGCATAATTTTGTCAAGTTCCCATAATGTTTGCTGTCTACGCAGACACATCTTATTTGTTTATCCTGTAATTATTGGAGGGTGTTTGTTTTTCTATGTTTATTTCTCTACTCTTGCTTATCGCAAGGAGAACGTGGGCGCATTTATGAACTAGTGAGTGCACGTTTCCCGTGGGCTGAGGGCGCCAGGAACGCTGCGCTCGCCCGGTTGCGGGAGCGGGAGCGGAGCCGGCTTGCCCGCTGCTCACCGAGGGAGCCTGGCGGCCTGCTCGGAGCTGCGGCCACCCCACCACCGCCGGGCCGCGCCCGGCTCGCAGCTCCGAAGCTGCCTGCTCTTCTTAGTGAAGGGCCAGCGCTCACAGAAAGGGTCGCGGCTTTTCCCAAGATGCCCTCAGTGGCCATTTTCCAGAGCTCACCACCGACGGGGTGAAACTGAGACCCACAAGGGCCTCCGGCAACGGTTGCCATCACTTTAAGAATGTAGATGACCTAGATGTAGGAACAGCTCCAGAAACGCTTTCCCCGAAAGCGTTTTTCCCCAGGCGGAGGAGCACAGACGCCTGGCCACAGGGCCCTCCTCCCCGGCCGGGACACCCGGCCTCTCATCACAGAAAACCAGCCGCAGCCTGTCCCGTCTGCTCTACAAGTGATGGCCACACACAGGCTCCACAGGCCCGCTGCTGGCTTTGTTCTTCCTCCACCCATCTCTCGGACGTTAACTTGTTTGCCTGTGGAGGCCCTGGCGGTTCTGGAGGGTTCTCAGGTTCCCCAACAGAATCTCTTCTTCTGTACTGAGAGTGTGCATGACATCGAATAATCCTTCGACCTTACTTACTGTTCTTGCCTTAAGGCCCCATTTTCCTAGAACTCAGAATGGGGGGTGTGGTGTTTAGGGATGTCCTGCTTGCTAGCTCTGTGGTAACTTTGGCCTCCCTATTATGACCAGCCTCTCGTGACAAGAAGGACCTGGCCTTTCAGTCGGCCTCTTATTTACACACTTACAAAGCAGGCTAGGAACTCCACGTCTCCGACAAATATTTGAAGGGCACATTTACGGCCTCCATCAATACTGAAAGACTCTCCAATATATCCTAATTTCTTAATGGGCATAGTTCTACTTTGAAATGTGCTTTTGATTTGCCAAGGGTCTATTGGGAGATTTTGATGCTGCCCTAGGGTTAGACTTTACCAAGGCCTAAGAAACATAAACTTGGTTATTATATCAAAAATATATCTGGAACTCTCACACAAATGCTTACAGAAACCGCTCTGTGAAAAGAGTGTAATTTCAAATCTAGTTGCTGATAAGGCCCATTTTTTCAAGAAGCCCTCCTGCTTGGCTACGATATATGATTCTGGGCTTACAAAAACCACCCAAAGAGAGAGACAGAGTGTACAATTTTACCCTCTCATTTTCTTTTCCAGAATCTTACCTGAAGCTTAAACGCATGATCAAAAATATTTGGCATCAATATTTCTCAAGTGACTGATAACAAACTCCCTTAACGTCAGGTCATTCCATTTTTCTATCAGTAAGAATAAGGCTATACCTAAACATATTAAAATATTATTCACTTTGACAATAGAGCTAGTTCCATGACATGAACTATTGCTGTATTAGAAAAGAGAAGCAATCAGTATTTTTCTTCACCTAGGATCCTCTATACTACAAAAAAATCCATCATTTCTAATGAAATTGGTAAGTACCTAGGAGGTAAATGTCTTTTCTTATTCTAGTGTGAAATCTGGGTTGAAATGAACAGTTGTCGTTAACTCACATTCCCTTTAACCAGAAAACTTTAGCCAGGAGTGGGCACATCTGTCAAGTCTTTCTGAAAAAGATATGAAATTTTTAGCAAGAACGAGTGTTGGTCTGTTTTAACCAAAACCATGTGTTGTTCTTACCATTAAGAACTGAGGTTGTGGCAAATTTACTTTTATTTCAATTATACCGATCAATCACAAAATGTGACCTAGATTCATTTATTTAAAAGACAGTTCTGGGGCCCTCCCTGGTGGCTCAACTGGTAAGGACGCAGCACTGCAAGCTAGCAGCAGCCATTTCAGTGCGAGTTCTATCCCCGGCCCGGAGGTGACCACATGGCGCGGCAGACCTCTCCTGACCTGCCCACTGCTCCCCTCAGCAGTGTGCTTCATTGATCTGCCTGTCCTGCTCCCCGCTCTGTCTTTGGTGAATCCTCTCAGCACCCCTGCGCCTCTGGCCTGTACCCCAGTTCTGTATGCACAGATAAATAACTATTTTTTAAAAAATAAAGATAGTTATATAGTTCACTTTACATGAGTTTCTTAATACAAATATCTTCTTCAGCTTTTTATTTTTATAAAAGGACTATGTAATACAGTGTATGCTTGCTTTATGGTGTAATTGGCTTATTCTTAACTGTGGTGTCAACAGATCATATTTTCTGGTGCATCAATCTGACATATTTCCTTTCTTGACCAAAAAATATGAAGCCACATAAGCAGTTGAAACAGATCAAAATGTCTCAACAGCTTGTAGTGTATTATTAGAATAAGCTTATATGAGAGACCTGTGTCATATGTTGATATATAGGCTCACAAAGGGATTATTTCAAGATATTTGTTAGAAATCACCTAACATATCACCTGAGGTGAATTTACTCATAACTGGTAATTCCATAAATACTACCAGCTGATAAAGCTCTTAAGGAGTAATTGACCAAAAAGGAAAAAAAAATACATCCTCTTATAGTGTCAGAAATGGGAGTGTTGGTGAAGAATAAAACTATCAGTAGTTTTATTGACATAAATATATTTTTTCAGAAAAACATTTTGGCTATATATTTCCCTTTGCACAGCTAAATTTCAGAAGTAGTCACTTTCCCTTTTAGCCTTTATTTCAATTTTAGATGATACATTGACCATGTGACTGATTGATAATGTCATTCCGCCCCCTTGGGAGAATGTTAGCGAGAGATAAAAGCATTTCTGTTTGTCCTTCTGCCTCTTCTCAAAACGACATGCTGCCTGGCACATGAAATGCAATGTATTTGTAGACTAGGTAAAATATTACTTAATATTAGTTTTTAATCTGCAAAGTGACCTAATTCTTATTAAATGATTTGCCTGAGACCAGGAATTGAATCAGAAAAACAAATATAAAACATCCAAATGACCATATGAGTTCAGTGAGGTTGTTTCATACAGTTTATGCTTGCTGCCATGATCGAGGAGCCTGACAGTGTACAATTTGAGGAAACATATAAAATGGACAGATAGATGGTTGACTAACAGCAGGACAAAGCCGTCCATTAATGCCCATATATCTGACCCTACCACTCTTAATCCTATCCTAATTTTCCTAGTTTATAACATGACTAGAAGTTATCATTTTCTGGCTTTATAATTGTTTCCATACTACTAAATGGTAGTTATCTATAACAGAAATTTGTGGAA
>NW_004567119.1:258221-262163 GCF_000260355.1 Condylura cristata | reverse complement strand
GGGCAGGCTGAGCAGCTCAAATATGGTTTCTCAGTTTCCGGAGACAGACGAAAACGCCACGGTAGGGTGCTGGACCTCACGTCCTGGGAGGTGTCCACTCTCTGACTGCCCATGGCCTGTCCTGCTGCGCCCTCGGGCTGCACGAGGAGCTCCTCAGATTCTTCCAGGGACCTAGCAGACGGGGACCCATCTGACCTCAAGCACTTCCGGAAGATGACCCCAAAATGGAGCCACACGGGGCGGGGGAGGGCCTGGGACCTTGAGGGACACCATTTCCCCCAGCCAGTGCTTTCCCCGCAGACCCACAGGGCCTTGGCCGGCGCTCGTCCCTCTGTCGTGCCTGCTTTTGTTTGAGAGCTGCAGTCACCAGGCGCAAAGGCCGTTGTCCTTGACACGCTCGCCTCCCCCAGCGTCCTGTGCATGGTTTTAAAGCATTTGTAATTTTCTGCCAGGGGCACACGCCCCAGCTCTGGGTGCTGTTTCCGCGAGTAATAACTTCTCCTTGTGAAAACAGAGACCCCGTCTAACCTGGCGAGCAGCTAACTCACTGCCATGGTAATGATCTCATGACATACGATCATCGATGTGTTTTTAAACTATCACTCCATTTATTAAATTCAATAGTACAATGTATCTCCAAGTCTGTTTGGCTATTAATAGATCAAGGCCGCGTTCCCTCGGCTGCCAGGCACACGGCGCTCAGAGAGGCGTCGCGGAGCACTGGCCATGTTTCTTGTGTGACAGGGGATTAAAATAATCGATGCAGCTCTTAACACTGTATTTCCACAGTAAATGGAATGCGAAACTTTCGATCCTTGGATTATCTCCTGCCGGTAATTGTGCCAGGTTGCATTCTGGTAATTTTCCACCGCCGCAAACAAATATTATCAGTTGAAATGTTTCAGATCTCAAGCAGCGTCGTGTGACAGGTTGTTTGCTGGTCACCTGCCTGTCTCCTTCAGCTCAGTCCCGTGGACAGGTGAAGCCGCCGGGGTGCTGCAGGGAGCCAGTCACGATCGGCCCACTGGGCTTTCTTTACTAGGTAGTTCACGGGCACCATCAGCCCCCTCCATACGCACAACGTTCGGAAAATGTTCCTAATCTCACCACACAGCAGGAATACAGCATGAGGATCTATGCTTTGGACAACGTTGCCTAAGCCGCTGAAATTTATACAGAGGAAGGCCCTCCTTGGGGCGCGGCGGGTCACAGCGCAGCACTGAGAAGCTGAAGCCGCTTCCGCATGAGTTCGATCCCCGCCTGCCCCGGAGGTGACCACAGGGCGCGGCAGACCTCTCCTGACCCGCCCGCTGCTCCCCTCAGCAGTGTACTTCGTCGATCTGCCTGTTCTGCTCCCCACTCTGTCTCTGGGGAAGCCTCTCACCGCCCCTGAGCCTCTTGCCTGTACCCCAGTTCTGTATGCACAAATAAATAAATCTTTTTTAAAAATCTGTTCAGAAAACAAAGGTTTTGTGCAATTGGTTTCTGGCATGTGATGGGAATGTAACGATTTAATAGCTGAGACTCTTGCAAATGGGTAAGTTTCAGGAGAAAGGTTAGAATTCAGTGCATAAGGTATTGGTGATGCTCACACCTCATAATATCTGAATACATCATTTGCCTTAATAGTTCAGAGTCAAGGCCCTCCCTGGTGGCGCAGCAGGTTAAAGCACAGCACTGAGAAACTAAAGCCGTTTCCGCATGAGTTCGATCCCCCCTGCCCGGGAGTGACCACAGGGCGCGGCAGACCTCTCCTGACCTACCCGCTGCTCCCCTCAGCAGTGGACTTCCATCAATGGGCCTGTTCTGCTCCCCACTCTGTCTCTGGTGAAGCCTCTCACCACCCCTGTGCCTCTGGCCTGTACCCCAGTTCTGTATGTACAAATAAATATTTTTTTAAAAAAAAGTTCAGAGTCAAAATTCAAATGCAATTTAGATGGAAAACAAGGTAGCCTTAAAGCTGAAAAATGGAGATTTTTTTAAGAGCTCACAATGACAAACTACAATTCTTCCAAAGCTTACAGTGCATTTTGTCCAAGTTTCAAAACAAGCAAGAAGGAAGTTGACACCAGAGAAGAATATTAATGACATTTGTGCCACATAGGACGTGACCCGGGTTGCTCACGGCTCACGCTGCCTTGTTTCTCACCAGAGTCACGGCTGCCCTGATTTATTCTGATACAGTGCTTGGCGCGTTCTTCAGTCAGTCGTGACTCCACTGTCAGACGCTGAAAGCTCTTTTCTATAATTTAATCATCAGAAAAGAGAAACCGTATCACACAGGCAGCCATGGTTATTTTTTCGTCAGAGACAAGGGTCCTAATTACTCTTAGAATAGGAGGATTTAACCCAGCTATCATTTATTTGTGGAATTAGAGGACAATAACCAAAATACAGGCGGACCAGATGTTTCTCCAATAGCCACTGGAAAAATTTAACTTAACCCACTAAAAAAAAAATGTTTGAAGTCCATGAATAAGTAACGTACGACTACAATCACAGCGTTTAACTGATGTCTGATGGTTGCTTGACCAGCGCCATTTTCCTATGAGAACTGGCAGCACATTTACAAGTGCAAATTCAAAACACATGTGTTAACTCTCTCAGCACTTGAGGAGGTCATAAACAACCCCTCTACCATGTGCTTGTAAGAGGACGGAGCCATCACACACAGAATCTTAGAAAAAATTAAGTAAAGAATTTAGAGTACTTCAGTGTATCATGATTTTGGCCGATATAATACAGGAAAACAGGATGGATGATGCCAGGAGCCATCGGAATGCCCAGGCGCCTTCTAGTGTGCTCATTCTAGAAGTGTCTAAGCAAAAATGATCCAAGATCTCTGAGGACCTCGAAGCATGATGTTAAGTCTAGAGTGATCTTTTCTTAGCCCGTGGTTGTTTCATTCTTTCTCTCCCTCTTTGCAGAGTGGAGAGATAGTTTCTATATCTCAACCGAAAAACCTGTTCTCTCTCTCATATGCTACCTCATTTATGGGTGTTGGGTTATGGATATTGGTTTTGGTGTTGTTACCTTTATTTTTTTTTTAATTTGTGTATTTATTTTCTTACATCATTGTTCATTTTGCGACAGTGTTTGATTTCTCCCCTCAGGCCAGTTGTGGTCCGGGAAGGGCTAGTAGAGTGTTTCACACAAATAAACCGTCACTGGTGTTCGATGAAGGGAACGCAGGTCACGAGCTGACTGCCATGTCTAAGCTTGTTAATCCATGAAGTCTGGAAAGACGGCGGCAGAGGTAGGAAGCGCCTGGCGTCCAAGTCCATGCGACTCAGTTACCCAGCCCTGTCACCCGCGGTGCGCCCAGCAACAGGCGTCCTCCTAGCTTTTCTGCAAGCGCACTAGCTGCAGGCCAGCTCACTCTCCCGCGGGCGACCCGCCGCCTCACTGGCCTCAGCCCTACTCCCTCGCCCTGTCTCCAGCGCTCTTCCTTGAACTCTGAGGACGAAGTGTGCTGTGTTTTTAGTTGATCGCATTATTTTATTTACTGTAAGAATAGCCTAAAATATCAGTTCATAAACTTTCCCCCTCCTCCCCGTTTTCTCTGTTTGGAAGAGAAAATCATGAGAGTTTGAAACAAAGAGCTGCGCGCCCTGTCCTGGCTCAAGGCAGCTCCTGCCCCGCCGCTGAGCAAACTTGTCTCCTGCTTCCATCTGGATATTCTCCGTGATTGTCACACTGCACCACTCAGCCCCGCGTCATTTGGTCAGACCCATTTTTTCTTTTTCTACCTGAATTCATTTTTCATGCTAATTTTTCTCTTTGATAAAGTGCACAGAGTAACACGCTGGTGCTGATTCCGAATGTTTTTATTTGTAAATTGCGCATCTATAGTAGATTAAGGATGATTCTCATGCCTCTCTAAATATTTGCTTTCAAATTCCCTTTTTAATTATATTTTTCCTAGCGGACGGTGAGTCTGCG
>NW_004567119.1:254772-257220 GCF_000260355.1 Condylura cristata | reverse complement strand
GGCCGGGCTGACCCTGGGCGGCAGCTTGGCCCCGCCCGGCCGCGGGCCTGCTCGGCTCCGCTCGGCCCCAAGGGCGGAAGCGAGAGGCCTTTCCGGTACTTTCTCCTTTATTCAAAGAAGTTCTTTGGCAGAGTTCCTGACGGTCACGAGTGTGTTTGTGTAGCTGGGAATCTGAGAAGCCTGACGAGTTGTGGCAGGCAGGAAAGGCGCGTCGGCCTGTCACCGCTCTGTGGAGAGCTCCTTAGGAGAAAGCAGAGTGACTTGAGCAAGTTACTAAAAGTTTGCCTCAAGAGTAGCTCTCCGTGAATCCGTGTGGAAAAGAGCAGATGCCTAACATTACCTTAATAAGCCTAAGGTAGACAACGCATCCTTTAAAATCTTAAAAGATATATTTGAAATAAAGTACAGAAGACATCAGCTCTCAGGTACATGTGACTCATATGAATAAACAGTAATAGCGATCGATACATGTCTGGGCATCTAATATATAGTCTGTGCCTACCTGTCATCTGTAAGGCACCTATCCTCTAACCATCTGTCTATCGCCCGTTCCTTGTCCATCCACCCATCTAGAAGCATCGTCCGGGTGGTTAATTACTTATAAACGCTTTACCTTGGCAGCATTGTTCAATGGCACGGACAGGTCTGACCAAAGATACAGTTGCATAAACTATAAAGAAAGGACTTTCCTAGGATGTGTGAGCTGCAGGAAGGCACCGCTTTGGGGACTCATTAGTATGTCTACCTCATAATTTCCGCAAGCCATAGGCCTTTTCTGATCATTGGTTCCAATCTGTTAAATATTGGAATTGCACGATATGACCTTAAAGCCCTTTGTAAAGTTACCAGGAGCTGTGTTCGAGAGATCTTTCTAATGACAAGTTCCCACTCTGTCCCTAACCCGACTCCTATCTGGAGAAGTATGGTCTCTGTCCTTTGCTCACTTCCTGCATTTCTCAGCTTCGCTAGGTAGGGAACTAACTGTAATGCCACAATGCCACTGGCGGGCATTTGTGTTATATTTACTCGCAGTGCTTTACAAGGAAGCCTTGCGGCAGCCTGCAGGAGACGAGGAGGAATCGCTAATACACTGGCAGACACATCAATTCTGTCCACAGTAGATTTAATTAAATGTTTTTCCAATAAATGAGAGAAGGGGAAAGTAAGTGAAAGGAAAGATGGTAAAGCAAAAATAAATAGTAAATTGAAAAAAAAGGAGGAAAAAAAGACATAAAGGGGAATAAATTAAGAGAAACTACGGCTTTCTGTTTTCCTGTCTTTTTTTTTTAAAGATTTATTTATTTATGCACACAGAACTGGGGTACAGGCCAGAGCTGCAGGGGCGGTGAGAGGCTTCACCAGAGACAGAGTGGGGAGCAGGACAGGCAGATGGATGAAGTCCACTGCTGAGGGGAGCAGCGGAAGGCCCAGGAGAGGTCACCTACGGGCATGTGGGTCACCTCCGGGCATGTGGGTCACCTCCGGGTGGGGATGGAGCCCTCCCTGAAGCCGCTGCGGCCAGCTTGCTGTTCTTTGTCCTATCCCTTGTGCCACCGGGGAGCGCCCTGTTTTCCTGTCTTACGACTGTCGTAATCTTTAAACTACTTCGTCTGGGGCAGAAAGAAGGATGCAGTGAAAAGAACAAATACCTGTACATTGAAATTGGCTTATCAAATAGTAATAAGTTATTTAACTCTGATCTTTCATTTCTGATTTATCAAGGCTACCTTTCCCATAGACTTATCACACAATTCAAAAACCACACTCGGAACCCAAGTGGGGTGCCAGCCAGGCTCTGAGTGCTGCGTCCATCGCCAGAGGAAGCCGTGCTGGGCCTCATCATAACGTCCAGCCGAGAGCTCTGGCTCCCGGCTTAGCTGAAGTCGAATTTCAAACCACTTGCTTAATTTTTAAACCCATGTAGCTGATTCATGAAATTTGAATAACCCCACAAAATTTATGTCACCGTGATATTCTGCAGCCAGATGACCCCCAAAGCAAAGCAGTGGGTTCACTTAATTCACTCTGGTGTGCTGTGTAAACGCAAGACCTCATTATAATAAAGCCGTCGTCTTAACTATGTGCATGAACTCATGAAGCTCTAATATCTTTTGGCCCTCAGCCTACCTGACTTTTCAACATGAACCACAGCTCACAAACAATAGTTTAGCCATGAATTTTTTGTAATTGCAAATCTTCCTCTAAAAACATCAGTTCTTTCTCCTGCTAACAATCCTTATCAAATTTATCAACTTAAACGTGTTTCCCATTAGGATTCAGGAGAAACTGCCAATGCCAATATCAGCATCAAAGCACCTGACACACAGAAGCGCTGGGATGAAAATGCAGGGATCCTTCACTGCCCTGCAGAGAGCTGACCCTGCTGGGTAGATCCTTCACTGCCCTGCAGAGAGCTGACCCTGCTGGGTAGATCCTTCACTGCCCTGC
>NW_004567119.1:250397-254672 GCF_000260355.1 Condylura cristata | reverse complement strand
CCTTCACTGCCCTGCAGAGAGCTGACCCTGCTGGGTAGATCCTTCACTGCCCTGCAGAGAGCTGACCCTGCTGGGTAGATCCTTCACTGCCCTGCTTATTCCTTAGCTGCGGGTCACTAGGGGTATCACCAGCACTATCCTCGCTTCCCTGCCAGATGGTCTTAACCTTTGCTGACCTCTAGATGCTGAATTGGCCATCACCACACGGCCAGCCTCCATTTAAGCAGATAAGTTGGATACAGTTGAAATGAGGGGCCCCCTCCTTACGTGGTAGTTAATTTTCAGAAATCATGAACATCCAACTGGATGATGTTTTAGATTTGTAGAGCCTGTGTTATTTCATGACTGAACTCTCAGTCTTTTCCTCTTCTGTGAAACTGGTATAAGAATTTGCTTTTTGAGGGGGGGTAATGCTCCTTTAAAACAGCATACACAGAGGGTCTAACAGAATAATTTTACAGCGGGTGAGCGGAGGTTGACATGTCAGACACCTAGAAAAATACATTAGCTTTAAATATAAATTTTAGAAAACTGCTTTGAAGATTTATTTAATTTCCTAGTTTTCAACATTTAACACCAAATCACACATGCTCTTCCTTGGGCCATTAAAAAAAATGGCAGATTTTGGAGGTATAACTCAGTGGTTAGAGCATTTGACTGCAAAAAAAAAAGGCAGATTTTTTTGATATGTAACTTCCTACATTCAGATATTAAGGCACCTCTCAAGAGGTGCCACCATGTAAGAAAGACTATCAATAGATGACAAAGTTATGATCAAATTTTACAATGGAAATATAAGATATATGCATATAAATTTTGCATAATATTGTGACTTCTATGGCAATAAGAGAATGTGAAATCCATACAGGCCCAAACTGAGATATTTCGGACACCACAGAGTGAAGCCTGGTCTTTGCTTTATCAATTAAACAGGGAGGTCAGGGGGAGTTAATTGAATAAGCAAGATGGGAGGGAAACTGATTTAATCAAGAAATGAACTGTCTACCAGAAAATAAAAAAGTTTTGGGAAAAAAAGGATGTTAATAGATAAATGAAGACTAAAACTGACAGCATTTTGACTTCAAAAAGAACATACACACTTATGGAGCACAAACTCACAAAAGACTGTGTAAGCTTGTGTCTGACTATTCTTTTGATTTTCACAAGTGTTTTACACTTCTCCTTGCAAGTCGCACATCAGCAATAAAGAGATGATCTTTGGCTCCTGCAGTTAGGAAAGTCATCTTCTATAATTGTGTAATGCCTAACTTTTGATGTATGTGGTGGTAAATAGCCCGGGGTTTAAATAAACATTTGCTATCCATCATCTTAAGAAATAGGACCATTGATTTATAAATGCATCCAGGAAGCAGAGCTGCAGAAATCCAGGGCAAGTAATTTAAAGAGGTATTTGTTCTCTTTATTGAATACCGTATGCCTACGTTCATAATCCTCAGACTGCATTTTTCAATTTTCATGAGAATGTAAACAAAGAGGGCTGATGAAATATAATTGATCATCTTTGTATCGTTGCTGCCTCTTGAAGCCAAGTACTCCTGCACAGAAGCAGCAACCTTCCCTCAAGCAGCGAAGACAGTTTCTTTATAAAATTGACAACTGCGTTTTAAGGTTCCGTGCTTATAAATATGCAAATATTGCTATAGCGACCATCCACTGTGCTTCTAAAACCGGAAGTAGTAGCACAGGAAACTGCTTACAGGAAAAGAAATACTTGTTCTGCTCAGGGGTTTTCTGTGAGTGTGCAAGAATTCCTTTATATGCATGTTTGTAGACACGTGTACATATATATTGCACACCTATGTATTGATGTTTATACTTCCATTTATATTTACATATATTTACATAAATACTTACCGGGGAGAGAAGATCACTACTTTACATAATCACTTATGTAAATAAGTCACTTGTATAGATCATAAGAACCCATTCCATTAAGAATAATTTCTCACCTATCAGCGGTTAAATTAATGAAACTGGTCAGGAAAGTCTTGGACCAAGAGGGACAGCATTCTTACGAGACTAGGCAGAGCAGAGATTTCGGACTTGCTCATCTGCACAACAGAAATATCTATCTGCATTTCTCCTACTTAATAGGTACTCCATCCATCAGCATTATTTATTAGGACCATATCAAGAACAGTGATCATCGGCTGGCATATGATAAAGCAGCTTTCAATTTTAAATTCGCAGACAGCTGCAAATGAAGAGACCCCCCCAGGGGCTGCGAGACAGACCCCACCTACGAGGGAAGGCCTTGGCCTCCCAGGGACCCCCAGTCTTCTCTGGCCCCCCAGCTGTGAGGACAGGGCTGGCCTCAGCTGGGCACGGAGACGCTTCTCTCCTACACTTCGGAGGCGCCGACGCCTGTCCCTGTTTGTGCAGGTGTATTTCGACCCGCGAGCTGCTCTTTTCTTTGTCTCTTTCCTGGTGGAAACTCTGCTTTGCTATCTGACATCACTGAAATCCGCCCGATTGTTTTCTAGTATTTACCAAAGATGCTACAACATTGTTTCTTCCATTTGGGTCTATGTGCACATCTCAGAGCGGTTTCCTCCTCGCAGCAAGCTAGAAAAGCCAACACCTGGCCCGAACAGGACTAGAATTCCTCTTCCAGGGGCAAATACACATGGAACATGACCGTTATCCAGAGAGGTCAGACGCTGCTTTTGAGTTCTTTCGTGTTAAGCCCACAAGTGAAAAGAAACTCATGAGACTTAAGTGTGAATTTGTGATCACTGCAAAGTGACCATAATTCTTTTATGTTTAAGCTATTCAAGATAAATAATGCTCCACCCATGTAATCTTGAATATATATTTTATTCCTCCTTTCATCTTTGCATGTAAATGTTTCGATCAGAAGTCATTGCATGGATAATTTTATAGACACATTATAACAAAACAGCTTTATTGAGGTTGATTATATTGTCATCAAAAAGAATAAGTTGTCCTTAGATTCTGTATTCTTTATGTTATTAATCACACTATCAACACCCTGAGTCCCACAGTACTAGAAGACCTAGGCCTTTCGAGTCCATGCATTTTGATAAACAACTTCAATGTTTTTACTATTGCAGAATTGCTTGGAGTTAATTTTGTTAAAAATTCTCAGTCATTTTCAGGGACTCTTGGTATGCTCCATAAAATATTTCTGTATCTTAATGAATACATGTGCCAAGAGGGAATCATTAATCCAGTAAACCTAATGAAATTCTTTCATGTGAAAGAATTAATTAAAATGACAATAAATGCCGACCCATTTTGGTTTTTGAAAATTATTTTTTTAACAGAGCAAAACAATTCAAAGTACTTAGGGAGATAGACAAAGTATAAAGATGTGATAGATAAAAAGATAAAGATGTGAAGTCAACAATAAAATCTGCATCGAATATAATGAGGTAATTCCTCTCAGGACATGGAGTAATGACTTACAGACATACACCTTCTATGACCTGGCCAGAAGCTTAGTACCTACTCCTGTTTGGGATTGGAACCGGAGCTAATGAGGGCACCAGTGACTTTTGTATGCAAGAAATTTAAGGTCAGGTTTCTAAGGGGAAAATAGTCATTTTAAGATGCAGATAAAGGGAATATTCCAGAATGTAGCTCATTAAATTGTGAAACCCACTTTTTTTTTTCAAATTTTTATTTCTTTGTGTACACAGAACTGGGGTACCGGCCAGAGGTGCAGGGGTGGTGAGAGGACTCCCCAGAGACAGAGCGGGGAGCAGAACAGGCAGATTGACTGAAGTCTACTGCTGAGGGGAGCAGTGGGCGGGTCAGGAGAGGTCTGCTGCGCCCTGGGGTCCCCTCCGGGGAGCATCTCAAACTCTTGCTAAAGCAGCTCTAGATTCTCAGTGCTGCGCTTTAACCCAGGGAGGGCCCGTGAAACCCACTTCTGTATGCACACATTCAGGCATTGTCTCCAGCCCCGCAGCCGTCCACACAGCAGACACCACTCCCGGGTGTGCTGTCCACCTGCTTGACAGACTCGACCGATCGCCAGGGCTCAGGATCCGGTAAACAGACCCACCTCTCGGCGTGACCACAGCGGCCAGGGCAGCCCCAGCTCAGAGAGGCTGGAAAGCTCCTGGAGACTTTGCAGAGGAATGAGGATGTCAAACCGAAGCTTCGAGAAGAGAACTTGAGGACGTAAAGACTCATCATGGCTCCCAGGCCCTCCCTGGGGGCGCAGGGGTAAAGCGAGGCACTTTGAAGCTGGCCGCAGATTGATCCCCGCCTGCCCCGGAGGTGACC
>NW_004567119.1:239730-249167 GCF_000260355.1 Condylura cristata | reverse complement strand
GCTGGGCTCCCGAAGCGACGCCCGAGACCTGCAGCTCCGCAGCCGCGCCAGGGGCTGTCCTCGACGAGACGCCGGCGCCGGGCCGGGGCAGCTGCCTGGAGACGCGGCGTGGACACGCAGGTGTGTCCGCGCGGGGAGCGAAGCCTGCCAAGCCCCCCACTCCGCGAAGAGGCAGGCGGGGGCCGAGTCCGGCGGCGGCCGAGGGCGCGGCCGGTCTCTGCGTCCCCGCCAGGGCTGGGGCCAGGAGCGGCCTGGGGAGCCTGCAGGAAGCAGAGCCTTCGCCCTGCAGGGGGCGCCCACGAGCCCGCGCCTGGTGGCCCAGGCTGCGTCGCAAGGGCCCTGCCAGGCAGCGTGCCAGCCCCGCGCGCGTTCCCCTGCGCACCCCGAAGGGACCCTCTGCAGGCGGGAGGGTGGGGGCGGCGCTCTGCACGCTCCGGAGCCCGCCGTTTATCTGGGCACAGCTGGCGTGTGCGGTGTCCCTTTGCAGGGACTGAGCAGCCCCGACGGCCTGCTGTAGGACATCGGCTGCCCGTTTCTTCGCTACAGGCGCCCACGCCGCGCGCTCGCACGACAGCCGCCGGCACAGCACGTGTGTGCCCGCACCAGACACCCAGAGGCTGGTGTGCAGGTGAACGCAGCCCTCGGGGCTGCAGCTGCTGGGAGAGGCCTCTGGCCACGAGGTGGCAGTAGCGGACAGCAAGCCCGGCCGGTGGTGCTGGACACGGTCCAGGGGCGCGGCGCGGTGTGGGCCTCGGCGGAGACCTGGGGAAGCCTGAGCTGGCCTCGCCCAGCAGGGACGACGGCGGGGGCGGGCCCAGGAGAAGGCCTCGCTGTGTACACGCCGGGCCGCCGGCGGGCGCGGTGGGGCGGCCACAGCCCCAGACTTCGTCACCGAGCGCGGGCCGGCACCGAGTCCCCAGCGCAGGGGCGGCGTCGCCGAGGGGAAGCGGCCCAGCCCGCTGCGTCTGAAACAGCCGCGTGCAGAGCGCAGCTTGGCCATGCCTCGGCGCCTCCCTCCACCTGCAGGCTGTCCCCAGAAACCCTGGTGCTGTGGGGCGGCCTCGTGCTCAGGGGACCTGAGTCGCGAGCCCGTGTCGCCCGGCTGGGCTGCGTCACGGCGGGGAACACGCTCTCTATCACGGGCTCTCCGGAAAACCGCCTCTTCAGAATGCTTAATGGCTTTTACACTTCAGAAACACCAAACGAGGTCTCAACAGCCATCGTCCACCGCCGTGGCTGCTCTTTTATGGATGCAAAGGTCAGTTGCCTCCTTTTAAGTTATAAATTCTGGGGGGCCCTCCCTGGCGGTGCAGCCCTGCAAGCCGGCCGCAGCCGCTTCAGTGCGAGTTCCGCCCCCGGTCCCAGAGGTGACCACAGGGCGCGGCAGACCTCTCCTGACCCACCGGCTGCTCCCCTCAGCAGTGTGCTTCCTCCATCTGCCTGTTCTGCTCCCCGCTCTGTGTCTGGTGAAGCCTCTCACCACCCTGCACCTCTGGCCTGTTACCCCAGTTCTGTATGCATAAATAAATCTTTTAAAAACTAAATTCTTAGGAGAGACTGTATCAAATAACCTCTTTCGTTTACCTGATTCAGCCCTCAATTGTGACTCTGACAACTCAAAGCGAATGAAGTGGAGGATGCGATGATGTATAAAAAATACTTCATGAAGATGGAGACAGAAAAATGTGGAGTATCCATAAAAGTAAGTTAGCCTTTAGGGCTATGGAGCAATTCAGCGCATTAAATAATACCATGTATTTTTACAGCATCAATAGAACATTTCAATAGAATACAAATGATAGAGAAAAGTGGATGAAGGCCGGAGATGATTTTAAACACGGCTTCTTTTCCACGGAACACTGTAGGGGCTAAAATTATATCTATTTAGCTTTTGAAACACAGTTATTTTTTTTTTTAAATTGCTGTGTTTCACAGCTAGTAAATGGCAGAAACCAGCCTGTAACCCACATCTCTGAAGTCCAAATTCATACTTTTAATTTTGCCAACTTATATAAAGGAAATCTTTCAATACTCCGGTTATCCGCATCACGTGTCTTGCCCTTAAAAATCAATGCCATTTTCATCATCAAAGGTTTTGAAATTTAGAGAATGAATGATACCAAGTAACCTTTATGATCATTAAGTGTAAGGAAGACAGAGCCACGTGGCACCAGACGGTAGCTACCTAGGAAGCAGGCTGACTGGGGTTGGCTGCCTTTGTCATGAGATATTCTCTTGTGCGTTCGCTCTCGTCTGTTTTGTTTTGACCTTTCTTTGCTCCCACGTCCGTGTGTACTCTGCGCTGGTCCTCCTCTCGCTCTGGACAATCTAATGGAGGTTTCCGTGGTCCATTGAAATAAACCCCCTTCGAACTCCCGTCACCGTCCACGCGGCTCTTGAAGGAGGCCATCCTGGGATTCACCGGGGAGTGCGGTAAATTAAGCCTTTTTCATTTCAACTTTGTTGACCTGATTTTACTATAATGTATTTTCGTAAACACACATCTGTTGTTTATCAGGAAAGACTAAAAGCGTATTATAATTAGAAATCTGCCAGTAATTTATTTGCTCCTTAACCACCTGCTTCATACAGGATGATATTATCTTGTGATATAACACGCTTTTGTTATAAAGCTAAACTCTCTCTCTGAGAACATGATCCAGGCTTTGTAAATCATCTTGATATTAGAATGACACTTCTTTTCAATAAGTTTTTGTGTCACAATGTCAATGGTCTTGCAAGTAGAGACTAGTGATTTTTTTTAAATGTGCCATTATACTGATGGCATCCATTTTTGCAACAAAACACCTATGCTGACCAATCACAACAGAGGCTTCCTACTCCTCAAAAATTCACATATATATGGATATAATGTAGTGAAAAATATCCTCTCAAAAATACTGATTTTCCCACTTTCATGTACTAAAGTATCATCGTCTTTGTCCTAAATGACTTGATTCCAGTCGCCAAGGATGATGATTCATCGCCTTTATTCTGAGTAGAATCCATTGCCAAGTAAAACGTTAAACTGCTGATGGGTATCACTAGACGGTGCCCTCAGCCATCGAACTGGCAATGCCTGTTGGGCTCCGTGAACTAGCCAGCGCCTGGTGGCGGGGCTCCAGAGCAGCGCAGGCTGCCCACAGCATGCTAAAAACGATATGGCACTTAGGTGTCATACACTTCTGAAATTCTCCTTATCTCTGCAATATAAATATTGTTTTGATTGCATGACATTTATTTGGGCAGAATTGACTGCCCAAATGGGCAAATGGGCAAATGACTCTTTGATAGATAAACATGGTCTAACGTTTCATTTATGAGCTTTCTTTTAATTTCTCTCCCCAGATGCTGTAGTTTTCGGTGTCGGGGTCTCCCATGGTTTTATGTTGTTGGAAACAGTGTGACTACTTTCAGTTGTTTTCACGTTTTGAAACATATAAAATACAAGGAGACAGAAACTCAGTAATTTTTAAAGATGCTGACCTCACCTCGCTGTCCTGTCTACCTGACTCCGAAGAGCTCATCTTGTATATGGTTGTACGTGTACATCTGCACCTATTCTGCGTGGTGTAGATGTATTTGTCCTTTCAAGCTGTGCTGCTTTTCTTGCTGTATTGCAGCAGCTAACGCCTCCAGTGAACAACTGGCTAGGAAGCTGAGGAACTCACATTCGGGCGCTGGTCTTGACTATGTCGAGAAGCAGCAGCCTTCCACAGAATGCCAGCCGTGGTTTTTTCATAAATACTGTTTATTAAATATACTTCTACTTAGAAGTTATCTATTAATTGACTTCTGTCTTTCCAGTTCCACGAACGATGCACTAAATGTATTTAAAGGCTCTCTGCTTCGAGAACCGTGTGCCCCTCCCCTTCATCTGTTAACTGGTCTCCACCGCCTACCTGGAGGTGCAGGTGCGGCCATGGAGCCAATCTATGGCATTGCCGGAGGAGCACCTGCGAGCGGGCGGGACGCACCTGACGGGAAGACGCCTTAGAGCGGGGAGGCGACGGCCCGGCGCTGGTGCGCAGACCCGGGAGCCAGGCACCGGCCCTGGGGCTTCAGGGGCCACTAAACCCCGCCAAGCCTCAGACAGGGCTGGCGGCCAGGCGCTCAGCTGCAGTGAGAAGCGCAGGCCGGACGCGGAGCCAGGCCTTCCGCTAGCAGCCTCCGCTGGCCAGGCGACTTGGGGCCAGGTGAGAGCTTTGCCTGAGCTGCAGGAGCCGACAGAAAGCCTGTCCCCGCAGACACTGCCCGAGTCCCAGTCGTGGAACTTCCTGGCACTCCAACTCGGGATAATCCTGTCTGAACTTGGCCCATGTTTTGAGAATGACTCAGCTCTTCAAACATGGCCCACCCACGGGGCAGCTGGAGCCCAGCCCTGGAGTGAGCCCCTCTTGCTGGACAAAGTGGACCCACTTTTGCAGACCTGGGAAGGCGGCAGGGCCGGCAGGGCCCCGGCAGGGAGTCCGGGTCATTCCGCAGGTAAGTCGCTCCCTGGCAACAGCCGAGCTGGGTGCAGCTCTCTGGCGCGGCATTGACAGGCTGAAGCTAACTGTCGGCAGAGTAATTCGGGATGTGCAAAGTACCTGCTACAACGTTAATGACAAACCACTAACTGTCTAAATAGAATAACAGGGGAAAATGCATAACTGAAGTCTTTGCAATCACCAAGAAAACACTGGATACCAAGTAAGAAAAATTAAGTTAAAAGAGTTTTAAGTTATGGGAGAGAATTTCTGGCCAACAGCACAAAGTCTTGGGAAAGCAAACTGTATTTTCACTCTATGCTATCAGAAGTTTTTGTGAGCCTATCAGCTTTCCTAACTTAACCCTTTTTATGAAGGGAGAATAGGAACGGGTTTAACAAGTCGAAGTGATGTTTGCTAACTCTGAAAAGTGTGCACGGAGTGATCTCTTTTGTGCTGAATGTCACATACAGGTCAGTCACCCTGTGTATCTGATTGTCCATATTCAAATGAATATCTGTCTCAGACTGTCTATCTCACATAGGACAGATGACAGATACTTAAGTGGACATTCAGAAATACCTGTGAGACTATAGGTCACAGTTACACATTGAAAATGAAAGTATGAACTGGGATTAATAAAACTGAGAATGGGTAATTTTTTTAATTATTGACACTTCTGTATTTTTTGTATAACATGTAACAGTGAGCAATAATATTCTATAATTTTAAATGAGGAACTGTGTTAAATGAGCCCATGAAAGAAAGGTAGAGTATGATTTATTCTGTAAAATCTCTGAGCAGAGAGAATCCACACATCATAGCAAGGACTGAGACATGAAGGAGGGGAACAGGTGAGGAGATGCGACCAGTAGTTTTGCAAGTTTCCGTGGTTACGGTCATTTTCAAACAGAAAACATTACTGTATAATCATCTCTCCGCGTTTTGAAGAGAAGTCCTTCCCCGTGGTGCCATCACATGGGTGCTTTTATTTATCTCTTTTAATTGAAGGGAGGAAGTCTTCTTTCTGAACCATCTACCTGTAAGATGTCGTCGAAATAATCCGCGGCTCGTGTTTGACCTTGACGCGTGAGTACGACCCGAGAGATCCTGTCTCCACTTGCACCCAGGGAAACACCTGATCGCATTTTTGTGATTCTAAGAGAATAATGCCATGTAAATACTCTTTCTTTTTATAGAAAACTACTGTATATGGATTTTTCTTGACATCTTACTCTAAGCCTAGTTGCTTTTGTAGTGGAAAGCTAGCAATTCATCTGAACGGTCACCCAGGACTATGCACAATAATTTCAGCTGATCAAATCAATTATTTACAGAATGAACTACAGTGCGGCTCCCTCTAGAAATCGCCTTTTATAGCACTCACTCCCGCGGAACTCTGAGGAAAGTGGCATTTGGAAGCACAAAGCTTGTTCTCTTCGGCGAGCTTAGTACATGTCGGCATCTCTCTGTGGTGCTGCCTCTGTGGTGGGCTGTCAGTCAGCGGAGGCCCCTCCCAGAGCTCACTGCACAGTGGGTTTGCTTGCCATGACGGAAAATTTTCCAGCTGGCAAAAGTAAAGATTGAGGGGGGAAAGCTTTGGACTCAGCAGGAAAGGTAATGGAGCTATTAGCCAAATACCAAATGCAGAGACGCTGGTACTGTGCAAGCCAGCAGCTAAGAAGGAGACTTCATGTCCCCCGGGGCCCGCGTTTAGGGGAGCGTCTGGAAGATGAAAGCATGCAGAGAGTGAGGGCACATCTTTGAAATCCTGTTTTTATCCATATAGAGGACTGCTCTGCATAAAGCGTCCAAGGTATTAGCATCTGGATAATTACCAAACAATACTAATAACTCCCTCCCACCAGTCGAGCTAGGATAAAGAAACCCTCTCTAAGTCCACTAAATTTTATTTTACTTTATGGTGTTGTATTATTGAAGATTGAGCTGCCTGATAAGGGCATATTATATATTGATATAATAATCAATAATGTCCTTGTGTTAAGGGGAGGACATCCTAAAGGAACTCTGCAGAGTCTCGTGTAGTTTCCAGTGACTGGAAACCACAACTCCCAGCAGCCCCCGGGAGAGGACTGCGAGGACCCAGGGGTGGAGCTAAGCGGCATTCTGGGGCTTTGGGGGTAAACAGGGGCCATTTGCTAGGTGCTCGCTCGCTGGGGAAACAGCTCCCCAGAGCGCGTGACTCGGGGCTCTCAGTTAATTTGTTACCAGAGCTCCAAGCCAGCCCAGCCAGTAAGATATTCCAGTTGTTGTTTCCTTTTCTTTGCCCTTTTTGTAAATAAACCCGTTTTTGACCCTTTTGTGTGCACCTGCAGCACGCCTGAATTTTAGGCGCGCGGGTGAGGCCCCACAGACAGGCGGCCCAGTCCACTCTGGGGTGCCCTGGAACACTTGAAATTCTGTACCTCTGTTCATTTCACTTTGTATGCTTAAGTGAACTTAGAGTTGCTCAAAAGATTTACTTTTTTAAAATAATCTAAGAAACGTCCAGACAATGATGGAGCCCTACGAGGCGCTCTAAGTAGATAGAGCTCAGATGAAGGAAGTTTAAATGTGCAGAATCACATGGCAAGTTGCAGCGCGCATTAGCTGTGAATTGCTGTATATAAAATGCACCTCAGCACTCAGCAGTTTCAAAAAACCAGTGTACTTTCACACCGTTTCTGCAGGACAGGGATCTGGACACAGCATCTGTGTGTTCTCAGGTGGCCGAGCCTGGTCATGTCAAGGCCCCTCGTGAAGAAGACTGGCCGGTGGTCCAGGTGCCTGTTAGCAGGACGCAGTTCCTTGGGGACCTGGCCATCGGCCCTCCTTCACTTCATGCTGCTGAGTGACTGGAGGTGACCCGCAGGGACGAGCCACAGGGGCCAGCTGCAGCCCGATCCCCTCACACTGACGGGCCAGGGGTACCCGTGTCGTCTGCGGCCTCGCCCCTGAACACGGCCAGCCGGGCCGCAGCACTCGGCTCGGAGACCCTGGGGCGCTGACAGGGAGAGGCGGCTCCCTTGTGGCTCCTGGGTCTCACCGCGTGGCCCTGGGGCCCGCTTGGCTCCTAGAAGCCATGGGGCCAGGCGGCAGGACAGATGTCTGCCAGCAGTGCCAGGATAATGGGTGCTCGTGTGAATTCGCGGTGAGGCTGGTGAGGGAGAGCAAATCCTCGCCAAGTCGCGCGAAATCACGATCTAGGAAGACCCCGTTCCGTGAATGTCCCGTCAGGTTCCCCGAATCCACCCACGGGTTAGGTGAGACCCGCTTTCTATTGACAATCAAGCAAAAATGAAAAGGACATATCAAATCTTATCTTTATTTTTCTGAAATTAATTTTTTCTTGACTTATCAATATGACCACAAGCTGGAATCTGTAAAGAATTTAAATCACTTAAAGGAAGTTGTTCATAACGAGGAATTCTTAAAAACTACCTGAGACAGAAATCTTCTGACTGCCCACAGCAGGTTGTCACAAAAACGTCCTTCAAGACTTGAACGTTGGACACGTGGCCCTTAGGGGCCGAGGGCCGCAGCTCCCCCACGCAGAGCTCTGTCCGGGCAGTGACGCGCACAAAGCCTCTGGCCGGCTGTGGCCACCGCCCGGGCAGGCACAGCCACCCGGCCACGCGGGTGCCCACCTACGTCTGCGGACCGCGCCCTAGTCCTGCGGATACTCGGGCACACGGAAGCACACGCACCTCCGGAAGACCCCAAACGCAGCAAGTCCCTAATACACACGGACAGGTCTTGGGCCAGTGTATTTTCCGTGTAGCTGAAATATTTCAAATAAAATGTTCCGGGAGAGTCTCTCCGGAGAGAGTCCTCTGAGCCCCTGACCACACCAAGAGCACTTCCACCCTGCCCTGTAGGTGCGTCCGCCCACCCGGAGCGCTGGTCAGCACGACAGCGAAGGCGCCGGTCACGCTGATGTCGGCCGCGAGAGCTTTGATTGTCTTTTCCCTCGGGTGGAGATGAGAAGCCTCGGCCGCAATCCTCCCACGGGCCGGCCACTCCGGGAAGAGCAGCAGGCTGACGTGATGACAAGAACGTGCAGCGCGTGGCCTCCGCTCGGGGCCCAGCGCCGTCCTGCAGCCCCGCAGGCACCGCCCGCAGCAGCCGCCTGACCTCAGGCCGCGGAGGGGCGGAGCGGGACTCCGACCCCTGGAGGAAACAGCCCCAGGCGTGGGGAGAAGGAGCCGGTCCCCGCGGGTAATGCCCCAGTCTCGTGCCAGCAAGTGACGGGCAAGCAGAGCGTCACTGGGGCAGAGTCTCCAAGCACCGCCAGCGGCCGACTGAGACGTGGCGGGACTCGGTGACCTGCCCTGCGACAGCGGCCATTCGGCCTGATGCCGACACCTGCATTTACTTCTCCCCGCCTGGGCCCCCCGTCTCCAGTACCTGCTGCAGACAGTCGGGGCTGACCGTGACCGGTCCCGCAGGCTCTGCCAGAGGCCCGTCGCCACGGGAGTGCAGTCGCGTCGAGCGTCCCTGGCCGCTGGTCCACGTAGGCCGGCTGGTCGCTGGTCTCATCCTGTGCCTTGAGGTGAGACGACGCTGCTCGCGGCTTGGTTTCCCAGGGCTGTGCTCAACGCGTCACCGCACACGTCCCGTTTCTTTTTCAAAGATTTCTCAATGCAGACAGAACCGGGTGCAGCCAGAGGGGCGGGGGCCAGGGACTCCCCAGAGACAGAGCGGGGAGCAGAACAGGCGGGTTCCCTGAAACCCACTGTGGAGGCCGCCCCCGGCTCACCCCAGGCCGGCCGGACTCGCCCTGCTGCGCTTTAACCTGCTGTGCCAGCAAGGAGGGCCCGACAGTGAACACTTGTTTGATTGTTTCTTATTTTAATCAGTTCATGTCTGCTTGCATTGCTGTTCACGCCGAAGCAGCGTTTGCTTTCCTCCTGCCGCACTCGCCCACCCCATCACCATAGGTCCCCACCCCCCTCCTCCCAGCAAACA
>NW_004567119.1:230554-239477 GCF_000260355.1 Condylura cristata | reverse complement strand
CTCCCCGACGCTGCCTGCAGCCGCCCGCGGCCGCGCCATCCCGCCGCCCCGGAGGTTCCCTCCTTGAGCTCGGCTCTGATTGCCTTGAGTGGCTTGAGCAGGATGGCTCCTGCGGCCGGCAGGCTCCGGGAACTTCTGCATGTGTGTTACATTGCTGAGACGCGCCCTTGTGTCCAAGAGACGCGTTTTCAACGCGTGTTTGTTCGATTTGCTCCGATGACTTGAGAATAATTATTCTTATCAGATCACTAAAGCAAATCCGATAAATAGAACTAGAGATGTATGCTTTACATATAATTTGAATATATATTTTATCCAATTTTTGTCTGAGTAGTGAAATGGGGCAAATCACTGTGGGAAGAGTCGTATCTTAAGTGAGGTGGTATATTATACAGGTTACTTTAAATTTTTGCAGAACCAGACTCGTAGAAAATTCACTATTTGAGGGTAAATAACTATTTTCAGCAATCCACAAAAGTAATGTCAGTCAAATATTGACCACATTGGTTTAAACTTTTAATTATTAGGATTGAAGGTGGCATATTGCATTAGAAATTCACATGCAATTTTCTCTTTTATAAATAGGTTCAAGGAACAGTTGATGCCTGTATAGGAATGTACAAGTACTCTAACTTTGCAAGATCATAGTAAAGATGATTTCATTGCTTTGTTGACACTTATAGTTATTGGAGAAAAATTAAAATTTTTCTCTACAGAGAGCAATCCATCACTTTGTATCTTCTAACTTCATACTAACATCAAACTCTCTTACGTCTTTCTTCGCATTGAGGCATCGGTGCAAATGTCTGACTCCAGTTACGATGACCCTTCATGCTGCGCCCTCGAGTTTCAAGTCAGCTAAGCATCTAACTTAATCAGTTTTCAGGTTCAGAACTACTTACCTGAAAGGAGTTTTCTTTCACCAGCTTCAGAGAAAAATAAAAGCAGACATCCCCAAACAATATTTCGTCGAAGCAGTAAATTTATGTTCTCTTGTAAAATTCGAGAGACAATCTCATCCTCCATTCTGTGACTTCGAGAGCCAAGGCCGCTGTTAAGAACTGCTGAGTGGAAAGCATATAATTAGTTCCTATTTCATCTATTAGAAGTGATCTGAATTTAACTTTGGAGTTATCGCATTACTGTCACATTTGCTTTTAATTAAGCATTTTATGCAAATTCTGGTTTCATCACTTGCTGTTATTAGCATACAAATGTAAGCCCATAATACATTCATTATTCTCTTTAAAGGATTCAGTCAGGTCTCCATGGCCTCAGAGTAGTGAAAACAAACCTGGAATTCCAGTGGCCAGAACTCTGCTCCCGTGTCCACCTGCTGGGGCAGAACCAACTCGGGAGCGCTTCTGTGCTAAAGGAATCATGTGGCCGTGAGTCAGCCAGGGGACAGTCCTGTAAAACACAGCAACAGTAGACGCTGCTTTGAAGTGTGAGCTGGTAATTCAGGAACTACTAGAACGGATGGCTCAGTCAGCCATTTTATCTTAACGTCAACAGCGCCGCCCCGCAGAACAGTCCACCACGATTTCACTTCAGCCGGTTCGCACAGAACAGATCAGACTTTGAAAGAGTCGCCGTCGTGAGCCGGAATCAGAGAAGACCGACTCAGAGCCAGAGGACACAGAGTCCTGGCTAGTGGGTGGCTTCCTCCCTCCGAGGGCAACGTCAGGCTTCTGGAAACTGAGGAGTAATGAAAGTCTGTGCAGTGTTTATGAAGTCACTGCCTTGTGGTAATTTATCTGCAACAGCGAATATTCAGAAGTGATTTCTGGACTGTTTGAATGAATCACTTTATTCCTTCTTCTTCTAGAGCGTCCTTTCTTGCTGCCAGCTGGGAGAATAGGAAAATATTAAATACACTGTGTCTATGATTATAGCAGGATGTCTAATAAAGAAGAAGGATTGAATTACAAATGCATCGGGAGAAGTTTCTGCTGGTGGGTGGTATTTGTATTTTCAGAGACAGCATTTCATGGATCATAGGTTCAAGCAAATACCCATTGTGCTAGACATTAACTGCCACTTAGCAATAGTGATAGAGAAGTAGAAAACATCTGGTTGTGGATAATGAACCAGAGCTTCTCAGCTCCCTGGGATGCTAATGGTATCGGGCAAAGGTCAAGGTAGAGGCCATCTGGTTCCCTGTGTGAAGATGGGCAGAGCCTTCCCAGCCCTGCAAATCACCTGCAGACTCGTTAAGTTAGCAGCAGGTAAGACCATCTAGTAGGTGGTAAATACTTAAGCGCCAGCTTCAGCTATCGGACATTAATGTATTTCATTAGCATGGAGGCTCCTGAAGATTAAATCTGCATCAAAAGCTGGTGACACATGAAGGAGGTAATAACGGGTCACACATTCACAGACTCTGGTATGAAGACAAGGCAAATGATTGCACAACTGGCCTTGGCCGAGGAGGTGTGGCTAAAATCACAACTGGGAGAGACCGGCTTCCAGCAAGAATTACTTTCCTTTGTGATTTTCCTTAGTTCACCTTCAACCTATTTCTATTGCAAATTACATATGCTATCATGCATGTCTTTTACCCCAAAACAAATGAAAAAACAAGAAGGCCCCAAACACCTACTCTGTGTCAGACGTCACACCTTGCTGCCGGCGCCCAGCAAAGCCAGCGTGGTAAGGACCAGAGACTGTGGTCGTAGAACAGGAGGACAATGTCGGGCCTCCTGGGGCGCAGCGGGTCACAGCGCAGCACTGAGAAGCCGGCCGCAGCGCGAGATCACATGTTCGATCCCCGCCTGGAGGTGACCCCAGGGCGCGGCAGACCTCTCCTGACCGCCGCTGCTCCCCTCAGCGGTGGACTTCATCCATCGGCCTGTTCTGCTCCCCGCTCTGTCTCTGGTGAAGCCTCTCACGCCCCGTGCCTCTGGCCTGCACCCCAGTTCTGTATGCACAAATAAATACATCTTAAGACTCTCCCAGGATGGCGCCGTGTTGTGATGACACACCCCACCCTGCAAGTCTAGCTGAAAACCAGGTGAGAGGGCTTAAAGGTGTTTTATTTAGATGAGTTTGTGCCCATATAAAATTGTATAATGTGATGAATCACGCAATGCTAAAGTAATTAAAATTTAATACATTACGTTCTAACTGAAATATTAAGATTAAAAACATTTCCTTCATTTGGGACTATTCAACACCTGAGGTGTAAAGGGACTTTGCTGCAATGTCTTTCTTGAAAGATATCGTTTCTTAAATATTTACTAAGGTCAAGTTTTTTTTTTTTTTTTTCAAAAATGACATTTCTGATAGTTATGTCGTCTTGGGAAGCTATAATATTTATAGTCAGCTACAATACACATGCTTTTAGTTACCATCAAAAACTCTTCAAACAGAATACCCATCAGTTCTTAAAGGTCACTTCTCAAAGAAGTTCATCATTAAGTGAAAGGACTCTAGTCCATGAAAGTTCACAGCAATTTCTGTACCTGTCTGCAGAGTAAAATGTTCTTTACAGCAAAAGCCAACTTCCTCCTTTTTATCAACTAGTTCAGCTGTAACATTTTCAATTTTACTATCTGCTTAATGAAAAATATAATTTTGATTTTTAAATTTAGGTCACATATGTATTTTAAAACTTTGCTCCCCTATTAATTTGTCCCCAAATCTTCCCTCATTTATCTGACAAGAAAGAGATTGAAATCAGCTTCATAGTTGGTAATTTTAGATTCACTGAAGATGCAAAGTAAGAAGCACACACATTAAGGAGAAATCACCTTAAAGCCATGTCAACCGGCATCAAGACTGACACATGCACAAGTGAGTGACCAGGGGATGAGTGAACCCGGTAAACTGAGTCAAGGGAGAACACCCAGGCTCTCACCTGACAAAGAAGCCCTTCGTGTCAGAAATAGCATGGGCCCTCCCTCGGGGCGCAGCGGGTTAAAGTGCAGCACTGAGAAGCTACAGTCACTTCCGCATGAGTTCGATCCCCGCCTGCCCCGGAGGTGACCCCAGGGCGTGGCAGACCTCTCCTGGCCCGCCCGCTGCTCCCCTCAGCAGTGGACTTCTTCCGTCGGCCTGTTCTGCTCCCCACTCTGTCCCTGGGGAAGCCTCTCACCACCCCTGAGCCTCTGGCCTGTACCCCAGTTCTGTATGCATAAATAAATCTTTAAAAAAAAAGAAATAGCATGTGATCACTTCAAGGTCAGACGTGGTGAAATTCTGTATGTTCTCCCACTTGGAGTTTTTCAAAAGAAGTGTGGCCCTTGGCGGCCGGTGGCCAGAGCAGCCCTCACCCTCCGCAGGGGATTCCGCCACTGGTCTTGGCTCAGGGCTGTTGAAGACCCACCTGTGTCCTCCCTGAAGCTGGGAGGGGCGGGGAGATTAGGTCGGAATCAGATGAGGAGGCTGTTCGGGGAACACCTCAGGCTGTCCAGCCGCGGTCAGGAGGAGACGGCCGAGACAAGGGCGGTGGGAGCAGAGCAGCTTGAGGAGAGGCGTCCCGGACCCCGTGAGCCAAGCGGCCTGACTGGCTGCTTGGGAAAAGGACAAGGGGAAATTCGGCGCCACTTGGCACCGTCGAGCTTCTGGGCATGGAGTCGCTGATAAACAGGGCGTGAGATGAGCCCTTTCTTTTGGGGGGAACGGTACTCGTTGAACTCCCGCTGACCTTGAAATGGCATGCACGGGGGGCGTCCGGGGACCAAGGCGAGGGTGAAGGCCCGAGTTCCGCCTGCTCCTGCCGGTGGGTGCTGAGAGGAATCGGCCTGTCACATCTGACTGGTGGGCTTTATTAGTTAAAGGGCAGAGTGCACGGGTGTCATGGCCATCTCCCCATGCACACACGGGGTTCTCCTGACTCACAGCTTGCTGTAGTGTGGTGCTGTTAGGGGGAAGGAGGTCCTGAAGGAACTCTGCGGAGTCTTGCGGACCCCAGCTTTCTGGGCCCTACACCCTACTCTAGTGACTGGAAACTACAACTCCCAGCAGCACCCGGGAGAGAACTGCAGGACCCCAGGGCGGAGCTAGCAGGAATTCTGGGACTTTGGGGATAAATAGGGCGAGATTGTGTCTCTCGCTCTCTCGCTTAGGAACCGCCTCTCTGGACTGAGTGACTGTGCTGCAGCTGAGCCGTAAGGTGTTCTACTTACTTTGCATCCCGCTCTCTTTCCCTGGGGTGTTTCCTGTTCCTGTCCCCTTTTATAAATAAACCCGCTATTGACCCTTCTGTGTGCACCTGCAGTGTAACTGAGTTGTGAGCGCGGGTGAGGCCCACAGACAGGCGCCCAGCCCACTCTGGCTGCCCCGGAACGGTGCGACTGCCAAAACCGAGGCCGCACTGCTCGAAGCTGATGCCCACGGTCTGCACGGGCCATTTTGCGCAGCCCGGCTCAGACGTGCCGGGCGTTACAGGTCGTGGAGGACAGTTTCAGAGGCTGCACTGCCCTGCCTCGCTCTGCGCCCCAACTCCGGTACCTCCTGGCACACTCCACCTCCATCGTGACTCCTGGAACATGACACGAGCTATGCAACTTCTGTCGTCAGACACGGTCCGGATGGAGGGGAATTGCTCTGAAAAATCAGACTTTCCACGCTAACTTATGTTATGACCTCCCTTTTTTGTATAACCGTAATATCAAAATATTCTGAGCAACTTTCAGCTTACAATTGGACTGCCTCAGCCGCACAAGGCCTGTCTGCCTTGACAAGCAAGCACTGCACCAGGGTGAAAAAATTCCCCTGAAGTCAAGTGACTTGACTACTGACTGATAAATAAAAGCAAAAGGGCTGTTTTTGCAAAGTCTCTCTCACTGCCGGATGGAGGATAACCCAAATCTTATCATTCTATTATCTCACCTGGCTTCTATTCAGCTTTTTAAAGAATTACTCAAACTTCCTATTGTTTGGCCTTTAGATGTGGAAATTCATCCAGTTTGCTTGTTTTTTAAACTAATCAAGTTTTCCACCTACTACACCTTAAAGGAATCCACAAAAGTCTTCTGGCTAGTTTTTCAGGATTCTACTATGTAGTCTTTAGATAAAGAAATCCACTTATGTCTCCTATTCAGAGATTTGATTAGCAAGGAATTTCCTCTTCTGTCTCCCAGGATGATTAAGGCAGAAAAACAAACCCATTAAGTAGTAGATAAGGTTTAAGGGACTTCTATCTTAGTCGATCTCCACTATAGCAATATTAGTCATAGATTTTGTGCACTTATGTACCTGTTTTTTACCTTGACTGATTTTAGAATGTTGTAATCTCAAGCTAGGGTCAAAACAACCCCAAACTGTTCTTAGGGGGAAAAAAGATGATTGTAATCTCTCAGCCCAGTTCGTGTGCTGATGTCATCCCACTGCTTGCTCCTAATGTATAAAATAAACCTCTGCTGAAGGCAGAGCAGGAAGACTTGCACCCAACTCTGACTCCCGTGTCTTCCTCGCTCCCCTTTCCCCTTTTTTCTCCCTTTTCCCCTTTTTTAGGAATCTCTACTCGCCGACGCCTTCCCACCTTAGGGTCCTGCCTGTCCTGCCTCCAGACACCTCAATAGTTGGAGCTGGTCTCCGACAGGAACAGAATACGGGCGGGGTCCAAGAGCAGGTGCCTTTCCACTGGCCCCTCCGTCTTTGCACGTGCATTTCAGGTCTCTCCAGCCCTGGCGAGGCGCCTGGCAGGAGCACGGAGGGTCCCCCATCGCCGGTCTCACCGCCACGACGGGCGCCTCGCGGGGGCGGGGGTGGGGGTGTCCTTCGCCGCCCCAGTCCCAGGCCTCCTCTTTCAGTGACCCCCCCGAGGGCGGCTCCGGTCCCTCGCCCCCGCCCGCCATCAGGTGCCTGCTGCGACTTCGTGGCCCCGCGAGCATCTTCCCACGTTCTGGGGTCCACGACCCGTGGAGTGAAAACTAAATCTGAGTCTGCGTACAAGATGGACAACAGAGCACAGAGACGCGTCCTCTCCATGTCGGGGAGCAGCGTGAGTGTTGCAAGATGCCAAGCTGCTCCTCGCACCGTCTTTCGTAACTGGCACGACTGACCTTGGCCCCTCGAGCAGGGCTAATTAGCGGGAAGGGAGGAGACGCCCCAGCACCCTGTACCTTCCCCTCTGCGGTGAAAGGTCCCGGGAGGCGGAGGGCGGCTGGCTTGAAGCGGCCTGGGGAGACCCTGGAGGAGGGCGGGGTCGCCAAGTGAGCGCTGCAGAGAAGTCGGGGTTCAGGGCCGAAGCATCGCTCAGCAGGCGCCACACCATTCCTGCAAAGGCAATTAAATTTGAAGTAGCGCTAATTAACTGCTGGGGTGAAGAGGAGCCTCAGAAAGATAGTGGAGGAGGAATAAATCACGGGCCTCTAAGAAAAACACTGTTTTCTCCATTAAAATTCTTTTACTTAAATTTCCTACGAAGACTCTGAAGGCTGGCACAAGACACCGAATTAAAAATTCACACACTGCCGATGAGTCGTTTTTCAATCACGCTAGGCAATGCCCTTGGAAAAGAAGCGTCTGCTAATGAATGTAACCCGCCAATTAGAGTAACCCAGAAACGTCTTTGATTTGCAATAAAGAGACCATACCTGGCAGTGGAAGTAAAACCTCTCGACTGGCAGCTTCTGAACAATTTCAATCATCCCGTGCTTCTCCCGGGCCAATGTCTACACGGAAGTCGGGTGGATCTTTCTCAGGGGAGCTGTTCAAAGTAATTCGAGATGATGACTAATCTCGGTGAAAATCACCTGTTAAGAAACGTAGGCTTTGTCTCATTTCCGTTGCATTCTTATTTGAACAGTCTTCTATTTCCTCAGGAAAATGGAAAAGGACAAATAATTGCGGTTATATGTAATAATTAAAAGCTGCACTGATTTTTCAAACACTCTTCCTTTTTGAAAAGATGATAGAAGTCACTTGGAATCACAGTGATTGAAAAGGCCAAATGATCAATTTGCCTAACTTGTATTTATTCATATGGTTGAGAACATTCAGATGATTCTAATCAAAATATTAATAAATTAGAAAAGTACATGCATTTGTATAATTTTACAAATGAGTGATACTTAGAAGAGCTGAAGTTTAAGATACCTGGTCCCTTTGCATAATAAAAAATCAATTAAATTCATTATAATACTCATCAGAGTCTAGCTGAATTTTAAAAAAGGTTTGCGATAATTACCTTGAAACACGGGGAGGACTGGAGCAGAAAGAGGAAAGGGCACCCCAGGAAAGCGGACGAGGGCTCTCGGGGAGGCCCCGGGGCGAGAAGCCGGGCTCCGGCCACCCACGGGCTTCCCACAGAGGCCAGGGACGCCAGTGCGCTGGGAGGTGCCAGGGACCGTCCACCCGCAGCCAGGGTAGTGGCCTGTGGCTCCCTGCACGCTGCCGCGGGCCTCTGCCTGGGCGGCTGGCAGGGGGTGGGCGCGGGGAGCTGCGGTCAGGCCGAGCCGCTGCCTGGGCCCACGAACGGCAGCAAGCCACAGGGACCAGGAGGGCCCAAGCCGGCCTTTCTGGAACCTTCTCCTGGAAGTCAGATGCCCCCTTCTCCTGCTGCCCGCCTCTGAAGCACTCAGGCCGCCACGGCTCCAGTGGGCTTGAGCCGACCGACCTCCAGCTCCGCTCAGTGCTCGCCTCCCCTGAGGGTCCCCCCGGCCACCCAGAGTGGCCCGACCCTTGGCGGCGGCATCTCCCGAAGCGACGCTTCCCGCCCCCCCACCCACGCCGCGCCGAGGCAGGCGGCTTGGAGACCCCAGAGACTCCACAGACTCAGCGCTCTGGGCCTGACCCCGCGCCCCGCTTTCACGCAGCCGGGCGTCACCCCGAGTCCCGAGGCCGGCGAGGGTCCTTTCCTGCACGTGAGCCCCAGGCAGCGGTTTCTGAGCGCACCCCCATGACCTTCTGCAAAGAGGTCCAGTTCCCTTGCGCGCCCCGACTTCCTGCTTTCTCCCAGCAGCCACCCAGAGAC